>NW_026606060.1:43572500-44037500 GCF_029834395.1 Sorex fumeus
TTAATCTAAGGAAGTATTTCCCTTTCCTCTTATTTACTTGTAAGAATCACCTACTCTGAGAAATATACTAATACCCTTGATTATGTCACTACATTCTTCTCTCCAGGACAGCCATTAAATCACCTTTGGTGATAGCATGAATAGATAAAATGTTTCAAAAGTTACCTAATTTTATTTATTTATTTTTTTTGCTAAGGTACTCTTTACAAGGTACAATGATGTGCTGACATATGTAAAGTTCAACTATCATAATGAGACAAGGGTTAAAAGGAAAATGTAAACAGGCATTTCTACAGTTTTTACTGACCTCCAGCTGCTATTTACATAAGGAAAATAAAAATACATATATATTTTTATATACAAAATCTAGGAGATAAAATGAGTCTCTTGTCATTTATCAAGATATACGCTTAGATTGTTAAAATACACTGGAGCTAGTATTAGATGGATCACCACCACACATTTTTTATTTTTTTTTTAAAACCACTATACACGGGGGAATTGGTGGAGGTTAGAACTTCATGAAAATTATCTTCCAGATTATTCTCTGAAAGTCTCCCAAGTCTTAGTACACTGGAACTGACAAAGGTCTCAGGAGATTCTGAGTTCTTACCTGTTGGTGGGGGGTGAAGGTCTGTGAATAGAGCTCCTCAGGATCCAAGGACTTTTTGTTTTGTTCGTTTGAATTTTGGGGGTACAATTGGTGGTGCTCAGTTCTTATTCCTGGCTCTGGGCTCAGGGATGACTCTTAGCAGGCACAGGGGACCAAGTGGGGTGCTGGGGATCAAATCCTGGTCTTCCATGTGCAGGGCAAGCACCTACTGGGTATACCATCACTCTGGTCCCAGAACTTACCCTTTGTACAAAATTTTCTCCTTGAGAGCATTTTTCTGCAGTAGATTCCATGATTTTTCTCACATGCAGATACATACATGACTTAGGAAAATTGAAACTGATGGGATTCAGCTCTGTTTTTGTATAGATTAAGAAAAAAGTCTCAGAGAAGGACATCATTCTCTTATGATTCAAACCATAGGATATAAAACAAACCAGAACAAATCTTGGTTTTCTAATTCTAAGTTAGCATTTCTGTTGTTTTTTCCCCCAGTGCATGCTGTAGGGGCTGGAGCTATATCAGTGTGTAGGGCATTTGCCTTGCGCGAGGCCAACCTGGATTAGATTCCTCTGCCCCTCTCAGAGAGTCTGGCAAGCTACCGAGAGTATCTCGCCCGCACAGCAAAACCTGGTAAGCTACCCTTAAATTCTAATACCTAAAGAATAACTTTGAAAAACATAAATAATGTTGGGAACACCTTATCCCTGAAACCCAATCATGAGTAACTTTGTAATCCAAAGTGACTAAAATTTAAAACATGAACAAAGAAACATAACTGAAACCAAACACATAGGAAACAGTAGTAGAACCATATGAAAAGTTAAAATATTTAAAGATGTCATTAGAATGAGAAAGCTATAATAGCCTTCTAGTATAAAAAGGCAAATCAAAACTTAAACCCAGAGTAATGCACTTGAATTTAAGAAAATGAAACTATAAGAAGGACCAATCATAACCTACCAACTAAGTTTCTCTAAGAAAACAAAAGCTTAAGCAACAGCCCATCAAGTAATCACCTAGCCTCACTTCCATGTTTTCTCTATGAAAACCACCTCTGCTTAGCACAGGTCAATTCAAATGGACATATGCTCCAACCTGAAAACAAACGTTTAATGTGCCTTAGTTTGTCTGGTAATAAACATAAAAACACATCAACACTGTCCTCCCATTGTTCATCGATTTGCTCAAGTGGGCCCAGTAACATCTCCATTTTGAGACTTGTTGTTACTGTGTTTGGCACATTGAATACATCACAGGGAGCTTGCCAGGCTTTGCCGTGTGGGCGAGATACTCTCGGTAGCTTGCTAGGCTCTCCAAAAGGGGCGGAGGAATCGAACCCGGCTCGACGGGGCTGTCTGTGTGCAAGGCAAACGCCCTACTGCTGTGCTATCGCTTTGCCTTGTAATAATAATAAAAAAAATGCAAAAGTATATGGGGGGGTACACAACACCTGGTGATGCTCAGGGGTTACTACTTCTGGCTCTGCACCCAGGAATTACTCCTGGCAGTGCTTAGTGCTCAGAGGACCAGGAAAGCTGGGGAACCAAACCTGGCCAGGCTCATGCATGTACTCATGCATGCAAGTAACACCTCCAGCTCCCCAAATTTAGTATTTAGTTTCGTGTAAGTGGCTCCTCCCTTAACACTCCCTTAACACAACACTCCCTTAAAAAAATTTCTATTTTTTTAGAAATAAATGTTTCTAAAATTCCAGGAGCCATCAAGAATTGACTGGAACATTAAATAAACCAAAACACAAGAGCAAAGTATGAAGCCTAGAGACAGAACACTAGATGTGGCCAAAAGCTATATGCCTGCCACTGAAGGTTTAGGGGGAAAGCTCAACCCTAGAGAGTCCAATACTGTTATTTTGGGATAGAGTTTGAAACTTTAGACGCAATCCCCATCTCTAGCTTTTAATTTTCCTTCTGAAGTTCAGATCAAGACCAATGACTTAGAACCTAAGATAAACAAAATATTCAGTAAGTAATCATTCAAGCACATTTCATGACAAAGGATAATATTCAATAAAAACCAGTTTTTTTCTTTTGTTGCATAGTTAAACTGCCTGTTACTCTATTTTGATGTTAAAAAACCTCAGCTACACACTGAGTTAACACCTATGAATACTACACTGAGTTGTTAACAAGTAACACGTATGATACTATCTAGTCTAGATTTTTAAATTGAGGGTTATAACTCCATAAAAGAATCATGCAGCTTTCTAAAACTTTGTTATAAAACGATGTTTTTCATGATTATCAGCAACTGTTTAATTTGCATACCTATTTAACTTGCAGTTGGAAGGTTTGAGGCATACCCACTTGTGCTCAGAGCTTTCTTCAGGCTTTTTGCTGAGGAATCAGTTCATGTTAGGGGATAAAAATAGGATTTGTGCACAATGCAAGTGCCTTACACCCTGCACTATCTCTCTAGACCTATACACCTATTTTTAACAGGTATATAACCAATACCAAGTAAGAATTTATTGGGCAAAAAGGGATTTGCAAGTGGAAAAAGTTTAAGAAGCCCTGGTTTACTGTCAATATGTCAGACAAGTGGTACATGAGCCTAAGGAAGGGAAAGGAATGAACAGAGAAAACAGTTATAAGAAAGATATGACTGGCCCTGAGATGATCATTAGATAAGCATGAAATAGTGAAATAGTATCTCCCTCAATATACCTAAAGGATGCAATAGTCCTTAGTAATGCAAATAGTCAATTCTCAAATCAGATGGGAGTAGGAGGCCCATTAGAAAATTCAGAAGGCCTATATAGTTTAACAATCTAGAGTTTATTTAATTCCATTGTCCCTTTGAACCACTATACATTCATCAACATAAAAGGATGGATTAGCTAAATAATTCTAGTAATATTATTATAGTTCTTTCCCTATATTGGGAATAAAAAAATAACTGCTGTGTGAATGTATTTTACAACGTGCTTCTTACTTTTCACTTAATTTCCACAACACTATGCAGCAGGTTATCAATTCCCAATTTTATAGAAGAAACCAACCCTAAGAGTTTAAGTGAATGCCTCAAGAGCACATGTTATCAGTTATTATTGATGTAGTTTTAATGAAAAAGAAAACAACCAAATTCTAAACACTATGTAAGAGGTTGCATTTTTTTAAAAAAGTATACCAAAAATTAAAAATGAATCAACCATTTAAAGGCGTCTTGTGAAGAGAAAGGGGATTAGAGGAAAACAGATAAGTAATTAAGAACATTTGGAAAAGGAGGAAGGGGCAAAATTCCATGCTCATAAACTTAAAGGCAAAAAACTAAAGTGAACTTAAGTGATCAGGGGTCACTCCTTGGCAGTGCATGGGGGCCATATGTGGTACTGGAGCTCAAACCCAGTCACCTGAGTACAAGTAAGTGCCTAATCCGCTGTACTATCTCTCTAGTCCAAATTTTATTCTTAATACTGACCAACTTGTTTTTAGACGTTTATAAATGTTTTGTTTACATATAGGTATGAAAATTACATCTCTTTTCTCTCCAGGATATTCACTAACAATTTAGCACAGTACACAAAAATCCCATAATGCCAACTTACTACTTCTCCAACTGGCTTCTTGGCCTGCAAACTACTTCCAGAAAGCCCTCATATAAATACCTCCCATATGTAACTACAGTATTCAAAACTTTCAATGACTTTTTACTTTCTACGACATCACAATTCTTGAGGGTTTTTTTGCACCATGAATAACCTAACCCTAATTTACTAATTCAGTATAGTTCCTTCTAAATTAAACAATACATAATTTCAGGGAATGGGGGAACACCAAAGTTAATAAAGCATCGTCCCTCTGGAGCAGAAAGCTAATCAAAGGGGGAAAATGAGGTTTGTAAATAATTCATTATAATAATTATTTAAAATATTTGGTATTTATAATTACTTACAATAATTATATTACGACAATAATTCACCACAAATAATTCATTATAATACCTGTAGTACATAGACATGAGTGCTATAGCAGAATCACCATAACCTTGCTTGAACAGATCAGACTTCAGAGGAAGTGACTGCCCCCACTGTATCATTACACCAGTTTCCTCATCTTGTATGCTAGCACCTATCAGAGTGCTTGAGTACAGAGTAGGCAGGCACTTCAAGTATGGATGGGTGGGAGGAAGAAAAAGGAAAAGGAATGGGAGGGAGTAAGAAAAGGGATGGAATAAAAAAAGACAGTCACATGAATAACAAGGATGATTAACAGTTAGATCAAAAGGGGTGTGTGTGGGGGGAAACTGGAGTCATTCAGATGAGGCATTCCAAAACTCTGACATATGAAAGTGGCAACAGGAAATGATAAATATAAAAGATATTTAGTGACCAAATTAACAAAATTTAGTGTGACTGAACCAGAGGTAGGGGAGCACACAAAAGTGTTTAAGTGACTAGACAGATGGGGTACATCTACTGCATCTGGGAGTAAAGAAAGAAAAAGGAAGAGAAAAAGAAAAAGGTAAAGAAATAAGAAGAGAGTTCTCTTAAGGGAGCACTGGAAGACTCTACCTAGAAGGTATTGAAACTCAAAAAGAAACTCATAGAAAGAGCCTAGAATAGAAACGGACATCATCAGCACATAGGTATTAAGAACAAAACACGCAATATGGATGAGAAAGCTGAAAGAATGTTAAACATGAAAAGAGGGCCTCAGACTGGGCATTCCAGACAAACATTACTGTTATTTCACGTTATGATTCTGCCACCTTAAATTATATTTTTATGGCACATATAATGATTAACACAAAAACTTTAACATTACTTATTGAATATACCACTGAATTAACTGGAAAAATAAAATGTTACAGAAAATAAAGCATTTTTTAAAAAGAATTCAATAAAACGGGCTCTGTATAATTGACTGAAGATGGGGGAGGGGAAATGAGGCAGAATTGAAGATACACAATATGACACTGAAGGAGAGTATTGGGTACTCTGGGGGTGGTAATGTGCAGTAACTGTACATCAAGACTGTAAATGTTAACATACTATTATAAACATGTCACCCTAACTATAACAACATTAATTTAAATTTTTTTAAAATAAAATCAATAAAAAATTTCCTTCCCCAGAAATGGCACTATAAACCAAGAACTAAAAATTTTAATCTGGAGTTGGCTATACGTCAAAGTTTTTTTAAAAATAATACTTTAAAAAATATCTAGTTACAAGGATAGTGTCTCTAATTTGGAGAGTAATAAGTTCGATATTGTTACCTGCTAACTTTTCACAAATACTAACCTCAATTTTATCAACTTTCATTATTGAACATTAAAACACTAATAATATATTAACACATTATATGAATAGCAGAAAATATAAGATTTGATAAGACTCAGGTGAGTAAATCTTCGCTAACTTAGAATACACTGGGAAAAATATTATTCTTGGGTCCTTCTCTGATTACATAAAACATTCCTATAAAATGTGGAACAGTTTTTGAAGTATATACACTTACAAGTGTGTAAAGGGAAATAATGTGTATTAAAAAGAGAACAACATTATTTTATGGTAGCCAAAGGGGTAACAATAAATCTTTGTGTTTTTCCAGTTCAATAGATTAATAAAGGACAAGAAAATCATTATTTCCTAGTCTTTAAATCTAAATAGAGTAAGATTAGTAGTTAGTAGTACTAACTTGTTATTCTTATACCATAAGGTTCTGTTTTCAATCTAAAAATTTATTACCAAAAAAATGCACAATCTAGTCTGCTATCTCCATTTTTCAGTGGCATACAGCCACATGTGACAAAAATCAGTCAAAATTCACTTAATTAAAATACGCAATGCCCAAACCAAAAACCAAATGACAAAAAATATGTATATATATACAAATACAAGATCTCCCTTAAGACAAAATTATTAACCAATACTGAAAAAAGGTATAGTATGAATCTACCCTGTCCTCCTTTCCTGGCATGTGTGCTCAAACACTGACAACCAGCAAAATAAAACTACCAAGATTTGGTGTGACTAACTAAATTTTAATTATGATTTCAATATATGTATAAAAGGAGCCAATTTTAAAATACACAGAATAAAGAATAACTTTATAAATGGATTTTACATATTTTTATTTGAATTTCTGCATTACATTCATTGTGTAATGAATCTACCATGAAAGTAAAATGCTATATAAAATACCATAAAGCTATAATTTTTATAATTTTTATAAAAACTAGGAACTGTAATAAACATTCAGCATACAATCTTCAGCATACAGTCTCCTTCAGAGCTAATAGATAACTGAATGATTAAAGAGAAAATACCAAGACAACATTTTTGTGTTCACAGATAATTTTTGTAAACAGGGCCATTATCCTCTTCACTTTTAAATACCCTCAGTTGCCATTATAGATTCCATTGTTTACAATAAAATGCCATTTTTAATTAGTATCATTTCACCAAAGGAAGGAAAAATATTGTAAAAAAAAAAAGCATTAACACTTCAATGAAATTCTTTTACATGATCACTATATGATTGAAACAAATATATCTACAAATTTATTAAAGTCTAGCTAGCATTGGCATTCTGGCAACAAAACAATTTAAAAATATAAAGTGTTCCTATTTTTGTGAAACCAGTGACTTTTTAGAACATGATTAGTGGCACACAAAACTACCTCCCCAGCACTGAATGTCTATGATTAAAAATGTAAGACATTTTAACAATTCTTTCAATGTTAACTTTCCTTACTAAGCATTTTATTTTTTCCTTAGGTAGCCAACGTATATTTGGCAGTCCGCATTATCTGACACTAAAAGTTAGGGGCCAAATCAAAGGATGAGAGTAATCACACATTTTACAGTCTTTTGTTAACAAGACTTCAATTCCGCACGCACTTTTCTGACTGTAAAATAACATGAAAATCTGAAAAATGTTATTTTAATTTATCCATAAATTGCACCACCCAGAAACCTTTGTTAACCTCTGACATTTTTTTCACCCAGCGAGAATCTTACTGCTTAAGTCAACACTGATAAATATAGGGGGTGGAGGATCAATGTAGCTTCAACACAGCCTTTTAATACTTGATGCAAATCCATTTTTATAGAAACAATCTGTTAATTTCATAAAAATATCTGAATTTGTGTTATGAGCAAAGGGTAGGAGCGTCCACAATTCTGAGACTCATCTCTAAACTGAAATCCCTTACATAATTTTTATAGTGTCAGCATTTTAATGACAGAAAACAGCACAATATGAGCATTCTTATGGAGGCAGCAACAATAATACCCCACAACAGACTTTATTTCTATAACCTTTCCATTCACTCCAATGTTTTAAATTTTCACTGTAAAAATAATAAATTATATTTCTATATCAATTTAAACCCATTTACTTCAAAGACTCAGTTTTTCCTTCGAAGCCCCGCATTCAAACTGCCAGTGTTTCTGGCCTATGAGACACTTACTAAACACAAAAGGATAACACTTGATATATTCCAATATTCTTTCTCATACTATACCATAAAAAAAAATTACATATACTCGCATTTTTAAATTTTGTTCCAAACACAAGCACTCAGATAAAAGAAACAAAAACGATGCACAGAGAGCAGTTTTTTTCCTTGCAATTTGGTTGAACCTTTTATTCCTAGCTTCACGGATGCTTTCCTCTGCTGAAGAAATTTCAGATCCCATTCATTTCCTCTACCCAAAGAAATACAACGCAAAATCTAAAACAGAGGACTCTGACTTGTTACTTGAAACTAACTGGGCCCTTTTAAACAAAATCCTTCAACAAAGACTCTAAAGAAAGAATCAGCAAAGTTTGAGCAAAGAATTGTCTGTCTTCAAGTCAGGCATTTCCTGATAAGTGACGGAGGACAGGCTGCCAGCAACACACTTTGCCGACACTTAAGCATAGCCTCGGCCCAAAACCGAAGGGTGCTACTTTTGTATCTTTAGGAAATCCATTTCGGAAGCCTAGAGGATGACCGAGCGACCCATCTGGGGATGCACGTTTCCTAATCCATCGCGACGGGAGCCGCGCGGGATTCCAGCTAAACTGCCTTTGCTTTTTTTTTTTTTCTTTTGCAGAAGAAAAGCGAATTGTTAATGGCCATGTGACATGATGAGATCCCAGAAAGGAAAGGGTGGGAGGAAGAGAGAGGGGAGTTCAAGGCAGTTCAGGGTCAGAACCAGCTCAGGCATCCTGTCATTAGCAAACATTCCCTAAGCAGAAGGCAAAAAAAAAAAAAAAATACTGCTAACCCGAAAAAAAAAAAAAAAGGAGGGGGCGTAAAGCGGGCGGGGAGCGGGAGGGGGAAACCAGAGTCAATGTGGCAAGGGAGCGGATTGATGGGGCGGGAGGGAAGCGCCCAGCCGAGTTGGGGAGCAAAAAAGCTCCAAGAGTGGGGAGAGCTGGGAGAATGGGGGTGGGAGGGGGGGGGGGTGGACGACGACAAATGCTGAGAAAAGCAACTGCGACGGCGACGACCAGGCAGGGCAACCTCCTCCGATCTCCCCCCACCCCCCGCCCCGCCACCCTGCCCACTAGTTCTCCGGGGTTCCCCACATTCCCTCCACCTCGGCGCGCGAGCGACACTCGGGAGCGTGACCCGCCCGCGGGAGACGGCCGAGATCTTTGTCTCGGCCGGTTCCTCCACGCGAAGGGCTCCGGCTCCTGCTCCTCCTCCTCCTCCTCCACCACCCCACCCGCGCACACCCCCGGCGTTTCCAAGGAGCCGGGATCGCCGCGGCCGCCGCGGTCGCCGCCGCCTCCTCGCCCACCTCCCGCCGACCTGCGCCCCTTTCCTTCCCCCTCGGGGCTGCGCCGCCCGCGCCCGCAGCTCCACCCCCGCCCGAGGCGTGTGGGGAGGGAGGACCTTTGCTTTGTGTCTCGGGGGACTTTCGGTCTCTTCTTCCCCCCCCCCCCCACCCATCCACCCCATCCTCCTCGGCCTCGCGGGGAGACGGGCCTGCACCCCCCCTCCACCTCCCGACACCCCCCACCCCTCCTCGCGAGACCCGAGCGGCAGCAGTGAACCCCCGCGGCGGCTGGAGGCGCCTCAGCCCCGACCCGCAGACACCCACGCTCCACCTTCCTCCGCCTCCCAGGCTCCCCCTTACCCCCCACAGCCCCCCGGGAAAAGCCGGGCCGGCCACCCGGGCTCCCGCACTGGAACCCGAGGGGCACTCGCGACACCCCCACCCCCACCCCACTCCACCTCCCTGCACGACCACCCACCCCCTCACCCCGGCCAGCCGCGCTGCTCTCTCGCCAACTTCCCGGCCGGGCCCGAGCCTCTCTCGCTTTCTCTCTCAGACTCTCTCAGGCTCTTCCCCCGGCGCGGCGTTCCTGGGCCCGGACCCCCACCCCCCCACGCTCTCCCGCCACCCCGGGGGTCGGGCCGGACAGCTGCCGGCGGGGGTTGAGGGGAGCCGCCGCCGCCGCCGCGCGCGCGCGCGCCGTCGCCCGCCGCCAACTCACCAAGCAAGTGCGGGGGCCGCGTCCCGAGGCGAGGCGAGGCGAGGCGGCGGCGAGGCGACGGCCGGGGAGAGCGGCGGATGCAGGTCCGGGTCCGAGCCGAGGCGCAGGCCGCGCGTCGACGGCGGGGTGGGGGTTTCTCGAGGGGCCGCGAGTCTTCCCTCACGCGTGGCCAAGCCCCCCGGTCAACATGGCTCCCGGGGCCGCCGAGGCGCGCGGCCGGCCCGCGGATGTCCCCCTCAACAAACACACACACGCACGACGAGGAGCCCGGGCAGCGGCGACTGAGGAGGGCCGGGAGGCGCCCTGACCACACCGGGCCGCGCCGGGCCCGAGCCTGAAGCCGCTGAGGGGCGAGGAGAGACCGCGGGCGGCCGGCCGCCGGCGCTCGCTCTGCGTGTGCGTCGCTTTTTTTTTTTCTTCGCTCGGCGGCGGCGGCGGCGGATGGACGCCTCCGCCAGTTCCCCGGAGGAGAGCGAGCGAGCGAGCGAGCGAAAAAAAATAAAAAAAGACTTTTATTGAAACGATCCAACCAGCGGCGGCGAAGAAAGGCGACCAGCCGCGGGAGCTTCCCCCACCCGGCCTGAAGCGACAGCCGGGGGCAGCGCGACCCCTGCCGGCGGCGGCGGCGGCGGCGCGGGGGGCGGGGCCAGAGGGCTGGGGGCGGGTTCTAGAGGGCGGGGCGGGGTATCCCCGGGAAACCCCCGGCCTCGGGGCTCCAGGGGCCTGGAGCTCGGCGGCCGGGGGCTTCCAGGGACTGCGGGAGCCGGATGGGAGTGGCCCGGGAGACCCCACCTCACCCCACCCCGGGAGACCCCCCCCACCCCCTCTGGAACGAGATGGTGAAACAATGTTTGCGTAGGGAAGAAATGATCTGAGTTCATCCTCTTCCCACCGCCCAACAAGAACTCTGGCTCAAATATCCCCAGGAATTCCATCCTGAAGCGATCAGTGTCCACGTCCTGTAACTGGTTTTTCTAGAGTGGAGGCGAAGGACGCACTCTTAAGCATATTGATCACTGCAAGGTCTCACCTAAATGTATGGTGTGTTTGGGGGAGAGGAAGGGTCCAGGGCAGCTGCTGCATCTATTCATTGAAACTATAAGGAATTTAGAATTTTATTCTTGGCAATAGACTAGGTTCCTCAAAGGACCGGGAAGGGAGTCTGTCTACCTGGGAGATGAAAGATATCCAACAAGCAATTGTAATAATGATAATTTTTTTTTAAATCCCTGAGCTTTGTGAGAAACTAAATACGAGGCGCTCTGTGCACAGAGAGCTGTTCTTGCTTGAAATTGGTTAGGTTTTGTTTTCTTGGAAGAAGGGGGTGGGCGAGAGCTTGGCCCAGTTTCTGTCAAAGTTTTTACTTTCGGCTTTCCCAGAGGCAAAAGCCAGTTTAGGAAAGAACCTCAGAGTGAAAGTGGAGACAAACTGAAGTAATACTGACCCACTTTTTTCCCCTATTAATGAGGATAAAAGCATAAAATAAAAACAAACATAAACCCCTAGAGGGAGATGATGAGAGGATTAAAAAGAAAAGAATGGGGGACCGGATGTAAGCAACCTAAGCAAGAAAAAAATTTTAAACCACATAAAAGGCCTGGTGAAATGAAATAAAATTTTTTGTTTTACTTTAATGCCCAGAAGTAGACTTAATTAATTTTTAATGCAATTTCAAATCACATTATGTCCTAAAGACTTCTGACAATTATCTTCTTCAGATTCCTGGGTGAAGACCTGAAAATAATGCTTGCTATTTTGTTGAGCACACTTAAAAGTACTTTTTGTGATATCTAATAATCAGATGTTTTAATCAGACTTCTTCTGAGCCTCCAAAATTACCAGGATCCATAAATTAGCAGTATTTATACTTATACACTTAAATACAAAACAAATAGGAAAGCTTCCCCTTATAATAAGCATGCTTTCCAAAAAATGCATTGTTAATGATGTGGCTCAGCAGAGGTATATCTGCCTTCCTTGCATGAGAACACCAGTTTGAGGACCCCCCTTCCCATGTCTACTTGGAGTGGTCTCCACAGCAGCCCCAGCTGGAGCACTCTGATGCTGGAGCACTGCATCAGAGTGGTCCACCTGCTAATAAGAATGTGAACCCCATCGCTACAAAAACAAATGATGCTTCTTAGAGTTGTTCAAATCTAAAAATGTATAATATAGTGAGAACTACCATGGTGTTCAGAGGTCTTTAAAATCCAAGAATTATATAAGGCCTGCTTAGACGCCCAGAATTTTGAACATAGTTGCCTTATTTAAAGGGAAACAATGGTTTCCCCCAAAAAATTGTTTTCTCTGTGATCTCTTAGAGTGATCTCTTAGTAAACATTAAAAATCTTAAGGAGCCTATGAAAAAGCATCATGAGTGCATTATCAGTAATCCCTCCTCTTTTACTCCACTACAAGTCAAAGGGCTTGGGCTGGAGCGATAGCACAGCAGGTAGGGCGTTCGCCTTACAAGCGGCCAACATGGCCGACCCGAGTTCGATTCCTCCACCCCTCTCGGAGAGCCCGGCAAGCTACCGAGAGTATTTGATATGCCAAACACAGTAACAACAAAGTCTCCAATGGAGACGTTACTGGGCCTGCTCGAGCAAATCGACGATCAACGGGAGGGCCTTTACCTTTACCTTTACCTTACAAGTCAAAGATTAGTTTAATTGCTTCACTTAAAGCTAATACAGAGCACCTTTTTCTCTTCCTATATTTTTTTACCATAATAAAATATCAAAGATCTTAGAGGAGAATTTTACTGAACTATTTATTGTTTCCCTCAGAAGGTATTTATTGATATTTACTGGCAGTACAGGATATGTGAGGCCCTGTTCTAAGCACTGAAGATTTAGATATGAGCAAGACAGACAAAGCATTGCCTTTGTGGAACTCTATTCTAATGGCAGAGGCACGTAATAAACATGTAGATCACATGTAAATCACTCAAGGAGCTAAGAGAGCAACACAATTGTGAGAAGTATAATGATGAGAACGATATAGTAATGGAAAAGAAGTGGGAAGAAAGGGCAGGAGCATTTTAGGAGGAGTCATGAAAAGCCTGATGACTAGTAGAGGCTAGAGGCAAGCTTCTTTTTTCTATTCCTAGATTAATTAGTTGATCAAGAAAAGGTCACATAAAAGAATAAAATGGGTGCTGAAGTGATTGTGCCATGGGTAAGGTGTTTGCCTTGCATGTGGCCAACAAGGGTTTCATCCCCTGTACCATACATGGTCCCCTGATCCCTTCCAACAGTCATCCCTGATCATACTGCCAGGAATAAGACCTGAACACCACCAGGTGTGGCCAAAACAAGCAAGCAAACAAAAAAATCAATGGCCATAAAGTGAAGGAATAACTAGTGCATCACATCAATCTCTATAAATCTGGAGAACATTACGTCAAGTAAAATGAATCAAACACAAAAGGGAAAATACTGCCTGATTCCACTTCTATTAATTATCCTAATTAGTCAAACTCAGAAACAGGTAGTGAGGAGATAATTGCTTAGGATGAAGGCAGGAAAAATAGGTAGTCGCTATTCGGTGAAGATTAGATATACAAGAAGAATAGTTTGTTGGGTTATGCCTACTCGGATGTAAGAGTTAATACTACACAGTAGATTTAAGAATTTATTAAGATCTCAAGTAATCTGTTCTTGCTACAGTAAAAAGGAAAAACTCACAATAAAAACCGTGCTGAGTATATTTATTTTATTACTTTAATTCCAAATTGTTCCAAAATTCAAACATGAAAGTTTTTGGCCCTTTAGTTGACTTGTTTCTAGGTTGTTCTTGAGACTTTTTAAGTCCTGGGGGATTAGAACCCAGGGCTTCCCACATGAGATGTATGTACCGCAGAACCACATCAACAACTCTATAGATATATATTTTAACCTTACATATCCTTATAGATTTAACCTTATGTGTTCGTTTAACAATGCTAAATAATACCAGTATGTAGCCCAGTAATATCATTCATGTTTATATTGCCTCCAATGGATAAAGCCCCAAGTTTTATTCCTGGCACTTAAATAATAAATGAAGCAAGTGAAATTATAAAATTCCAAAGAGCATTTCTAATACTGTTTAGCTGATACTCAAGAGCACTTGGGCCAGAGAAGGGATGAAGAAGCACCCCTAGATCAAATCTATTCACTCTGAGATGACGTACATTTTATCTCCCTTTTAGAAATTCATAACACATAGATACATATTAAAAGAACTGATTAATTTCTGGGTGAGGCTCATTTCAAGCAGTGAAGTTTGGCCATGAGCGTGGCAGTGATTCTGGAGTGTGGAGGTTTTGGGCTACCAGAACTGTGGGTGGGTGGGTGCTAGGCTCACCCGCCCCCTTCTGGGGTGCCCTAGACCACTCGGCCTGGCAAGGGGTCCAGAAACATCTCTGCAACTTGTTAATCTCATTGAGATTTATTTATGAGTCTCTGGACCATGGCCAGTGAATGAGCTTACTTGGCACCAGATGGGTGTGACTAGTGAGACTGCCAAAGCTTCCGGAAGTACAAGGAGATGAGGGGATATAGCTCATCCTCAACTCCATAATTAGTCTCATCCAGAAATTAATCTGTTGGAAAAATCAGGTATGTAGGTTTTATGACTGAAATCTCCAGACTTTCACAGAATTGGGGATGGACTACTTCTCCCCCCACATCTTCCTTAAAAATTTTACTCCAGCTGTATCACCCCATTGAAAATTCTAGACTTCCTGGATCAACATCTCAAACTCTACATCACTGATAAACCAGGAGTAGCAGACTACATTGGATGGGATGCAAAGTAGAAGTCAGCCACTCTCGATTAACAAAATATAAATCACAAGTCTTAATCTGTAACAACATGTTAGTAATCTCATGTACAAGGACTTAATGGCTTTATGGTGAGATAGAACAATCTTCACTAACTTTCTTCTAAGGAAACAGGTTTTCTTTTTTTATCATTTTTAGCAAATTCTTTATAACAAGCAATACAAATTACTGAGGGCCTTCTATAGGGACAGCCTTGAGGGATGGTTGGGAAAATTGGAAATAATCGTGGTGGGAAGGTACAGTGGTGGTGGGATTGGTGTTGGAATGTTGACTGTTTAATAGATCACGATCACGATCATCCTGTTGTTCATCGATTGCCTCGAGCAGGCACCAGTAACATCTCCTTCGCCCTAACCCTGAGATTTTCAAAAGTGCCATATTCAAGGCTCTTTCAGGATTAGGAGAATGAGAGCCATCATTGTTACTGGTATTTGATAGATAATTTAATAGATAATCATGAGAAAATAAATAAAACAGTTATAATGAGAAAAAAATAAACACCCCCCCATAAACAAAATAAAATAGCTGAGAAGTTCTTGAATCAAAAGTAATACTCTTTCCTGTTAAATTAATATATCCCAATATGTTTCTTACTAGGCGTTTATCACATACACAAAATTATTGATGGAAACAGGTGTTAATGAGAACAATTTTCCAAACAATCCTCTTAGAGTATTACACATCTATTCTTCTGTCTTGGGGGAAATTAGCCCTTGGAAGCTAGAATTTGAAGGTCATTGAACTTTGAACAGAGAGAGTAGAAGGGGGTGGAACCAGAAGAATTTTGCTGTCATTCACACTTTGACAGCCTGGGAAATAAATGTTAAACAAATCCAGGCAAGACATGGAAAATAGACACTTAAGCTGGTTTTAAATTGTACTACATCAGTGGTTGTCAAATGACAGTTCCAGAAAAAGAAATAGCAATATATCACCTAGAAACTTCTTAGAAGTGAAAATTCTTAGGTCATACCTTAAACTTTGGGATAGGAACCAGCAAACAGTTTTATCAAACCCTCTTTGTTTCTGTTACATAATAAAGTTTGAAGCCAGTGCTCTATTATACAACATCAGTACATAGCTTTATCCATTTACAAAACAATTTTCCACAAGTCTAAATATCTGGGTCACTTCTAATTATAAATAATTGTTCAAAATTCTCAAAGAAATTAGTTAACTTTGGGAAACTCTTTTTATCTGGCTCTGTTCCCTATTTTACTAGATTGAAACACATGTTTCCCCACCATCCAAAACAAGAATGAAGCAAATGAAGCCAAGAGCAATAATCAACTATCTTCCCTTTGCTTAAGCAAAATAATTTTACATTTGGTAAAAATGAAACTATAGATGAGAAAAGAACATTGTTGAAAGGCCTTTTTTAAAAATCTGTTTTGAAAACAAAGCAGTTATTTTCAACCTAATTTTTTATTTTTCATTAGCATTATGTGGGCTGGAGCGATAGCACAGCAGATAGGGCGTTTGCCTTACACGAGGCTGATCAGGGTTCGATTATTTCGTCCCTCTCAGAGAGCCTGGCAAGCTACTGAGAGTATCCCGCCCGCAAGGCAAAGCCTGGCAAGCTCCCCAGGACGTATTCGATATGCCAAAAACAGTAACAACAAGTCTCACAATGGAGATGTTACTGGTTCCCGCTCAAGCAAATCAATGAACAAGGGGAGGACAGTGCTACAGTGCTAGCATTATGTACCTTCCCAAGATTTTAAAAAATAGCTTTATACCAATGCATCTAATATGGTTGCAGGTCATAACTTTAAATATTTACGAGAATGATTTCACAGAGCCATGTGTATTTAAATTCATCATCATAATCTCTCCATAGACATACAAACTACATATTGGGGAAAGGAAATTTCTTCACTATTTATTTTGCAGTACTGATTTTAATACCAAATGGTTGATAAGATCTAAGACATTTGTATAAGTAAAACTCCTGGTTTATCAGGGATGTAGAGTTTGAGATGTTGCTCCAGGAAGTTCAAAATTTTGAATGGAGTGATACAGCTGGAGTTAAATATCTTATACTTTTGCACAAGTCCAAGGAGTACTATAAAAAGCTTTCAGGAAAGTGATGTCATGGTTCCTTACAAGGGAAGTGAATCCAAGAGATATATTCAGTCTTGGCAGTTAAGAAGAAGATGATTTTAAAACAAAATGTTTTAAATGTTGGTTTAAATTTTTATTTTAAAATGAAGTTGTTCTCCAGTTGCTGACAAAATGTTTCAGAAACGTCAGTCTCCTGGTTCCTGTATTCCACAAGACTCTTAAAAGACTAGGGAAGAATTTTTCTCTTTTTCTTTCTTTTTAAAACCTTGTGATATTAACTACCTTTAAGTAAATTGATATGAAAGAAAGAAAGAATGAATGAAAGGGAGAAAGAAGGAAGGAGGGAAGGAAGGAAGGAAGGAAAGAAAGAAGGAAGGAAGAAAGGAAGGGAGGAAGGGAGAGAGAGAAGAAGAGAGGGAAGGAAAGGAGGAAAAAGCAGAGGTTCATTTTAATAAAAAAGTATATTTAATTTTTTTAAACTTATTTGAGCTATCTGAAAAAGATTTAACAAATTCCTCCCTTAAAGCAAATTATGGGAAAACAGGGACTGGGAAGTAAAGGTCTTTCCCACTAGAGTTTATTGAGAAGGAGGATGTGGAAATTAGTCATTTCCCCAAGGGCTTGTTGGAATGATCATTGGCCTTTTTCATCCTTTCAGAGAATGAGAGGAGGGAGGGAGTAGCAAGTGGTCTAGACTTTTGAATTTTGCTCCAGTGATTTGCTGTCAGGGAACTTAATCAGACAGATTAGTAGGTGTAATCAACATCTTGAGCTATCAGTTCAGAAGGGCAAGTTTTTCAGTATAGCTTTGTCCAAGTCAGTACGACCCAGGAATCACTCTAGAGTTGAGAAGTCCTGTGTAAAAGAGTCTAAAACTTGGTATTTAATATTGGAACAATGGGGAAATATTTGTAAATAATGTAAAGGTAAAATACTATGAACAAGAGGGGAGCAGAGGCAGAGAGATGACTTGATTCTCAGAAATGTAATTTTATTTCAGCAATAAGGAAGCCACAAACGTTGACAAGATTAAATTTGATGCAATAGAATGATCAGGGTTCAAGTCCTAAAACAATAATGCACTGAAATTTAACTTTACAATCAGTTAAATTTTATAGGAGTCCTATAGCACTGTCTACTCTCCTTCCATTGTTCATTGATTTGCTCCAGCAGACCCAGTAACGTCTCCATTGTGAGACTTGTTGTTACTGTGTTTGGCATATGGAATATTTCACAGGTAGCTTGCCAGGCTTTGCCATGTGGGCGAGATACTCTGGGTAGCTTGCCAGGCTCTCAGGCCGGCCGCTTGGGCCACGTGCAAGGCAAACGCCCTACTCACTCCAGCCCAGCCCCATACGAGTCCTAGTTTTGTGAAAATTCTATTTTGGTAGATTAGTTAACTAGCAGTTTCTCGTATGTAAAATAAGGCTAGTAATATTGCTGTCAGACAGTGTGGATTAAATGAGATACATATCAAGCAATTGTATCACATCTTTTCCCCCTTTATAAGTGACATGAACAGCAATTCAGATAAGTCACACACACACACACACGCACGCATGCACACTTTTGTTATTTCATAATTGAAAAACCCAGGGTAGGTAATGTAGAGTTCAGGGTTAGCATATAACCCACACAGTGCCATCAGAACCTGGTTTATCTCTTTTGTTTCTGCTTTTGGCAGCTGTGGATTCTCCATGCATAATGTCAAGATGTATGCAATTATTGTAGCTTTGCACTTTCTGGTTCAAATCTTGCAGAAAGAGGAAAGCAATATCCCAGAAGCACACACATTAGCTCTAATTAACCCAATTTGGATTACTGAACAATTCTTGAGTCCAAGGTAGCTGAAGGATTGATTCCAGTCTAGACTTAAGCTACCTTTACTTAAACTTACTTAGAACTTAAACAGGATAGAGTTCGCTTCACCTGCATATGCTGAATATACAGGAAGAGTACTCCCCCGACCCTCTGCCCAACATAGTGAGAGAAATCACAAGTAGAGTAGCAGATGCAGGACTTCCACTTACTTAGGATGCTGAAAAATCAGGGATAATTGGGTTTTATCATCAGCTGGATCCAAATATCAGCTGGATTGCCCCATCTGGCCTCCATTCTGAGTGCCAGCCTAATTCTCTTAGGTTTCTTTTCTTTTACGATTTTATTTTTTTAAGTCACACCTGGTGGTGCTCAGGCTTTACTCCTGGCTCTGTGCGCAAGGGTTCACTTCTGGTTGGGATGTAGAGCAGGGCAGAGGGCGGGAAATTGAGGGCCCATATGTGGTGCTGAGGATTGAATCTGGATCTGCAGCATTCAAGGCAGGTGCTCTATCCTTTGTATCATCTCTTAGGCTTCTTTTCGAAGTCACTGGCAAATCTGGGATCCTACTCTTATAGTTCCAAATCCAAGGGGAATTTAATTTCACTCAGAAAATTCTAATAATGACTCTGATGGATACTTATTGGGTCATAGATCTCCCAGCTCTCCAATCAAAAGGCTTCATCATTCAGCCACACTAAGAAAGCACAGGAGAGTGCTATTAACAGATATTTTGAAGAAAGAGATACATGTGGGAGTCTGCCATAACCACAGGTTAAATGCCAACATGTGGATAGATGCCAAAAAATAATCAGAAGTTGCACATCAGAGAAAGTAATTTTGGTAAGAAGGGCAGGGTGAACCTAGAGGTAGGAAACATAGGTTAGTCAATGCATGTACAAATGTTAAGTGCAGTATTCTTACTCAGCGTGGGATATTATTCAATAGTAAAAAGAAATGAATCATCTACATATAAAACAACCTGATGAATCCCTAAATAATTCTGCTGAATTGAAGAAGCCAGGAGGAAAAAGAGTACACATTGTATGGCTCCATTGTTGTTTCATAGGAATTTGCATTATAAGAAATGCAAATGAATCTATAGTGACAATGGTTTATCAGTGGTAGCCTAAGCCTTAGAGTGGGGGACAGGAAAGATTTAAAGGTAAATAAGGACAAAGAAGGGATGGAAATACTCCTTTGGGAAAGGGGAAGGGAAACTGCAGAAATATATACCGGTGAAGGGATAAGTGGATGAGTGTTGGAACACTGTATGACTGAAAGCCAGTCATAAACAACCGTATAACTGTGTAACTCCCTGTGATTCAGTTTTTTTAAAAATTGAAGAAAAGAAAAAATATATATGCACTTTCTTGTAGGTTAATCCTACCTACATAGTACTGCTAAAAAGAGAGAATGTGATCCTGAATGCTGTTAATGGCATTTAGAATTATTATCTGACCTGCCTGAACAAGTCCCAGTTTTCCAGCAACATTATAAATATAGACTTTCTGTACGTCTATCTCTATAGATGTCACCCCACTTAACCCATAGGTACTTTTTAGCCCCAGGGTCAAAATAAGAGGTTAATAAAAGCTACAAATAAGATTATATCTTTCTTGACAGCTTTCTCGCCATGGTGACAAAGAGCGTAGCAGTGGGCTCACCATGAGTGAGCATTGCCTGAAAACCACTTGACCCTACATAAAATAGTGACCTGGGAAATCCAAAACATTCTCTTACTGTGGATTGTACCATGCAATAAATGTCAGCTTCCTTTTCTCTCCCCTCCACTGTGAAAAGAACCTCCCAAATTTGAAATACCATGCCATGTTTATTTCTTATAAATATTTCCTGAGACGATCTTGAATTGTTGATTATCCAGGCAATCAAAGGTGCTTTTCCTCTGAGCAGAAAAGCATGCCATTGATCAGGACATCTATTTCTCCTGGACACTCTGGAACTGAAGGCCATTAGTTAGAATTACTTTTTCAGAGGGCATAATAATTACTTGTCTTCAAATTTTAGTTTGATAGAAAGGCATTAGATGTACTAAATATTCTATTATTACTTTTCAACTCTATTTCATTCTAGTGTTCTTTTAAGCAATTAAAAGTTGGTTGGTGTTCACAATGGAGACGTTTCTGGGCCCACTCGAGAAAATCGATGAACAACGGGAGGACCGTGGTGTTTATAATGAATAACATACTATAAACTACAGATGCAAGGATACTTTTACAGAGGATACTTTTGTTATTTAAAAGATAAGGTTTTCATAATAATAAACATTGTAGTAGTGAGTCTGTTTTTTTTAAAAGATGTTTCACTTGTCTTCATAGTGAAATATTTTCAAAAGCTCAATTATTAGGACAACATGAATCTTTCTGCATCTGTCCTTCATTCTTTCTCTACCCTCTTTCTACTATTAGACATGATAGACTAAACCAACTCTACTTCTTTTGATTTTGTTTTGTTGTGTTTGGGGGCTATGCCAGGTGATGCCAGAGGCTACTCTAGCTTATTTCTGGGGATGATCTATGGGGTCCCATTTGGTGCTAGGGATCAAATTTAGGTCTCGACATGTAAAATATGCTCTCTAGTACTTTGGTTCATCTTCCTCGCTTTTTTAGTCTTTTTCAGTCTTCTATAAATGTTCACAGGAAGTTTAGACTGATGCTGTGGTAAGATTAGACAATTTGAAATGAAGATGGATTTGGACCATACCTCTACAAAATATTGTAAGACAATGAGAATGAGTCTTTAGTCTTCCTGAGTCTCAGTTTCTTTACATGTAAAATGGGCATATCTCTGTACCTTTCGTGAGGATTTCACGAACAGAAATATGCAAGTGCCACAATATTTGGCACTTAGAAAGCAATGGATAAATATTAGTGTTCTTCCTTTCACTCCTGCGCACCATGACTATAAAAGTCATGGAAAATACTTTGATGAAAATCCATCTAGGAAAGCAGAGATTTATGTTTATAATGCTCAGGAGAAGTAATCTGTCATCTAACAAGAAAACGACAATATTTAGTAAAAAAGTATGAAGACAAATACTTTGGCTGGAAGATTAGCAACAACTTTAGAAAAAATTAGATGTTTATGTCCTGGTATATTGTTCATTATAAATGCTAATTAATATTCTGAGTAGGAAATTGTAATAGCTAATATGAATTAAATACACATAGTTTGTGATCTGTAAAAATTTTCTTTTAAGGAGTATGACACCTAGGAGCAAAGATTATCATTTATCTACCTTTTTTTACCTTGAATTTACCAATAAAACTATAAACCTCGATTTTTTTAAAAAAATCATAGATATCCAAGCAGTATTAGAGTCGTAAGCTAGAAGAAGTCATCTAACTCTTTATTTATTTTCTTTATTATTTCATTCTAGTGTTCCTTTAACCAATTTGTGCTTAGTGTTTATAATGGACAGTATACTATAAATTACAGAAAGATAACAGGTAATGTTTTAGTTCTCAAAAGCCTAGATTCTGCCAGGGGAAAAGAAGATGATGGTAATTTAAAAAAATATGGTATAAAATAAACGTTCGATAATGTACAGCTCAGGGAGAAGATTTTTAGTGGGGAGAACAGGAGGGAGGAGGAAACCAAAGAAGGTTACACAGCTATGTAAGACAAGTCAAGTATTTATTGGTGACTAATTAGGAATCTAGCATTGAGTGCTATAGAGAATACAGAAGTACTTTTTTTTTCCTTTTTGGGTCACATCCGGCGATGCTCAGGGATTACTCCTGGATCATGCACTCAGGAATTACTCCTGGTGGTGCTTGGGGGACCTTATGGGATGCTGGGAATGAACCCGAGTCAGCATCGTGCAAGGCAAATGCCCTACCCACTGTGCTATTGCTCCAGCCCCCTACAGAAGTACTTTAAGAGGTAATTCCAGGCTTCATGTAACTCACAGAAGTTAAATCAAATATCTTAGTACTAGAATATTTTCAAGGTAGGAAGGCTATCTACACTTCTATAATTTTTTTAAAAAATTTTATTAGTGAAACACCATGAGGTACAGTTGTAGACTTTTTTGTGCTTGGGTTTCAGTTATACAAAGATAGAGTACACATCCCTCCACCAGTGCCCATTCTCCAACACCACTGATCCCAGTATCTCTCCCACCTCCCACCCCCCATCCCGCCCTGCCTCTGTGGCAGGGCGTTTCCTTTTGTTCTCTCTCTCCTTTTGGGTGCTGTGGTTTGCAAAAGAGGCATTGAACATTCCTATACTTTTTGATGTATTAATTTCAAATGACAATTGATAACTGACAGCAATTTTGTATCTTTTGATATATTATTTCATATGCCAATTGTTTAAGGGCATTTCAGTTATAAACAATAACTCAATATCTAAAATAGCTAATCCCTTACAAACAGAAACAAAAGGCAGGTGTATCTTTATATAAGTGATTTGAAAAATAGATAATAAAAAAGAAAAAGATCAAGATATTTGGAAATAACCTCTAATCTTTTGCTAAATTTTACAAGGGCTTACCACTGCTATGAATTCTGTGTGGAAATATTCTGAAAACTAAAAACTTTAGCTAGTTATCCCAAGACTCTTGGTTTTGCGTTTTAATTAATGGCATATAGTTATGACTGCAGATTTACATAAAATTAAGGTCTAATGTTAATGCATAGCAGGATACAAATGAGTGTGAAACTCATTAAAAAGTTAACTTTTAATTCATAATAGGAAAGTACTAAAATATCTGTTACAAATTCATTTTTAAATAATCTGCAGGAATATTTTTAGCTTTTTTGTTTAATACTGAAAGTCTGTGGAATGTGAAGTGATCTTTTCCCTTAGAACCGAGTTTCCCATTTCCCTATTTAGGGCATCCTCAAACCCAAACTTTGGCACCAAAGTTTGTGGCTTCCTTCACTTGAAAAATACTCTCCTTTTTGATCTGGTTCATGTCCTTTAGTCTCTGACAAATGGAAGTTCTCGGGTTTTTCTTTTTCTTTTTTTTCCCCCTGTAGGTCAGGTACTTCCAAATCAGTTAGGCATGTCTGTGTGGCTCACACAAAGTGACATGCAAGCCAACAAAATACAACAAGCTCAAATCACGTTGCCGCTGAGTCTGAGGAAGAGGGATCTGTTTTATTTAAATTGATTGAATATTGTTTAATGAGGTAGTTAACAAGCCACTTACCCTCTTTGACCTTGATTTTCTCATCTATAGTTGACATTACTTTTTATATTGCAGTGATTTTTTTCTTCTCATAATATTTGTTTGTTTGTTTGAGTCACCATCAGATCACTTGATCACTTGATCATGTGACATCTCGTTACTCATCGATTTGTTTGAGCAGGCACCAGTAATGTCTCCATTCATCCCCACTCATCAGGTCCTGTTATGTGCTAGTGTAGCCCAATGGCATCTGCTCGCTCCAGGAACATGAAGAGCCTCAAACCAATCGTTCAGGGTCTTGACGAAGAAGTCTGACCATCTCGTAGGTGGGCAGCCATGCAATCTTTTGATGTCCCGTGGAATCCAGTCCAGACTAGTGGCTCTAGTCCTGTGGTCATCTCCAAATTGCATTATGTGTCCAGATCATCTGATTTTTGACCCGTTGGCAAAGGAGACAGTGTGCCTGATTCTTGATTGTCGATGGAGGTTGGAACTCCAAATTCTTTCTCTCACTTGAGTGAAGCATGATACTCTAAGCATAGCTCTTTCGATTCCTCTTTGGCAGACCCAAATAGCTTTCTCATCCTGTTTTCGTAGGGCCCAGGTCTCTGAGGCATATGTTAATGCAGGAAGAACAGTGGAATCAAGGAGATGTTCCCGGAGCTGGAGTTTCTTCATCCTCATAGGTATTTCTTCAACGCTCTTGAAGGCATTCCAAGCCGCTCTCTTCCTCCTGCACAACTCAGGTGCCAGGTCATTGGTCATGTTGAATTCTCGAACTAGCTACACATAACTGTTGCATTCGGAGATGTTTGTTCCGTTGATAGTGAATGGAACATCAGGAATCAGACCGTTTCTCATAAACATTGTCTTCGTGAGATTCAGCTGTAGTCCAACCTTTCCACACTTATGGTTGAAGTAGGCCAGCATTTGTGCCTCTTGGCTAATGTTTAGTGTCATTAAAACAATGTCATCAGCAAAGTGGAGGTGGTGTAATTGCCAACTGTCTATCTTCACTCCCATTCCTTCCCATTTCAGTTATCACATGACGTTCTTTTTTTTTTTTTTGCTTTTTGGGTCACTCCTGGAGATGTACAGGGGTTACTCCTGGCTCTGCACTCAGGAGTTACTCCTGGCGGTGCTCAGGGGACCATTTGGGATGCTGGGAATCGAACCCGGGTCGTTCACATGCAAGGCAAACGCCCTACCCGCTGTGCTATCTCTCCAGCCCCCACATGATGTTCTTGAGGGTGGCACTGAAGAGTTTGGGTGAAATGGTATCACCGTGCTGAGCCCCTCTCTTGACATGGATGGTCACTTCCTTGTAGAATGGTGAGATCCTGGTAGTGAATCCGTAATACAGTTTATGGAGGATGCTGATGTATTGAGTTTGAATGCTCTGTTTGGCTAGGGCTTCAAAGACCGCTTCAGTCTCAACAGAATCATAGGCCTTCTTTAAATCAATGAACTTTAGACAGAGCTGCATCTGAACTCCCAAGAAACCAATGAGCTTGGTTATCATATGGTCGATCGTGATGAATCCTTTTCGGATCCCGGATTGCTCAAATGGTTTTCCTTCATCTAGTGTTCTGCCAATCCTATTCAGGATGACTCAAGTGAACAGCTTGTAGACAACAGAAAACAGGCAGATCGGGTGATAGTTGCCAATGTTGTGGATGTTTCCCTTCTTGTACAATAGTACAGTACTGCTGGTTTTCCATTGGGACAGAACCTTGCATTCAGACAGGTAACGTGTGAAGAGCCGAGCCAATGTATTGATGAGAACTGATGGCAAGTTCTTCAGGTGTTCGGGTCTGACCTTGTCTGGGCTGAGTGCTGTTCACTTCTTTACTGACAAAATGGTGTGTCGAATTTCAGAAGGGAGAATGTTGGGACTGACATATCCATCTTGCGGAATTTGGTATGTGGCAGGTGGACGTGTCTATTGAAGAGATCCGAGTAGAAGTCATAGGGTAATCTTCTCCAATGCCCTTTTGGAAGATGTGACAAATCAATTAGGACGTTGGAGGGTAGTCATCTTGGTCTTGTTGTTGGTGAAGGACAGGCGGGCATTGCAAATGCTTTTCCTGGCTTCTGCCGCATCTGCCAGCACTGCTGCTCTTCTCTCTTTGAGGTCTTTCTTGATCGCTTCTCTGCACTGCTTTGCGAGCTTGGACATTCACTTGTGGTTGCCTGAGGCTTGCGCCAAGCCACATTGGCGAATGAGCTCAAGAGTTTTCGAAGACAGGCATCTTTTTGTGACTATCTCTCTCTCGGCGTTCCTCACCCAAACATGGAAGTGCTGAAGTCATTTGTACTCTTTGTCAACGTTGTCATTGACAGCATCTTCCCATGTTGCCGCAATAGTGCCAAAGAGCTCCCAGTTGGTGGTCATTCTGGGAGTTCTCTTCTTAAACTTTGCAGCCCTTTTCCCCTGCTCTGTGAAGTAGAATTTTGCATGAAGGAGATGGTGATCTGATCCCATTTGGAATTTTGGGACAACAGTGACATCAGTCAGGCAAAACCATCAATTGAATATGATGTGGTCAATTTCATTGTGGAACTGTCCACCGGGAGACTCCCATGTCCAACGTTTAGATTTGACCTTCTGGAACTGTGATTTACCATGTATGGTCTTGGTTGACATGATGAACTCAGATAGTCCCTCACCCTGTTCGTTCCATTCTAGGCCATGGGTCCTGATGTGGAGTTCTTCAGCTGATATTCTCTGTCCTATCTTGGCATTAAAATCACCGATGTGGTCTTCTTATAGAGATTCTCCAGCTCCATGTAAAACTTCTCATTTTCTTCTTCATCATAGTTGGATGTTGGTGCGTAGACAACGAAGATAGAAACTGTTGGCAGTGAGCCACATCTATTCAAGTGTAATCGTCCAGTTTGGGTTGTTAGGTATTCAAATGAATCAATGCTCATGGCCAAGTTCATGTTGACAAGGGCACTGACACCACCAATGCCTCTTTTGTCGCATGTTCCAAGGAACAGTTCTTCTCCAGTGTTGAAAACAGCGTGATGTGATTGATGCCTTCTCATCTCAATCAAACCAATGATACCGTACTTGATCTTTCGTGCTTACACCATCAGGTCCTCAATGGATGCATCCAATGCCAGCGTACATGCATTGAAAGTACAGTCATTTTTGTCCTTCTTTGTTTTGTCAGCCTAGTTCTGCCTTGAGATTTTATCAGCCTCTCCTTCCTCATTCTTCTTAATGCTGCCATGTTGATGATTCTTTCAGGGTCAGGGGAATGAGATCCATTGTATTTACTGGTTTGGGCATATCAAATACATCACAGGTAGCTTGCCAGGATCTGTCGTGCGGGCGGGATACTCTCGGTAGCTTGCCAGGCTCTCTGAGAGGGATCGAGGCTTTTAGGATGGCCTCTAATCATCCTTGCAGGTGTTCCCATGGTTCAAACCATATTTGAACCTTATCAAATATGGTGCGGTAATCTTGGAAGATGGGTATTAAGTATTTTATGATGTGTCGTGCAGCCGCTTTGCAGCCGTGCAGTCCAGATAACGGCTTGAAGCATGGCGGCGGCTGGTTAGTGGAGGTAGTAGAGGTCTGCCGATGAGATATTTATCTGGTATTGGTGAGGTGGGTCTTCTGGGTGTAATCCCTGGATCGCCGGAGATTGCTGGGAGCAAGCAGAGGATCACTGTTCCCGGGTCCAGTTGAGTCTGGAGTCTAAGGTCTCAGAGTTCTGCTTATCTGGTTCTGTGGGGCTTCACTCGTGCATAAGTCTCGGCTCGAGTGTGGCAGTGGCTGGGTAGTGGAGTTAGTGAAGGTAGAAATATTCACCAAGAGATACAGAGTTAAAAGCTGATGATGCTCAGTTTTCAGTAATACCATGTTCAAAGACCCATCCCTCCACCAGTGTACATTTCCCACCACCAATGTCCCCAGTTTCCCTCCTACAACCCTTTCCCCAGTCTATCTCTGTGCAGGCACTTTCCTTCTTTCTCTGTCTTTCTCTATGTCCCTGTCTCTGCCTGACTTCTGTCTGTCTGTCTTCTGTCTGTCTGTCTCTATCTGTCTGTCTCTCCCTTTGGGGACATTGTGTTTTGCAATATAGCTACTGAGAGGTTCTCATGTTAGTTCCTTTCCTTTTTTTCAGCACACAGTTCTTATCCAGAGTGATATTTCCAACT
Organism: Sorex fumeus; assembly: GCF_029834395.1. Lineage (NCBI taxonomy): Eukaryota > Metazoa > Chordata > Mammalia > Eulipotyphla > Soricidae > Sorex > Sorex fumeus. The sequence continues at coordinate 43,600,617 of NW_026606060.1, forward strand.
GTCTTTGTCATGGTCCCTTCTCTATCCCAGTTGTCTTCTTCCCCAGCATTTGAGGTAAGCTTTCAACCATGGACCAAGTGATTTTTAAGAATGGGGGTCCAGATTGCAGTGCTCCCAGTACAATGTTGTTAATTGATATTTTTTGTTAATATTGTTATTTATTGTTCACAAACTAAAAGCAGACTTAATTCAAGTAGCAGATTGGACCTGCAGAGCAAGAACCCAAACCTCAACTCTGGACAATAAGTAAAGGAAAAAATATCATTTTTAAGATAGTTTCTTGTTTGTTTTATGGATCACAGTGGGTGTCCTCAGGGCTTATTCCTGACTCCGGGGCCAGGGATCACTCCTAGTAGACTCAGAGAACCATATAGGGTGCCAGGGATTGAAATCAGGTTGACCACATACAAGGTAACACCTTTACCCACTGTACTATTGCTCCTAAAATATCACACCTTAAGATAATTTTACACTGGACTGGAGATATAGCAGAGGATGTAAGGCACTTGCTTTGCATGTAGCCAATCCAGGTTCAATCCCTGGCACTACGTATGGTTCCCCCAAAATATTCCGGGAGTGACCCCTGAGCACAGAGTTCAGGGTAAGCCAGGTATGGCCCCCAAATGAAAACAAAACTGGTATTTTTTATTGTTGGGTTAACATGAGTTTTCAACACTATATAGGTACCAAGTTACAATTTCTCACCCCAGCAACTGTATTATCAAATATCTGGCCACTTGCCCCAGTCCTGTCCTCTTCCCTCACATAACAAACTCTCTGGTTGTCAGAATATAATGGTTTTTAAATTTTTAATTTGATTTTTCTGATTTTCTGGATTTTTTATATTTTGAACAAATCCTTGCATCCAAAATAATTCAAACCGTAAAAAAGATAGTTTTAGCTTATTAAACTGAATGTAAAAACGTCTCATATATTTGAAAATAAAATTGTTTTCAATTACTTTTTCTAATTTTTTCTTTTTAAAGCAAGTTCATAAAGCATAAGTCATATAAATCACTATAGAACAAATGATAAAGTCACAAAATCACAAAGTAGACCTCACTCACTTCTAGCAAAAACTATTAATAATAGACTGAATGTTTATGTTCCCCTTATGCCTGGTGTGATGGTATTAGAAGCAGAGTCTTTGATAAAGAAGGGACTGAGAATGGAGCCCTCATTAATAGTATTAATTCTCTTGTGAATGAGACCCTATAGAGTTCCTTCACTCCTGCCATGTGAAGACTCAGCAAGAAGACTGCTGTCCATGGGCAAAAGGAAGATTCTCGCCCAATACTGAATTTGCTGGCATTTTGATCCTCGACTTCTTGGTCACAGAGCTGCGAGAAATAAAGTTCTTTCATGCTGTTGGAGCTTCGTACAAGAACTGTGACTGTGTTATAGACAGAGTTGAAACAATAGCAAAATGACCCAGCAGGAAAAGCCTGAGTTTGAGTTTAGAGAATGAGACACACCCAGGTGAGAGCTTGTGTTGGTTATTTAAGATGCTTAAGTCTGCTGCTAGTGGCTTTGAAACTGGGACATCTGTCATTAAAGAAGAAAAACAGGCAGGAACAAGATGGGGTAGGTGGCAGGTGGATTTTCCAAGCACCTGGCAATCAGCACAGGTCTAGACAGGTAGAAAGTTAAGAATGGGAAAGTCTGTGCCAACACATTTGCAGACAAGCTTTTATTTTTCATGGTTGTTGTTTTCCCTTCAGTTGGTCAGTTGGTTTTTGGGGTGTATCTTGGTACCAAAGAACTTTCTAATGTTCCTGTGAGAGGTCCTACTAGAGATATATAATGGTATCATAGCATAGTGACCTTAGACACGTGAAAGCTAGACCTAAATTCCATTTCTTAATATCATTAGCTGTGTGACATGAGCAAACATTTCATGTTCTGAAGTTTCCACTTAATTATTCTGCAGTGAAGTGACTGTGGTAGATTCATAATACTTACTATTCCTCAGAGGGATCATACAGTTCTTTAGATCTGATGGAAGATAAGGGCCATTTTCTCACCAACTTGCACATTAATAGAACCTCAAATTTTGGCACACACTTAATTTTGTTGCATTAGAAATCGATTTACTTCATATTTTAAAAAAGTCCTTCAGAATGCTTTCCTTTGATCACTCTTTTTTATTCACACGAGTGGAGTAATTATAAATAAATCCAAAGTGTACAAACACAAAAGAATAAAATTAAAATTCTTCCCCCAAAGCAAATTTAAATGAAATGGCTGCCATTGTTTGACTTGAAGAGAGAAAATTGTGGAACAGTATTTACATTACAATATTTGTCATTTGTATTGTTCGATCTATTTTCACTTTTAATTTGTCATAGCAGCAAGTAAAAGATAACCTCAATTAGCAAATTAGGTTTTAGCAATATGAATAGTTATATGTCAACACATCAGAATTCTCAAGAACATTTCAAATTTCTGTTTTTTGGGGGTATGGGTCATACGCAGTGGTGCTCAGGGTTTATTTATTTCTAGCTCTGCACTCAGGGATCACTCCTGGTGGGGCTCCAGGGACCATATGGGGTGCTGTAGAAAAACTTGACCAAAAGGATGTGTGTGTGTGTGTGTGTGTGTGTGTGTGTGTGTGTAAAATTGTGCATGCACGCATGTGCAAATGTGCTATGCCAGCAGGTGTTCCGGATCTTATGCTGAAAAGAGTGTTAATGTATTCATTAATCAAATAAACCAACCCCAAATAACCTTTTCCTTATGGAATTATCTCAGGGTAAATTCCAATAAATAACTTAACATTCTGTTCTAATTTTTTTGACAAAAATTTTCCTTTATCCCCGATGAATTCAAAGCTCTAGTTCTGGAGAAATTGGTGACTTCTGAAGCAATAGTCAAACGTTCTTCAGGATTGTTCATGAGGACTTTGATGTCTATGCAAGGTGATGTAGAAAGCTGTGACTCATGATGACAGGTTGAGCTTCTTTCTTCACCAAAGAAGAAAAACCAGAAGTGTTGCCAAGCGCTACTTGTGCACCTAGTTCCAAAATTTTGTTTGCAATAGTTTTTATTTGATGAAGTAACTTCTTTGCCATTTCAAATAATCCAGGGCATTTGAGGTATCCAGAAAGGGCCAATGGAATAAAATTCTTTACATTTTTCAACACTAATTTAACAGATAAATATAACCAAATGACTGGCACTTTTTTTCCTCTTCTGAAGATGGCATAATTGCAATTCCTCTATGTTCTGATTCAAAAATAACAGATGGAATGTCAGGAAATCCACAGTGAAGTATGTTATTTGACGAAGGCACTGGTTCCACGATATTTCCTTATTCCAAACTATAATTTGCTTCCACCATCTAAATGCATAAGACTTGGTCTGGCTTGATTGCCTAGCAATGCAGTTTGAAGTCCTTAAACAAGAAGTGTGGGAATAAATGTGAGCTTCTGGAAAATTCCGGTCTTTCCAAGTTGAGTCTTCCCCAAATAAAACATACAAATAACAACAACAAAACCATCTTCTTGGTCTCATATCTTTTCAGTATAAGAGATATTACTGTCTTCTTTCAGCTTTCTACATACTACTTCCAGGAGCCAGAATCATGGTGCACATTAAGAACTCTGGCTTTCATAACCCATAACAATAGAGAAAAGCACAGGAAATCAAAGGACGGCCTGATTACAAGCACTCGTTCTCTTTTAAAATTCAGCTAGAAGCATTGTAAACAGACATCAGTAAATACAATGTCAAGAATAATTTTAATTTTTAATGGGTTAGGATGGCAAAAGAGTTACTGCTTCTTTCCTTTCAATTTCCAAGTACTCCATTTGTAAGTACTTAGAATAGAAATTACACATTAAAATAAAAGAGAATGTTGGAAAAATGAGAGCTGCAGAAGCCTAAGAGATTATGTGCCACGTAGATATGAGAAGATTCTTTCAGAATAGTTTGTAGCTATCACTAATTGGGATAGCTGTTTTACATACATGATCTCATTTGATCTTCTTAATAACCCTGTGAGACTGGTACTATTATTGACCTCATTTTACAGATGAGGAATTTGAAATTCAGGAAGGATAAGCAAATTACCCAATATCATAGAGTTAGTTACTTAGGCAAAATTCGAATCTAAGTCTCCATAACTCTCAAAGCTTATGTACTAATTTGAAGGAATCCAATGTAGTAGAGAAAGTGAGTATTAATAGAGAAAGGAGAATTCCTACCTGAGGGTTATGCATGGGATATTTGTAAGAAGGGAAATAAAGTGAAAAGAATAAAATTATCTCTAGAAAAAGCACAATAGTAAAAAAAAAAAAAGGAACTCTAAACCTGTGCTTCCAAACTTCTGGACTGTAGTTTGGGTATCTTGCAGGTCTTTATTTTGGGTGGGTTTGTGTGTGTGTGTGTGTGTGTGTGTGTGTGTGTGTGTGTGTGTGTGTGTGTGATGGGGGAGATACACCTGGCCATTCTTAAGGATTACCAGGCTCCCTGCTTGCTTTTGGCTCTGTGCTTAGGGATCCCTTCTGGTGGGGACTGGAGGCTTATTACATGGTGTCTGGGATCAAACCAGGGTTGACAAATGCCTTATCTGCTCTATTATCTCTCTGGCCCTCATAATGGGTCTTGTTGAAGAATGGAGTCCAATTTATAACACAATTGCTTAGAGTTCCCATTATAAACTGAAGAACCTCTTTCAAGTCAAAGAAGCTTTAGAGGTTTAAGACATTTTTCCTAAGAGCCAATCATACCACTCGCTTCTCTAGATTCCTTGTTTTATTCACCTTTGTGTCCTCCTCCCTGGTACTGTCTGGCAGTGTCTAGCAGTTAGCGGATGCCTCATAAATGTCTGTTGACAGATAAAATGATAAGTGAGATTTGAAAGAATCACCCAAGTAACACAAAACAATTGGTTAAAAGCATGCGACAGGAGAACTATTTAAACAAAACGGGTGGGTTACTCCCCCACTTCCATCCCAAGAAAATTATAGAGTTGGACAATGGACAGAACGTCTTGCAATTCCTGCCTGGCAAACCTTTGTTACGACAAGCATGTGCCTGAATTGTGCAGGCCTTAGAAGTCTGACTCATGCACATCTTTTAGTTCCTTATGTCTCTGGAGCCTTTTGGCAACCATATTATGCCATCCTTTTCTTATCTTTAGAAAGCATATTTTTTCTGCTGCCCTTGGCCATGCTAAAGTTTCTTCATTTGATTCCTGACCAGTTTGATAAAATACTGCAATGTGTGTGTGTTGTGTGTGTGTGTGTGTGTGTGTTTCTACTAGTCTCTTTTAAAGTGAAAGTGAGGAGCTGAATTTTCTTTTCAGTTGCAAGCGATGCTGTCCACATGATTATCTATGTGGTGGATGCGTGAACATTCTACCTTTTTACAGACTATTTTCGAGTAATTCAGTTTTTGCCATTTTATAATCATGTATCAACTTGGTAAGGTAACTCTGTGGGTTTTTCTTTCTTTCTTCTTCTTTTTTTTTTCCTGGGGAAACACCTGTTCTTCCGACAAATGAAAAGCTACTGGTCACACTAAATGAGCAAGAGTACCCCTGGGGGGATTTCCTTCTGTGGCTTTGTTCCTGAAACATTTTATTCTAAGCAGTTTTCTCTTCCCTTTGAAGGGAATTGAATACCGGCAATTTTCACAACCACCTCCCCACCCCCAGTTCTTAATACATTAATAACACCATTTTCTACCTAGTGCTGATGTATACTCTTGTCATGAGTAAAAAATGATAACCTTAAATATATCCCTGAAAGATAGCATTTGCCTTGGGACTATATTCCAATAATTCTCTATATAAATTGTTGCTATAAAAATGAAAAAGCAATTTCGTCTGACAGAGAATGCAGTTATTTAAGTGTTAAACATATAAAATTCTCCTGATAAGCTCCAGGTGAGGGTTTGACAGACCTGAGCTCCAATTCCCTATTGGGAGCCAATCTCATATTAAACCATGGTAAATGTTATCTACAGAATTTTACTGCATTGCAACTGAGAACTCTTTCTCTTCCTCCCTCTCTCCGCTCTGAAATTTACTGCTCTACTACTTGGCACCTCTTGAACATGGAAGTTTGAAGGATTCTTTGTCCAAAAATACAGCGATGAAATCCTCAAATAAAATTTCATATATTCCAAATTTAATTGTATATTAAAGCTGCATACAAAATATTCCATCACTTAGGCACATTTCCCTAGAGAAAATACTCAGAGGATTAATAGGCTCTTGATATATTTCAGGATGATCACCAAACATAGTGATATGAGAGATAGGTCATCAGTGTTTGTTACGTTTTGTTTTTATCTCAATTCAATCAATTTTATATAAACATGCTTGTGTATTTATAAGTATGCATATTGGCATATTTGATATGCCAAAAACAGTAACCACAAGTCTTACAATGGAGACATTACTGGTGCCCACTAGAGCAAGTCAATGAACAACAAGAGGACAGTGCTACAGTGCAGTATTTATATGCATATGTATATAATTTTATCCTCTTTTCTGAAATTACTTTAAAACTTATTACACTCCAAAAGACAAGATGCTAAAAAATAGCCTAGTAGAGAATCCAGGTTGCTAGGATTCAATCTTATATTTAATATCTGGTATTATTTGAGCCTCCATTTTTTTCATCTGGAAAACTCTCAAGAGAGTTGTGAAGATTAAATGAGAAAATTCATGTAAAACACTTGGCACAGCACCTGGAAAATGTGATAGTAATTATAAGGAGAAAAGCCAGAATCTGGGAAAAAGGAAAACACAAATACAACCGCATAGATATGCATGTTGTTTTCATTGTTCAAATTAAATAGTCAAATTGATTTGAACTTTCTAGCTCCCACAATAGAAAAGTGTAACAATCCATTATACAAATCTTGGGCTCTGAGGGAAGAAGCAATACCATTAGGAAGTAAAAATTTTTTGCCAGCGCTGTTTTAAAAGAAATTAAAAAAGGGTAATTTGACTAATATATTGAATTAAATTTTCAACAACAGTTTTCACTTAACACTGTAATTAATTTAATATAGCTGTTAAAGCAACCGTTGGTGAAAATCCAAAATATACAATTAAAGAACAATTCAATCTAAAATTATATAATGGACTAAGTAAATAGGACCCTAATTGTAGTGTTTAGAATTTAAAAAATTAGTTACTAAACATCTAATTTTACAAGCTACTATCTTGTAAATATAGTATATTTTAGGTATAAATAATGTATTATTTATACCTACACACTACCAGAATGGCTGTGGTGTCTCCCAGTACCTTTGGGTCAGAGCAGTGCCACATCTCTGGACTCAGTTAATCATTGAACTGTCTGACCATTTGGCTGATTATCTCTAAGAGAGGCCCCTGGGTTCTCTGTGCACTGTTTGGGAACACCTTTCTGAAAAAAAAAAAAGAAGAATTTATAAGATAAGGGAACGAGAATAAGAAAATTGTAAGCAAGAACTGTGATCAAGGGAAACTAGTATAAATCCCAAAGGAAAATACAAAAACTGTGTAAATAGAACAAGTGGTAGCATGCTTTTCTAGCATGTGACTGCCCTGGGTTTGATTCCCAGCACCACATGTGGTCCCCTGAGCAGTGCCAGGAGTGAGTGCCACTGAGTGTGGTCCAAAAAACAAACAAAAATATTGTGGATGTTCAAAAGAAGGAAACGTTTGTTCCTCAAACACATCAGATTCAGATTCACCTCTTGGTTTTAGCACAGGTTGTCTCCTGCTTTCTACAATGTTTTCTTCTCTCTTCCATTAGACTTTAGCTTGTGTTTCTATCTCCTTGTAGAGATATTCCTTGACCAGCCACATGAAGCAGTGTCTTGTTTCTATAATGTTCTCTCAGATACTTGTTAGTGGTTTTTGTTGTTTCTCTTAATAGCACTTATTACAATTTGTGAGTATTCTATTTGTTTGTTAGTTAATTTCAATTTTGCTTATCGTCTTACATAGAATATTAGACACTGTTTCTGCCTGTATTCTCTTCCACTTAATCCTCAGAGCTTAGGACACATAGCACATGTTCAAAATATATTTATTTATAATCCAATGAATAAACAAAAACATTCACATTGGGTTGGCAGGAGCAGGATTGGGTTCATGAAAAAAGGATCTTCCTTGCTTCTCCTTTCCTTCTCAACATTTCCAAATAGGCATAATTGGCCTGAGTCTTATAATCACTATGGTTACATGTTTTATTCCTCTAACATGTCTTTTAATTGATGGTGTGTCTTATAATCATCAGTTGCACTTAGAAATGAAAATAAAGTAATTCAGTTTTACTGAACTATAGATTATGTGCAGGAGAACTAAGAAAATTATGTTGTAGCATATAACAAGGCCAGGGGAGTGAACTTACTGTGTACTTAATTTATTGACAATAGGAAGAAGCTTCTGGGGCTGGAGCGATAGCACAGCGGTAAGGCGTTTGCCCTGTGTGCAGTCAGCCCGGCTGAACTGGGTTCTAGTCCTCCGCCCCTCTCGGAGAGCCCAGCAAGTTACCGAGAGTATCTCGCCCGCAGGGCAGAGCCTGGCAAGCTACCCGTGATGTATTCAATATACCAAATACAGTAACAACAAGTCTCAAAAAATGGAGACGTTACTGGGCCCGCTCGAGCAAATCAATGAGCAACGGGAGGACTGTGACCGTGACATTGTCGAAAAAAACTAGTTGTAAATCTTGCAATTTCTGTTCAACTATAAGAGAAACACTTCTCTGTACATAGCCTAGTGAAAAATGAATTCTATCCCTGTCAGTCTATGAATTGCTTGAGGGTAGACAATATCTCCAACAACTATATCTTCTCAGTAGGTATAAGAAACTCTCTAATTTAGAGAGTTAACTCATATATTTAGAGGATGTTGAATTAATGTTGAAGGAATTACAAGTAGTATTTAGCCATTATTTTATTAAAAAAAACAATTTAGAGGACAGCAGAGACAAGAATTAAAGCTAGATAGAGTTAATCTAGGAAAAGAGTTTAGGAGAAGAGCACTATTAAGCCATTGCTTGAAAGCAGAAGAGTCTCAAACAGTGAACTTGGGAAATAGGACAGTCAAGTCCTCTTAAGAATTATGTACAATATGGTGAAAAAATTTTTGGGAACCAAGGCATACCAAGGGAGAAGGAAATGCACCAAAAGAGGGAAGGGGGAGGAAGAGATAAGCCATGAAACTAGAGAAAGCCTGTGCTTGGCATGACTCACTTTTTACTGGAAGTTTTCTGGGAGCCAGAAAAGCTCCGTGGATGTTTATGTGTGGAAACTGAAGTCATCCAGAATCTGGGTAGGGTCTTCCTTGCACTTATAACTGGAAATCTCCATCACACTGAACACAAGAAGGTATGTCAGTTTCCTCTGTATAGGACCTGGCAGCAGCATCAGACTCCGCTGACTTTAACATTTCAAAATGTGCTAAAATATAGGTAACACACCAAGCTTACCACCTCAAACCGCCTTTAATTAATCAAGCTAATTAATATTGTGCCATCACCACTCTCTGCCCACAGAGTTCTTTTTAGCTTGTAAAAGGGAAGCTCTGTACCCAAGAAACCATCAGTCCCCATTCTTCCTCACCCCAGCCCCAGATAACCACGATTCTACTTTCTACTTTCAATTTCTGAGTGCTACTCTAGGTATTTTGTTTAAGTGGGATCACACAGTGTTTTTTTGTTTTGTTTTGTTTTGGTTTTTTTTTTGGTTTTGGTTTTTGTTTTTATCCTTCTGCAAGTGGCTTATTTCACTTGCATAATGTATTCAAGGGTCATTGAAATAATAATCTGTATCAGAGTTTTCTCTTTTATAAGGCTGAATTACAAAACAACCAACATGGTTAGGTTGTTTCTCACTTAACTTCCCTCTGGTGATAACACTTAAGGTTTTCTTTGGGGCACTGTCAGAGACTGTCTCTTAAGACCATTTATGAAAATACTTTTTCAGCTAATGAAGAAGTGGGAGTGACCAAAGCTAGACCAATTAGATACAGGCTATAATGGGTCTGAATTCTGAACAGGAAGAATCATGACTAAAAATGATGACTTCCTGCTTGCTATCTGACTCTTCAAGCCTGTGCAGATTCTGTCTTTTCTGAGCCTCGTTATTAAGCTGGGCTTTCCAGTGTACCAGCTAGTGTATAGAATGGGAAGTTCTTTGTTGGCTACCTTAGCTAGTCTCCTTTTCTTCTGCTCAGTACTTTATCTTGAATGTTTACAAGTGCCACGCACTATTCTAAAGGTGTTGTGTGTATGACGTCTTTTTGTCTTCACAACAACCTTACTGTTATTAATTTTTTTTGACAGATAAAAGGAGTCTTAGCAAAATTAAAGTAACTTGTCAAAGTTTACACTGCTAACAAGATATGGAACTGAGATGCAGACACAGGTAAAATGGCTTTAACTTCTAATCTGTAGAGAAGAATGTTTTTAGGAAAACTAATTACACAGATCTTTTGATAATGAAGTAGCAGGAAGGAGACCCTGGAGGCTGGATGAGAGAGTTGAGGCATAAGGCGAATGAATTGTTCTCCATAGTAATTGAATTTAGGGAATAGTTCTGACATTTGCAGTAAGTAGCTTTGGAAAGCCTGAGACTCAAGAAAGACTACAGGTCTAATGAGTGTGGATTTTTGCATAAGCAACGGTTTTAGGACAGAGGAGCAAAAGAACTCATTAGAATATTTTTTGTCATTGAAAAAAACCTGAACAAAAAATGACTGTAAATAATACTACTACTATTCTGAGAAGTTAAATAATAGGAATTATGGAGATTAAATATTGGTTGAGTCAAAAATAAAACCCAGATTTTTTTTCCATTGTTCTTTTTGCATTCTTTGTTCTGCTCTTTGGCCCCAGGACAATCGCTTTATGGTAATGAGATGACCACAACTATTCTGCACCATTGGACAGGATAATGTTTGAAGGGAAAACTTCCTTTTTGTGTATCTCTATGTGGTGAAAAAGGAGCTTTTTTTCAGAGCTAACTTTCTTGTCTTATTGGGCAAAATGCATCACAGGCCCATTCCCACCCCATCTGAACAGAATTGCTGCAACAAATCAAGATTCAGAACTCAGGGGTGAGACTTGAAGAGTAGATTCTTAAACAAAACCAAGCTTCTACAAAGAGGAAAGAGGAATGAGTTTGAAAAGATGACGAACAGTGACTACTATATACAGTAAAGACATTCTTGAGGACCATAAACTTTAGGAACGTTAATGATGAAGGCAGACTCTTGAGTCAGAAAAAACTCGGCTTTGGATAGTGGCTCCCTAAATCACCAGCTGAATGATAATGTATTTAAGGATATTGTGAATAGTAAGTGATATAATCCACATAGAATGTTAGGGACATCATCTGACACATAGTAAATGCTCAACAATTGGTAATTATTTTATTTATCCTATAAAATTTATCATTTTTTGTTCAAAATGTCAATTACACTCTATTACTCTGAAATGTCTAGTAAAATGTCCATTTTGTGTACAGCTTTGTGTTGGTGATACTTTAAATAGCAGAGGGTAAGAGCTTATGTCTCTTATTGGAGAAAAGGAATGTTACGAAATGACTGCTGATAGAAGAGGCCAGAAGGCAAGAGAGGAATCAATAATGTTGCTAGGAGTAGAGGTTTAGAGCAAGAGGTGAGTCTCAATCAATTCAAGAGTCCTTTTTAGGATTGCAGAGTTATGTACAAAAGAAGCAAGATTCATTCTACTCAATACTATAGGGACAGCCTAGAAATATTTAGGTTACTTGTACATTTAAAAAGAAGAACAACAGTTTAAGAAAGACAATCGCCAAGAGTGATGCAGATAATCAGGACTAGAGGAACTTGAAAGAGAAACCACCATTGAGTACATTGGTTAGAAAGGGGTTCACACAACATATAAAACTTTAACCTAACTTTGAAAATGTCCAAGGTTAAGCTAAAAGGAGACAAGATAGAATTCTATAGAGAGGAAATAGTAAGAACAAAATTGCAAAAGATAAGAAAGATCTACTGGCATTATTGTTCAAAGTGTGAAATAGAAATGCTATGAACCAGGAACCTGGCTACTGAGAAAATAAATAAGTCTACTTAGGAAATAAAGTTTTGTTTCTTCAATTTGAAAAAATGATCTTGAAATTATAATGGTGGAGCTAGCTAAAATGATTAGTTTAAGTTATAGTTCTGGAACACCTACATTTGCTGGTTTACTAAAATTTATAACACTTATAATTTTCTAATGATTATATCACATTGTCGTCACACATTTCTGAGATTATACATTAAATAGTTGTATAGTATAAAAGTGCTGTCACTGTCACTGTCCTCCCGTTGTTCATCGATTTGCTCGAGCGGGCCCAGTAATGTTTCTGTTGTGAGACTTGTTGTTACTGCGTTTGGCATATCGAATACATCACGGGGAGCTTGCCAGGCTTTGCCGTGCGGGCGAGATACTCTCGGTAACTTGCCGGGCTCTCTGAGAGTGGGGGAGGAATCGAACTCAGGTCAGCCAAGTTTGCCACATGCAAGGCAAATGCCCTATTGCTGTGTTATCGCTCCAACCCATAAAAGTGCTAATAAAGGTAAAATATTAAAAACAGTATTATTTATTGTATATGATCCACTCATATGATCTGTAGATATTGTCATATCACGCAATCAGCAGCAAACAATTTTTTGCCTCTCAGATATATAATACAAAGTAAAGAATAAAAGAAAAACATCAGTTAGGGGGCCAGGGAAATGGTGCATGCTTTGCATACAGGAGTCCTTGGTCCTATCTCCAGAACCACATGACTCCCCAGCACCAATGGGAAAGACCCCTGAACACCCCAGGTGTCGCCCCCACAACAAATCAAATCAAACAAAACAAAATGAACAAAGAAAAGACATCGGTATGTCTATGAATAAAGAGTTGTTGAAAGTTACTACATATAAACTGCTGCTCTGAAGTTTATGTGAAGCAGGTAAGACTTGGAGGTATTCATTTGTGAGGAGGGAGCCTGACAGTGCCTGGGGGCTAGTAGAGACTCAGACAAGGATTGGTGTGTGTGTGTGGTGTGGTGGTGGTGGTGGTGGTGGTGGTGTGTGTGTGTGTGTGTGTGTGTTTTTACAGGACCATGCGGTACTAGCCATTGAACTCGTCTTCCCACACACATGCTCAGCCTGTTGAACTTTCTCTCTAGTCCAGTGGAATTGCTATTTGGAGATGTTGGACAGTGATAAGATAAGTTAAACTAAGGTAAAGAAGGAGGACTTTTACAGAGAGGTTCCATAAAGGGTTTCAAAGTGTGGGTGGGACCAGATTGGTGGTCAGTTTGACTATTTCTGCAATGGAGGGAGAGAGTATTCTTCACCACAGTTTGGAGACCAATTAGGAAACATGTAAGTTTCCAACATGAGGCAACATGCATCTGGACTGAGGTGTTGCTGGGGGAAATAAAAGAGTGCATGTCAGAGCTGCCTATTCCGTACCAACTCTGAGCTGTCAATAGCCCAGCTAAGTCAAGCATACGAGGCAAAAAACAAAAAAAAGCATTTGAGGTACTGAAGGCCCTCTAAGGCCCCCATCCAGTCTTGAACCCTTTTCCAGCCGGCATTCTGGTGTGTTCTTCCTCTGCTGCTTCTTCTTAACCTTCGGGTTCACCCAGGCCTGCTTCCCTGGTTACTATTTTGATTCCTACCATGTAAGCTTACTCAGCTACAAGAGACAGACAACCTAACAAATTGCGGCCTAAGACCATAAATAGATCATTTGTGGCTTATTTAAAAAGCCTGCCTCAGGACTGCTTTGGTAATTCAGCATCTCATGAAGGCAGGTCCTACCCTGCCTCCTCGGTGAGCCAGCAATGACTTCCCTCATGACTGTCAGAGGCCACAACAACTCCAGGACACACCTTAACATGCAGGCATTTGAGTAGGAAGCCAGGAAAGGAATACAACAGGGTTTTCTCTTTCTTTTCACATGGAATAAAATCTTTCCCACGAGCCTTCAACCAATTTTACTTCTCCTTATTGAACCAATCAAGATCACATCCTCATTCCTCGACCAGTCACTGAGAAAGGAACATGGGCTCGCTGTGATTGGGTTAAACCCATCCTCACTCATTCCATGTGCTGGGCATTTCTTTTCTGAACAAAATTGTGGTGCCTTTGCAGACACCAAGGGAAATGGCCTGTGGGCTGACACTCATGATGTCTGACATGAATAATGAGTAGAGAAAGCTGCCTCCCTAGACCTGCCTGCCTTTCTAATCGCTTCCTGACCATCTCTTGGAACCCAAACCTCAGTATAACCATCCCCATCTCCCCTACATATTCCAGTGAGAAGTTTGAGGTCTGATTTCTCTTAAGTCTTTAAAGAAACAAGACATACTTAGTCACCCTTAAAAACAAAGGAATTGGACCTGTTAGTTGACTGCACCTAAAAGCTGAGACAGACATTGTTATTTGTGAGGACAACTGACCCCTGTTATGACTTATACCTTATATGCAAAGATTTGGGAATACAGATCTTTTGTTTTTAATCCCTGGAGTCTGCAAGTTGTTAGATTTTTAAATGGGTGGATAATATAAACACAAAAGATTAGAGAACAGTTTGAGGAGGAGTTGAAAGAAGAATAGAGGGTGCCAATGTGTCTGCAGATGACAGAGTTTTTGTAAGCCTCTCTCTTATTATCATCCCTTTTCTGTGGTTCATTTCACATTAAAATTTTGCTCAGTGTTTTGGCATGGATAAAGCTTGGCAGCATCTCTCTGAAAAAATAATTATCATGTATAATTTTTCCTAGTTAAAGCCAAGCAGATTTTTTTAAAATGGTTACAGCTCTGGAGTATTCATTAGTAAAATCTACTGGGTGTTTAGAATGGGGGTATCATTAGAGTTCTGTAATATAGCTAATTTCACTTCACTGACCTCTCTTTACATCTTCCCTTTCATTGTTTTTTTCTAACAGTTTTAATTATCATAAACATAAACCAGGTATACATTTCCTTATTCTATTGAGAAGATTTTACTTTATCCCACGCTGCTCTGTTCTTGCACACATACCCTTTCACCTCCATGCCTTGAGTTTTATTTTGGAATTGAGAGGAATAAGAGGCCTCATGATGAGCAGGGGTCAACTCTGACCTAGTGAGCTGTTTCTTCTTTTCTCCCGTTAATATATCATCATGCTAAGTCATGTTTATGCTGGGACTTTTCATTTGTGTCAAATAAAATCTATAGGAAAATTTGAGGTCGATTAAGAAATCCAGGGAAGGAAAGCTTTTGATTAAAGGGTGATCTAATCTCTCATTTTCATTGTGCCTGTATTTCATCCTCAACTGTGTCAACACACACACACACACACACACACACACACACACACACACACATGCTCCCTGGCTACTCTGATGGTCATAATTCATAAAAAAGAGCTCAGCTCTATTTTTTTTTAATTTTTAAATTTTATTTTCATAAAGTTGTTTACAATAATTGTCTACGTTCAATATTTCAACACTAATCCCATCACCATTGCACCTCCCATCACCATTATTTAAAATTTTCCCACCACCACCCAAGCCTGCCCCATTGGCATATGCTAAATAATCTATTTTGGGGTCTGCAGGCATCTCTGCAGTGTGCTTCTCTCTTCCGAGATTCATTTGTGAGTCTCTGAATCATGGCTGTTAATGTGCTTAAATGGTGCCCAGAGGAAGTTTGTGGGTGTCACTGCCAGGAAACTGGAAGAGTGGGGAGATGGGGAGAAAGTCTCCCAAAACTGACTTCGTCAAGCCTGGAGTTTTCAGTCACCAGTACCCCTTATCAGTATCTTTACTTAGTACATTTCCCATGCATAGAGGAACTAGTACATCTTTGGGGGGAATAATTTTTGGGTCTATATAGGGTCTATATAGGGTGAAATATCACTCAGGTGATACTTCCAGTTTTGTGCCAGAGGAATCATATAGAACTGAGGATTGATCCTGGGGTTCCAGCATGCAAAGCTTTTGCTCCAGTCTTTGCGTTATCTCCCTAGCCCTGATTGTTCTACTTTATTTTTTCAAATTTTGTACAAAAGTGGTCTCAATATGATACTTTCTACGCCATTCTTCTAACATATTTTCATACTTTTTTGTTAATAGCTTTACTCTAATTCTTGTAATGGCTCAGATCCTGCTTGTCTGTGTTTGTGTGTGTGTGTGTGTGTGTGTGTGTGTGTGAGAGAGAGAGAGAGAGAGAGAGAGAGAGAGAGAGAGAGAGAGAGAGAGAGAGAGCTCTGTATGGAGTCAAACTCATTATTAAAATATTTTTCTTAGAAGTACGGCCCTACCCTGATATCCATTAGAAATGCCAACTGCAGTGCCCTCAGCCGTCAGACTAAGATTCAGTTTGTCAACATCAGCCCTCATCAGCCATATGAATCCTGCCTTTCTAGGCACTGTTCTGGATTTTTTTTAAAACGCCTGACTTCCTTCTTTCTTTATTGCCAGACAGTGAACTAACTGAGTTGAAGAAAAGATTTTGCAACTCGAAGGTGATGTAAATTACAGAGTCTTAAGAAATAATAGTGAGAGTTGTTGTGTTAAGTCCTCAGAACAATTTTATTTGAGTCATGGTGCATGGGGTTTTAAAAATAGAGGCTCCAGAGATGTTCCCTTGGTGAAGATGTCTTCAAAAACAAACAGTTCACAGAAAAGGGAAAAAATTATCTCTTCAAGATCTGAAATTGTATTTAAACTCACACATAATAGCAGAAGTACAATTGAAATACATGCTGGGTTACCATTTTTCACTAACCAAAAGGAAAAAAGCAAAATCTATGTGGTTAAGGTTATATAATAACAAACAGTCTTATGCACATATATTCTTTGGCATACAAATGTCATTTCTTGGTGCTGAAGAGATAGTACACTGTGTGGGCTGACCCAAGTTCTATCCCTGGCACTCCATATAACCCACTGGGAATGGCCAGAAGTAATTCCTGAGTGCAGAATTCCTTGAGCATCAGTAACCTCTGAGCATCATTGGCTATGCCCCCAGAACAAAACAAACAAAAAAGTGCCCGAAACAAAAAGAAAGTATCATTTCTAGAAATTTGGCCTCTAGATATATGTGCCTGTGTGCAGAACAGCCTACATATAATATTATTTGTTTCTGCATTATTTGTAATAGAACCAAAGTAAAACCTTAGAGTTTCATCAATAAGTACAATTAATATACAAATTGGGGTGCATCAATATGGAGGGCATCAATATGCAAATAAATATGTATATTTGAGTGATAAACATGTGCATACTATGTAGTCACAAATTTTGTGGAAGCTCTAATATACTGATAGAAATACTTCTAAGATACATTCCTTGTAGGGAACAAGATGCAAGATGCATGAAGGATCACAGCATATGTGTAGGATACAGATTTTTACTGTTTGTTTTTCTGTGGCTTGATTTTTTTGAACCATGTGACCACATTTCTATTGTAGGAAACAAAATCCAAGAAGGATACTGCATCTATAGAACAATTGCCTTTTCCCTGACATTGAACATGGGTCTTGGCATTTGCCAGATATTCAGATTCCACAGAATCTGAATCTGAGTTAAGAGCTTTTATAACCATCATTTCAGATGGGGTGCAGTCCTTGGGAACTAAAAGAGGAAAAGGGAAGGACACAGGAAAGGAAGGGGAGTGAATACAAGGTGTGATATTGTGTTGGCCACAGCTTCACAACCAGACACAATGAGTTGTTCAATATCTATAGGGGCTATAGGAAATAGAACAGTCGACGGATAGAATAAAGGACAATTGAATCACAGGGTTCCACTTGTCTCTTGTCTCTGATAAGATTCTACTCAGGGTGTCATTAATTCCCTTTTCCCTTTTATGATTTCCAGCTACTTGGCAGCCTCTGATGAAAACTGAGCCTTGAGGAGGTCTAGTGTAGCCAGTGTAGTATAGTGTGGTCCCTCCTCATCTGTTGACCCTCTGCACAGACACTGTTCTGGTATCTATGGCAGTGAGGTAGAGGCATGAGTGAGTTTTGAAAGTGGCGCCTAGAGACTATTGCCTGATGTGATGTGGTGCCTTGTAATGAGATATATAACAAGAAACGTGTGTGCCAGCTCTTGGCACAGATCCTCTAAAAACGCTTGTAAATTCTTAAAGAGTAAAAGTACAAGGAGCGTCTTTTGTTTAACATTTGGTCTTTGACCTTGATTTTTGACACATGGCTTTTGTAGCCCTTGGAACTTCCTGGGTGATAGAGGCTTTTATTGTTTTAATGAGGTCTTTTGGTTGAGCTTCTAGATGACTCCCAAATGGAGGCTGGTCACTGACTAAACCAAGACATGATTCAAAGCTTGGGATTTTTTGGTTTTTCCCCCTTTCATTCTCTTCAGAAGAGAGAAGACTGAAAATGGACTTAATCACCTATCTTGTCTATGTCAAAAGATCTCTATAAAAGTCCCAACAGAGAGCTTTTAGGTTGGTGAACGTGTGGATGTGTTTGGAGTGACCTGTCAGGAGAAGACATGGAGCATACGTCCTTTCCTTTGCTCTGCACGTTTCTCCATCTTCTCTCTCATTCTCCTTCTCCTCTTTCACTCTCTCTTCCTCCTCCTCCACCTCCTCCTCCTCCTCCTCCTTCTTTTCCTTTTCCTTTTTCTTCTCCTTTTTCTGTTGCTTTTGGGCTATACTTGGTAGAACTGCTAAGGGACTTCTCCAAATTAAATGCTTGAGGTCATTCCCAGTGGTGTTTGGGAAACCACACAGCGCCCCAGGATAAAACCCAGGACTTTCACATTAAAGCATGTGTTCCAGGCCTTGAAACCATGTCTCAGGTCCTTACTGTACATTTCTTCCATAGGACTGTTTATCTGTACTCTTTGTCATCTACCTTCTTAAACTGTGAGGTCATATGGGGTCATGAACAAATTGTGGGAATCATTTAAAAATACATTTTATTATGATTTGTTACCAGTAAATGTTTGATGTATACACTTATTCTATATACCTAAATGCTTAGTGTTGTTTAAAATTATCCCCTAGTGAGAAGGGATCCAGTGGAAAATTTTTTAGAATCCCTGTCTTACCATATCTCTTCAGAAACTGGCAAACTGAAGAGATCTAAGTTGCGTGAGCAAATTAAGGTAACCCAAGGTGGGGGATCATTGGAACATCTGGTTTAAAATCAGTTTGTGAGAAGGACAGGTGACAACCTGGGGCTGGAAATTACCGTCCTGAGTTTGAGGTGATTGTTGTAATCTCTTCTTGCTATGTGGTCAGCTGGAAGCCCAGAAATCAGCCTGATGGCTTGTCTTGTGTGCTTGAAGTCTTTATGTGAGAGTTGTGAAGCTGTCTCCAGCTAGAATTGAATTAAACTCTAGGCCACCTCCACATATTTGGTGACCTGAAGTGAGAGGGGCAAATGTTCTGTATGAAAGTGACGAAGATACCCTGAGAAGAAATATACTGCAGGAAACAACTAGAATTTTCCTTTTCTGGAGATTTTTCTTTCTAGAGACATGAGCAGGTTCAATTCAGCTGGTGTGTAGTAGGGTTTGGCTTTTAAGTATTGAAGAATTTGATAAGAGTTTTAGGTTTATAGCAAAACTGAGCAACTGGTAGGACAATTTCCCATATTACTGATATCCCAACTCAGGTACAGCCTATCCCACCATCAAACTCTCCCCAACAAAGTGATCTATTTGTTACAATTGAATAATCTATATCATCAGTAAGCAAACTCAGAAGAATCTTTTTTCATTTGGTTTTGGTTTTATTTGACTAATAGGTTGGTTGATAATTGGTTGCAATAGTCAAGTAATTTTGAATCAAACTTTAAACTATACATTTGGGAATCTATAAGACTATAACCTATTTAAACCTGCCCAAATCAGTGATTATCTTACTGTTGTGCTAGGTTGTTCTAGTCCACTTAGATTTACCCATGACTGTGTTCTGTTCCTCTTAATACATGTACTTTTGATAAATAAACCTAAAATATGTATTGCTGAATGGAGCAGAAAATATTCTAGATGGCGTGCAGGTATATAGAGGAATAAAATCTAAAATTTTTCTAAAATTATTATAAAAGCAAACAAATTTAAACAGGAAAGCAATAATTATGAAATAATATTGCAGAACAAGCCAGTACAAAACATGCTCCATCAGTGAAATGAATAATGACCAATAAACACTATATATAAAGTTTATGCAATTTCTTTGTACATGCAGTCATGAGGAAAGACTTGATGGAGAACCAGTAATTTAGACTGTACTTGAATTACAGACAAGACTTGGAGAGAGTAAACCTGATGAGGTAATTTTGGATGACCTAAGAGCTTTATTTATTCATTTTTCCTTATAATAGTGGGGGTGACTTGAGAGTGGAAAGGTAAGTCAGGACTATATTATACAAAGTTTTCAAATTACCCATATAAAATATTAGAAATTTATTCTGGAACCAAAGGGAAGTCATTGGAATTTTTGACAAGAGCAAGCTCGTGCCTTACTAAGGATATCTGGGAAACAGTTTCTAATGAAATCTCTCTAACACATCCTGGACTAAATCAGAAAACCTCCTGTCTTTTTTCCACTTGATGGAGATATCAGCTGTAAGCTGCAAAAAATTTGAAGGAGCTAATTTCTATGGAAACAGACCTTGGGTATTTCTGGGATGTCGTGGATCATTAAGGGGCTTATTATAAAGAAAGTATTTTGTTTTGGTTTAGTTTTTGTTAGGGCCTCACCAGATGGTGCTCAGGACTTACTCTTGTCTGTGCTCAAGGATCACTCCTGGCAGGCTCAGGGGACCAGGTGGGGTGCCCAGGCTCAAACCTGAATCAGCTGCCTTCATATCAAATGCCCCACCAGGTGCATTATCTCTCTGGGCATTAAAGACATCGTTTTAACTCACTCTTTGTATCTTACACTGCATAAAATTTTAAAGGTCTGGGTAGAAACAGTGTTAATAGTCTCCGTGTAAATTAGGTGAAGTCGGTAGAACACTGTGAATCACTGACCACTGAATGGAAGACATTTATCAGCAGCATCTAGAATTGAAGGCCAGAACCTATAACATCACATCCTCTCCTTTCTGCTATCAGTCCAATGCAACAGGAAACTGACGAAGGTGCTAGGCAGTTTCCTTTCTGTTCTGACCTGACTAGTTTCCTCTGCAGCTTGCTCCCAGCTTATTGTAAAAGAAAATCATGAAATACCACTCAGTTTCCTCCAGTTGGATCAAGTCTACAATAGGGAAGGAAAAGCAAATTTCTAAGATTAGTCAATTTCCCTTTGTAACTATGAAAGTTCCGGGTGCCTCCAGCTGACCCTTTTCTTTTGACGTGACTCTCTTCTCTTACAACTCAACTTTATATCACTGGCAAGGGCTTGTGCAAAGTGAGCAATGTATATTTTGCAATTCCTATAGGAAGTCTTAGTTTAATTCATAAGAAAGCTGCCCAAAAAGAAGAGCTAAATCTGATAAACTTTTAATTCTATTCTGACTTCTATCAACCTCTTTAGTTCAAAAGGTCTTGAAAAAATACTGATGATATGGATACATGAAGCAGCCAAATTCTTTTGCTCCCTTCCTAGTACAATTAAGAAGGAAGGGGGCTGGAGCAATAGCACAGCAGGTAGGGTGTTTGCCTTGCACGCAGCCGACCCGGGTTTAATTCCCAGCATCCCATATGGTTCCCTGAACACCGCCAGGAGTAATTCCTGAGTGCATGAGCCAGGAGAAATTCCTGAGCATCGCTGGGTGTGACCCAAAAAGCAAAATAAAATAAAAAGAAGGCATAGTGCCATTTCTGTGAAAAACGTTTGTGTAAATTTAACAAAGGAATTGAGTTAGTTTAATGAAAGGAACTATATGTCTGCTCCAAAGAGCAGGAAGTTGTGCCTGGTGTCTATGAGGTAACCTGAATTTTGCTGGGAGAGAGAGAGAGAGAGAGAGAGAGAGAGAGAGAGAGAGAGAGAGAGAGAGAGAGAGAGGCAATGGTCTGCTAAAAATAAATAAATAAATAAATAAATAAATAAAGCAACTAAAGAGTCTGGCATCCAAAGAATGTGACTTGCTTATTTTGTAAAAATAATTCAACATGGAAATGGGAATTACCATTTCAAATATCTTCTCAGCAAACTTAACAGTGTGGAGGAACAATGCTGTGTGCTGAATAACAGTAAATTAATTGTGCAGATGGAAAAATCTTCCTCACCATATTCTCCTTCCACTTATTTTAACTTACCTGCTTTTAATATACTTTTGAAAATATCTCTCACTTTTGCATCTGTAGTTATTAAAATATTTGTACATTTGCATAACTTTAAATATTTACCTTGGAAAAATTCTAGCTAAGTCATAAATTGTGGTTGCTGAAATTGATTATGTAATGAAAACAAGAATGTTAATAATGTATGGAGCTTTGAAATAGGAATAGTTGATAAACAGACTTTAAGAATAAATAAGGTAAAATTCAAGGTTTAACTCTAACAGCATTTGGAGCAGCCACTGTAATAGGCATCTGACAGTAACAGATTTGCGGGGGCTGTGGCATTCCACTCCTTTTTCTCCAGAAACTAATTATCTGTTACTTTACAGACTTGCTAAAATACTGTGGAGCTCTTAAAAACAACTTGACTGATCAACCAGGAGTAGCATTATTAAACTAACAAATAAGAACAAACTTGCAGACAAATGAGGCCCTAAAATCTTTGCAGGGGATCTAGAGACCTTTTATTCAACTTGCCTTTTCATGTTTGGGGCCTGGGGGAACCTCCTAGTGTTCAAAGGCTCCAGGGCTAGCTTCTGACAATTCTCTGTCAACCAGGTTGGCAGTTGAATGCAAAAGCCTGTGGATGAAGTGCTGCTATTCAGCCCCTGTAATGCTGGGAACCACCAGGGCCACTCCCATGGTTTCTGGGTGCCTTTAGATATATACTTGGTGGTGGCTGTGTGATACCAGGGATCAAACCAGGATTGTCTGTGTTCAACACATGTGCCTTAACTGCATATTATTTTTCAAGTCTCCTATTTTTTCTTTTTAAAAATAAAATATCTCTGATAAAATGAATATATTCAGAAGTTTTTGCTTAATAAACTCAAATGGCTTTCATGATGTCATTGATAAATACCATCATGTTTCCTTATAAATGATGGGGTCTGAGTGAACTTGGGGTTAAAAACAGGATGTGAAACTGATGTAGGCAAGATTTCAGTGCATCCTATATACAGCTAGTTAAACACTCTTTGTATTTTCAAAGTGACCTATCAGAGTATTTTATAAATACTTCAATGGAATTACAATTGTGATAACATCTTTGATAGTCTTTGGCCCCAATGCCTTGTTCACCTTCCTCTGGTGTTGACATCAAGGGCGTTGCTTGATAAACATCCTGTAGGCTATAAACTGTCTCAGAACTGTCTTTCAATAAGTGCAACCTGCAACAGTGGCTCTGTTTTAAAGCAAGGTTGACCAACTGAAGTATGAACTACAGGAAGGGGTGAAAGGATATAAAATCGTGTCATATGAGAAATGGTTGAAAGGTTGGGGGAGAGAAGAGCAGTATGTAACATGGCGGTGAAGTGCACACACTCAAGTCCTAGTGTGAATCTATACAGTGTGAGAGTAAGACAAGCATCTATGCTTCAACTTTCCTTGGAGCCTTGATAACAGTACTTAGAGTTGTTATGAAAGTTAAATAAATTAATATATTCTGAATAACCCTGGACACAGGGTCAGGGCTACTTGTGTTTGCCATCCTTATTATTTATTTACTTGTTACATATGTGAAGGATGAGAAAATAAGGGATGTGACCTGTTTGAATGACTCCTGAGAGCATTGGAGGAGCTGTAGCTGAGATCTTAGCAAGCTTAAATTTGACTCAAAGACAAGATCCATGCAGAGAGGTGTTTTGATCCGTTGTCACTAGACCTTGGACTTGATCTTGAGATAGTCCAGACTAGACGGTGGAGGTAGATGGTGGTGGTAGCAGGAGTAGTTGAACTGGGAACTGAATAAAATGAATCCTCAGGTTTTGCTGCATTGGTCTATCTTCCCATTACAGAAGCCATCCCTTTTCCTACCTCAAATTAGCTGTGGGCTTGAATGAAGAGAGAAGTAAAATGAGAATAAGATCAACCAAATATTTCACTGCCTTAATAGCCTCTATCCCAAATAGAAGCCTGAACCAAGTCATCTCCATAATTGCCCTATCTTTTCCTTTCCTCCCATTTCCAACTGCAGGCTTGCATCCATTAAAATTATAGATTGGACCAAGTATTCCTTTCCCTTTTTTACCATTTTCTTTTTTGTTTGTTTGTTTTGCTTTTGGGGTCACACCCAGCGATTCTCAGGGATTACTACTGGCTCAGCATTCAGGAATCACTCCTGGAGGTGCTCAGGGGACCATATGGGATGCCAGGGATCGAACCCAGGTCAGTTGTGTGCAAGATAAACACGCTCGTTAGCTTGTTGTGCTCTCCGAGAGGGATGGAGGAATCGAAGCCGGGTCAGCCATGTGCAAGGCAAATGCCCCACCCCCTGTGCTATCATTACAGCCCTTGTGCTATCGCTCTACCCTGAATGTGCCCGATCTCTTCTGATCTTGGAAGATGATGATTTATTACATTCAATATTCCAACACCAATCCCACCACTATTATACCTTCTCACCACCATTTTTTTCCAATTTTCCTAATTATCACCCAGCCTACCCCAATACAGGCCCTAAGTAACTTATTTTGTATTGCTTGTTATGAGGAATTCGGTAAAAATAATCAAAAAAGATTTCCTTAGAAGAAAGTGTGTGAAGATTGATACTCTCCCCTGGAGTCATTAAGCCTTTGTATAAGAGATTACTAACATGTTGTTACAGGTTGAGCCTTGTGTGCTGATATTTTCTTAATTGAGATTGATTCCTTTCTACTTTACATCCCATCAAATATGGTATGCTACTCCTGGAATATCGGTGGTGTACAGTATGAGATATCCACGTGCTCCAGGAATTCTAAAATTTTGAATGGGGTATACAACTGGAGTTAAATTTTTAACTAGATGGTCACTTTGGGGTCTGGAAGCATCTCTGCAGTTTGTTGACATCTTCCAAGATTTATTTATGAGTCTCTGGATCATGGCCAGTTAATGAGCTTACAGGGCGCCAGAGACAGTTCATGGGTATGACTGTCAGGTTCCCAGAAGAACAGGGGATGTGGGGAAGTCACCCATCCCTGACTCCATGAGAGTCTGGAGATTTTGGTCACGATATTTGCATTCCTGAGTTTTTCAACAGATTCATTACTGGATAAGGTTCATCCCCAGCCTATGGAGTCTGGCTGTGGGCATGGCAATGATTGGATTATGGAGGTTTTTGGCTGCCTTTGCTTTGTTTGGGCAGGTGGTGAACTAACCTGCACCTTTCCGGATATGGGAGTCCCTAGATATGGGATTCAGTCTGGTGCAGGGTCTGGAGGCATCTCTGCCTATAGTTTTTTCTTGATCATTAAAATAATTATTTTTCTTGATCCTTAAAATAATTTTTAACATTATTCACAAAGTACATATGACAGGAATAAAGTATATGTATGTGTGACTAAATCTCTTATTTCTTATGGTACCTAGTTTTAGTATTTTATCTCATTTCTTGTTTCTTTTGACATCTAGTTTTAATATACTATTATTCATTTTGGTTTAATTTCTTAAACTCATCTAGAATTGGTTAATAATTATGTTCCTCACAGGAGACAAAGTTTACTGGTATTCTGGAAAGCATACTTAACCCTCACAACAATCAATCACAACCATCCTGTTATTTGTCAATTGCCTTGAGCAGGCCCCAGTAACGTCTCCTTCGTCCCAGCCCTGAGATTTTTTTAAAAAAGCCATATTCAAGGCTCTTTCAGAGTTAGGAGAATGAGACTCTTCATTATTACTGGTATTTGGCATATTGGGTACGTCACGGGGAGTTTGCCAGACTCTGCCTTGTGGGCAGGTTACATTCACTTAACCCTCATTATAAATAAATGATAATAACATTATCATAACCTTAAAGAATGTGGAGAAGATATTCGGTGACAGCTAAAATCTTCAATGGCCTCTAATAGTAAAATGCAACCATCATTTTGACTGCACAACGTCATTGACTAGTTTACCTGTGTATGTGATAGGTCTATCAAAAAATACTGTTAGTGATGATAAATGGTCTAGTATAATGTTCATGAACATAGTCTCTGGACTCATTTAGTCACAGTTGTAAAGAAATGTGAGCAAGTTAGTATATATTCTAGGTGGAAAAATGTTTAAAATTTGGTTGTTAATTCCTGATGAAAAAGGGAAAGCAGATTTGAGCAACTCAGTACAAGTCTCTACCACAAGAGGCATTTAGGTGATTTCCAAATCTTTACTGTTACAAAAGAAATGCTGTGATATTCTTGTGATCATGTGAGTTTCTTTAGGGGAACAGGTTGTTGGCAAGTGCTCTCCAAATGTTTGTAGCTGTTTTTACTCCAGCTAGAAGAATGTTCCTTTCCCCTCACTTACTTCAAATATTTGATATTCGTTTTTTTGTTTTATTTTTATTCAGCTTTTAATTATTAATTTTGGGTTTTTTGTTTTGTTTGGGGGCCACACCAGGCATTGATCAGTGCTTACTCCTAGCTTTGCACTCAGAAATCATTCCAGACACTGCTCAAGAAACCATATGTGGTACCAGAAATTTAACCTGAATCAGTTGGTGCAAGACAAGCACCTTACCCATCATACTAGCAATCTGGCTCATAGTATTAGTATTTTAATAAACATGTTTTTATGATCTGATAGAACTGTAGGGTGGTGACCTTGGTAAAGATATTTTCAGTAAAGTGGTGGGAACAGAAGCCAAAATGTCTGGGTTGAGAGAGAATGATAGATAATGAAATCAAACTGTGGCTGTTAATTATCTTTCACCAAATTCAATTGCAAAAGAAAATGAGCAGTAAAGTCTTAGATTGAATTGGTTGAGAATATGTGTTATAACTGGAGTGTGCCCAGTTCATGGGAATAAAACTGTTGAGAATATACCACAGATAGCAGATAGCAATCAGAGTTAGATGCTCCCAGACAATGACTAAAGTGGGTAAGGTGTGAGAGTTGATAGCTGCTCTTTGATATTCCAGAGTCCAAGATACTTTGTATCTTTAACAGAACCAGATAAATTATTCATTCAACAACTGTTTTTAAGCATCTATTAGGTGTCAGTTGTTCTAGAAACTGGAGTTGCATAATGAGTAAAATTAATAGGCAAAATCTTTTCTACAAAGACCTGACAGACTACAACTATATAAACAGATGAGATAATTCCTGATAGCAAAAATAGCTGCTAAGAAAATAAAAACATAGGCTGGAAGTAGAGTTTCAATGGTAGGACCCTTTCCTTACAAAGATTGTTAAAGATTGTTAGGTTCAATCTTTAACACTCAAAACAAAACAAAACAAAACAAAACCCAAAACCTGAATGAATACCAAACCAAAATGAAAACCAAAACCCAAAAAACAAACATACAAAAAAACCAGGAAGAGATGCTGTCTTAGTTACTGCTCTTGAGAGGAGACATCAGATGTATCAAGAGATAAATATCTGGCAGGATGACTCGAGGGAAGGGAAGGACAGAGGGTTTGAGGAGTCCAAGGAAGCCATCCTCTGGGGGAATTATGGGTAATCTGGGTACCCCAGAAGCTGAAGATAGTGTTAACATATTTTTTCAGTTTTGTTGATTTTTTAGCTATTGTCAATTCAAAGAGAGAAGGTAGAAGCATTCATTGACAATGATAAATTTTCATCTTAAATTTATAGTTAATGAACAACAGACTATTTAGAACCCAGTTTCTAATAAATTTCTAAGCAGATTACTGAGTATCAGTAGCTATTTTTTTATAAGACATGATAAAAAGCTTCTTCTTTTTTTTTTTACATTTTGCAAACTTTTCTTTTGGTCCAAGACAACAAGAAAATTTTATTTCTTTTAGAGTGTGAAATCTCAATAAATTATAAAATATCTCTCAATTCCACCCTTTTCCTATACATCAAACATTCCTTTTGAACATTTCAGATGTTACGATTTATAGAATATGTCTGTTATTCAGAAAGCTATTGTGATCAAGAAAAACAAAAAAAGTGAAAAAGAATAATTTTTCATTTTTCAAAATTCATTCTTAAAGTAGAATAAGATTTCTTTTATACAGCAGAGAAGTGATGTGTATTACTCTAGGAACTGGCATAAAACCCTGTTGCTTTTGGCATACATATCCTGTTAAGATGAAAATGTTAATATGTTTGAACAGATATGAGTTAGTACTATTCTGAGACTGAAAAGAAGTGTGGTTTACTTGTAAAAGTATGTACATAACAGAAAAATATAAAAAAAATATTGTCGAGTAATCTTGACAGGTATTACAAGTATAATTTTATTTTATTTTATTGGGCTTTGGGGCCACACTTGGCAGTGCTCAGAGTTTACTCCTGACTCTGCTCACGGGCGACTTCGAGTGGTGCTCAGGGTCTGTGTGTGTTTCTGGGGATCAAATTGGGGTTTCCAACAGTCAAGGCAAGTGCACTACCTTCTGTACTATCTCTCTAGCATGGTAATTGCATTTTGAAATTTTACTTTAAAATTGACACAGCAATTTCCACAAAAGTATGGGACTGGAATATTTTGATAGAACCTACATAAGAGAGCTGTAGAGACAGTACAGAGGTTAAAGCATTTGCCTTGCATGGAACTGACTCTGGTTTAATCACTGGAATTACATATGGTCCTTTGAGCACTGCCAGAAGTGACTCCTGAGCAAAGAGCTAGGAGTGGACCCTGAGCACTGCTGAGTGTGGCCCGCTTAAAAAAAATAAACAAAAAAATCAAAAGAAAATAAACAAAAAAAAACAAACAAAAACTACATAAAACAATTAATTTTAGATGACAATCTATACAATAACATGATTCTTAGTCATTATTTTCTTTCCCAAAGCAGCCAAATAAAGAGGTGATGAGATGTAATAAAGAGAAGTCCGAGTATGGACAGCAGATAGTAATTCTGCCTTTATCATTAATCATACTCATTAGCTGTGAGTTTATAGGTAAATCTCTTTATCACTTTGCATTTGGTTTTCTTCTTAGAAAAATAATGAGCTTGACTGTGGTTGTTACTGTCTCTTTGGACCTAAAAAAACATAATTTGGGATTTTGTGAGAGAAACAAATGTACTAATATTATACTAGTCTGGCTATAAACTAGGGACAGGTGAGTGTCAGGAGCCACATGGAAATTTCCATGTAATGTTTTCTGCCTTTGTACCAGATCTTCATCTGGCTTTGTAGATTGACAGAACAGTGGGGAGTAGTGAGTATTTGTGCTTATTAGCAAGGGCAGGCTATTAGAAAGTTGAAGTTGCTTGATAATTAATCATTTAGATCAGAAACCCATCTTCAGTCAGACAGATTTCCCCAGTTTGGCAGAAATAGTGAAATAGTTTGATTAGTTCCTCATTGAAAACAAATGACTTCATGACTTGAACTCTCCTTCCTCTCAAAAGTCTCACAGATCCGACAGAACTAATGTAGATGTGCTGAATCAACAAGTTACTTGAGGCTGCAAGAGAATGTGTGTGGCTCAGAGGACGGATTTCTGTGGAGCAGTTAAGAATCTGAATTCTGGACTGAACTGCTTCATTTTTGGTCACTTCCACACTCTCATTAGGTCTTTAGAACTTGGGTAATTACTTCCCATCTCTGTGACTCAATTTCCAGGTCTAGAAAACAGAAAAATACTACCTGCTCCATTAATTTTACTATGAGAATTTATCTGAGCTTTGAACAGTGACCAGCACACCTATTTTTCACATCTCACGTATAGTAATTGCTGTTTCAGGTACTATCATAGATTTAAAATTGAGTATTTTAGAGCAGGTGGGGTTAATCACATATAATACACATATAAGACTAGGAGTTTTTTTTTAAAAAAAACCTATAATCCTATTTAGCTCTGATAACTACTGAAATAGATACTAATACGAATAAATAATCTTAGCCAGTAAGATAATTAATTGCATATGTGGAGTAACTGCCCAGTCTATTCTCTAAGTGGTTGCTGTATCATTTAGCCTCATGTAAAAGCCAAGACTTTTGTTTTTTTTTATGTAATTAATTACACTATTTACCAACAGACACTTTGAAGACAGGAGTTGGGGTCCGAAACAGAAATGGAACAGTATCCCAGCTGACTTCCATCTGTCATAAGATGTAGTCTGAGAGCTAGAGAGATGGTATGGAGGTAAGGTGCTTGACTTACACGTGGCTGACTTTGGTTTTATGATCCCCTGAGCAATGCCAGGGGTGATTCCCAGTAGTGTCAAGATTAAGCCCTTAGCACACTGGGAGTGGTTCAACTCCTCCCCCTCCCCCAAAGAATTTGTTGTCTAAACTGTGCTGCCTTAGAGTAAAAGCAAGCACTGTTAGTAACCTATGACCCTCCCAGGCAAATCAGGCCAATTTGTTTTTCATTTTTTGAAGGGGTAAGGAATGTCTGCGTTCACACACTACAAGTTCCCCCTATGCTCCCTAAAGAATCTCACTGGGCCAGATTACCAAGAAAGTGAGGAATTTCATGAACTCGAATATTCTAACTTCCTAATTAGTCTAAACCTAAAATGTTAAGTATAGATTGATAACCAAGAAATTTTTTGTAGATCGATATGGTGAAAGTACAGTCACACTGCAGAAACAAAAGAAATTTCCCAGGAGACTTGAGAATTAATGCAGGAAACAGGGAGATCTGTATGAATATATTATAGCCATAAAATAAGAAAAGGCTTCTATTTTTAAGAGAAGCAATTTAAGTTCTGGGAAATTAAAAAAGGAATTGCCTTTCCCTTAAGGTTACCAGACTGAACAAATGAAAATAAAGGACACTCAGTTAAATTTTAATTATTTCTAATTGCCTATGCACATGTACATTGAGTAAGAGGAAAATATTGCACAGGGCATACTTATCCAAAAAATTACTTGTTTTTCTGAAATAAATTCTAAGTACCTATTTTTATGCTTCTTCCTTTAATTATATTTTCTTTGGCTCTCCCTAATAATTACTTATTATTTGGAGTTGCTTATAAAATTTCTTGCAGTTACAGATTTGTTTAATTTCTATAACAAACTTCTACCATGATCAACTTAGTTTATTCTTTTGTCCATTAAATATTCATTTATGAGAAAAACAGGCTTAATATTAGTTGAGTAATATGATTCATATTGTATATTATGCTGGAGTAATATGAGACATTTGACATAAAGTCAACAACAATGAAAATTGCTCTTCAACTCTGATGCAGAGAAGTTCAAAATGCCCAATTTTTTTCCATAACTTTCTTTTCCATGGTTTAGGATTATGTTTCCATCTGGATCATAAACCTTTAAAAATGTTGAACACTGACAAAAGAGCATGGTCATCAATTTTTATTGCCTTTTCTACAACACTCATTTTAATATTCAACTTGTCATACTAAAAGAGTCTTTTGTAACATTCATGTGAAAAAAACAGAATTCTTCAAGAGACAAAATTGTCATGGCACATGTCACGGTCATTTACTTCAAGATGGAATTTCTTTGTCTTTAAGTATTTCTTTTACAAATAATCATTTCACCTAAAGATATAAATACCTGATGAGTTAAAAAAAAACAAAAACAGCAACACATTTAACAAGTTTATTTTTAACAGTAGGATATGTTAGCTAGATTCTTTGAGCTGAAAAACTGGAGACTGTATATGGTGTGGAAGATCACAAAAATTTGTGCAAATATTTGTGTCTTCAGTTCTGAGTTTTTCTAATACAATGGTATTTTGTCAGTTTATTTGGCAGTAGCTGAGTAAATTATACATCTCATATGTGTAGCTTTTAGTTGATACTGGTTTATATTTCACTTTTTTATGTTGATTAAATAATAGCACACTGATATCTTCAAAGGACTTTCCCCATATTTAATAAAAACCCCCAAATTAATCACAATATTTACACTTGGGTTTTGGTGCTTTGGATTCAAATGTGGCACTGCACTGTAGCACTCTTTTCCCATTGTTCACTGATTTGCTCCAGTGGGCCCTGTAACATTGTATGTTTTAAAAATATATAATGATGGGTAGCAATGTAGCACTATAGCACTGTCCTTCCGTTTTTCCGTGGATTTGCTTGAGTGGACACCAGTAATGTTTCCATTGTGAGATTTGTTGTTGCTGTTTTGGGGCTGGAACAATAGCACAGAGGGTAAGGCGTTTGCTTTGCAAGCTACTGACATGGCTGATTCAGGTTCAATTCCTTTGCCCCTCTTGGAGAGCCTGGCAAGCTACTAGAGTATCTCGCACGGACGGCAAAGCCTGGCAAGTTCCCCGTGATGTATTCAATATGCCAAACACAGTAACAACAAGTCTCACAGTTTGTTGTGAGACGTTACTGGTGCCTGCTCAAGCAAATCGATGAACAACTGGAGGACAGTGCAGTGCTACAGTTTTCGGCATATTGAATATTCCTCGGGGAGCTTGCCAGGCTCTGCTGTGTGGGCAGGATACTCTCAGTAGCTTGCCGGACTCTCCAAGAGGGACGAAGGAATCGAACCCGGGTCGGCCGCATGCAAAGCAAATGCCTTACCCTCTGTGCTATCGCTCTAGCCCGAAGTACAAACTAAAATTATAAATTTTACTAAGACTGTGTAAAAAATTTACTGATAGAACTTCAATGATGGGTAGAGAATGTTATTCAAGAGATGGAGCTTTGCGTGTATGAAGCACTAGGTATTATCTCTGACCCCGTTTTGAGCCTATGACCCTTGAACACCGTTGAATGAAGGCTTTCACTTTCAATCACCAACACCACTATCTAATAGATAATGTAAATCATTGTCCAATTTTATAAGACTATTTCATAATCTTTCAGAGTATTTGTCAATCATAATTCCAATTCAAGCTGAGGATTGAACCCTTGAAATTTGAAAAAAGATTGATAATAAATGGAACTCTATAAAGTACAAATATCTTTTTAAGAGTTGAATTTCTGGTCGTTGGAGACATCATACAGGGGTTAAAATGTTTGTTTTGCATGTGCTGGCCCAGGTTTGATACTTGGCATTGCATATTGTCACCAAGGGGGTCCCACCAAGGTTCCATCAGGAGTGATCACTGAGCCTCTCTGGGTGGGCTTTCAACCCCAAAATAAACCTAAAACAAAATAATAACCTACTTATAAATGTTAATAAAATACAAATAAACGTGAATTTATAGTTCACCTGCAAGGGACATTTGTGCTCATAAAGCATAGTCTCATCAAAATCAAACCTGATATATAAGGTTGTGGGAGGCATGGCATTTGGAGTCTGGGGAGTTTTCAGAAGCAGAAGTCTTGAGGAACTGACAAATTTTCAGGTGCTTTCCTGTGGCCACTGAGAGGTGGTGGCAAGCAGCTGACTTTGAGGCATCCCTGTTTGGAAGTTGTTTAGAAGGACAATGTTTGTCAGTGACGGGCTGACATTAGGATTGTTGGTTTTGCTGCCAATTGGCTGTTTTTCAAATGTCAGTGCATTCAATAGTTTGCCATCTTTCAGAAAGAGAGGGAAGCTCTAAGCTTACTAGCTGATTTTCAGAGATTTTGCACTGGCGCAAAGCTATTGGTTATTACCAGGAATTAACTGTGATTTTTGGGTTGTTGTATAAATGATAGTAATTTTCTTTCTTTTTATTTCTTTTTGGATCACACCTGACAATGCACAGGGGTTACTCCTGGCTATGCACTCAGGAATTACTCCTGGCGGTGTTGGGGGACCAGATGGGGTGCTGGGAATCGAACCTGGATCAGCCGCATTCAAGGCAAACGCCCTACCCGCTGTGCTACTGCTCCAGTCCGAATAATTTCCTTTTTTGAAGATGAAAAAATTAAGTACTTTACTTTTGCTTCTCAATACTTTTGCTTTCCTACTGTGTTCTATAGGAATTTTTTTTTGGTTTTGTTTTGGAGCCACCCCCAGCAGTGCTTGGGCTTATTCCTGTCTCTGTGCTCAGGGATCATTCCTGTGGGGCTTAGGGGACCATATGTAAGTGCTGGGATTAACGGGGGGGTGACTGCATGCAAGGCAAGTGCCTTATCCACTGAACTATCTTTCCTGTTCCCTATAGGGATTAAAAATCCTTTATTTTACTGTGTACCTTTAAAACATAATTACTGTTTTGAAAATGATAGTGCTAATTTCCTTTTCTCTCTTTGTAATTGAAACTAACAAATAACATGTACTATCATTTTACTCAGTTAAAGCAAGACACAGGAACAAATCATTAAATTGACTCCATTAGCAAGTAGGTTCTAGAAATAGAGGTGACTTAGCAATCCTCTCCTTCCCCACTGAAGCCTACAACACAGCAACAGCCCAGAACTCAAAGAATAAATGGATGAGGCCCAAAAGTTGAACACTAAACATATATAATTAACTATATACATATTTAATCATAAATAATTTAGAACTTTTCAAAAGTGCTGAAATTACACTAATTTTACAAAGAAATATAATTGTATGTTAGTGTCTACCTATGGTAAAGTACTCTGGACTACTGGAATACTTTAGCAAAAGCTTATGAGCTCTGCCTTTAAAATATATCCAGAATCCAACCACTACCTCTACCCAACCACAAATCTTTGTCAACCTTCCTTTTTTTCTCTCTTTCTCTCTTTCTCTCTTTCTCTCTTTCTCTCTCTTTCTTTCTTTCTTTCTTTCTTTCTTTCTTTCTTTCTTTCTTTCTTTCTTTCTTTCTTTCTTTCTTTCTTTCTCTCTTCCTCCCTCCCTCCCTCCCTCCCTCCCTCCCTCCCTCCCTCCCTTCCTTCCTTCCTTCCTTCCTTCCTTCCTTCCTTCCTTCCTTCCTTCCTTCCTTCCTTCTTTCCTTCCTTCCCCTCTTCCTCCTCCTCCTCCTTCTCTCTCTCTCTCTCTCTCTCTCTCTCTCTCTCTCTCTCTCTCTCTCTCTCTCTCTCTCTCTCCACACCCAGTGGTTCTCAGCGCTTACTCCTGACTCCGCACTCAGGGATCATTTCTGGTTGGCTCAGGGACAATATGAGGTTCCAGGGCTGGACCCCTGGTGTCAGGCACATGCAAAGCAAATGCCCTATCCTGCTGTACTATCAACTTTACTTAAGCTTTGATTGACCTTGTTACATCTAGAACATCCTAATGGACATCTCTGTTCCTACCCTTGCCCCTCTGATATTTAATCTCTACTTAAGGGTTGAAGGAAGGCCAGAGAGATAGAATAAAAATTCTAGATACTTGTTTTCTCTTGTGTCTTTAGAACCTGTAACAATGTTTGGAAATATCAGTTACTCCATAAAGTAAAGTAAAAGTAAAAGGCCCTCCCGTTGATCATTGATTTGCTCGAGCAGGCCCAGTAACGTCTCCATTGGAGACTTTGTTGTTACTGTGTCTGGCATATCGAATACATCACGGGGAGCTTGCCAGGCCCTGCCGTGCGGGCAAGATACTCTCGGTAGCTTGCCGGGCTCTCCGAGAGGGGCAGAGGGATCGAACTCGGGTTGGTCATGTTGGCTGCGTGCAAGGCAAACGCCCTGCTCATATCTCACAGAGCTTGAAGAAAGATGAGTATATGGGCTTCCAAATCACACTAAGTCCAAAATACCATCTCTGAACCATTTTCTGGAATCTGCTTAGAATGTATAAGGAATCAAGGAACATATCACATGGATAGTACTATAATACTCAAGATAAACACTAATAGATGAGAGTCTGAATAAATTATGTTCATAGTGGAAAACTTCAAGACAACTTTCTTAGAAACACAAAGTACTTGAAAATTTAGAATAAAACTTGCTGCACACTTAAATATACAGAATATATAAGCTGTCAAACACCCAGGGAAACCTTAGGTAGATGGAGTGAACTTCAATCAATGTCATCAGTATATTTTTCTCTCATCTCCAGACATCATTTTGGGTGAAATTTAACTAAAATTAGAGCAATATCTTGTACTTTTATATATTTACTAATTTAATTTTGATAGGAGGCACTCCCCAGCATTCTAAGGGCATGTGGGCTACTTAGGTAATTCTTGACTCATTGGTTCAGGCCTAAAAGGTCGATGCTCAGAGTCTGTAGGTCCTTGGTGGTGGGACTAGTGCCACTCCTAGAAATATTTGGAGGTTCAGAGGTTTGGGGATTGAACTCAGTACCTCATACATGCTTTGTATGTGTTCTACTGCATGGGTTGTCTCCATGACCCTAACATTTTAAATATAGCTATAAACACATTATACTTTTCTAGGTAAGATTGATTGATTGATCAAAAGGAAATATGAACAGTTCAATAACTCAGAAAAGATCTATCCCTACCAAAGGCACTGTGTTTAGGTGTCTTTACAAATTAGTTTTTTAATCTTCAGAAAAGTGCTATCCTATGTAATTTTTAGAACAAGAAAAGAAAAATGAACTTTATTCTGCAGGTTAGACTATCCATGTAAGACAACGAGACAAAATACACACATGCTCCCTTAAACAAACTCTGACATGATATATGTACAAACTATCAAATAAATAAATTAATGAATTAATATGGTACATTATAAGAATAAAAGAAAATAATAGATTAGCTAAACAAAGAAAAGAAAGACATTTGGATAAAATTTATGATTTTCCCTAATTTAACAACCCAACAAAATGATGTCATTTTTAGGTGGTAAAATAAGTTTTTTGTAAGTCAATGAAAGACAGTTATTAAAAATCACTAAGAAGCACTATATTTAATTTTTAACTTCTAAAGTTATTTTGTTTAAAAGGAGTAAGTGAAGTAAAGTAAGTAAAGGCCCTCCCGTTGATCATCGATTTGCTCGAGCGGGCCCAGTAACGTCTCCATTTAAAAGAAGAAACAGGAAAATTATTATTGTTATCTTTCAACATAATTTTAAATATCCTACTGAGTACAATAACATTTTTTTGAACTAGTGGTATAACTATTGGGGGAAAAGACAAAATTGTTATTTGCTGAAAACAATGAAAGGACAATGCAAGAACTAAAACTGTTGGTCCAATAATATGAAAAATATTGCATATGACAAAAGACAAATTTATTTATTTATAACAGCAAATATTCTACTGACAAGGTATGGTCTAATACAAAATGCAAAGGATTGAAATCACAGGACAACACAAAGTATAAAATGTATAGCAATAAAGCTGCAAGAAATATTTAGAATCTGCATAAGGAAAACAACAGAACTTTATTAAAATTACAAAAAACAGACCAAATATAAACTTGATGTATCTTAGATGTGAAAACCCAACATTATTTGAGTATAAAGTAGCACTGTAGAACTGTCCTCCTGTTGTTCATCAGTTTGCTTGAGCGTGCCCAATAACGTCTCCATTGTGAGACTTGTTACTGTATTTGGCATATCAAATACATCAAATACATCAAATACGTCAAGGGGAGTTTGCCAGGCTTTGTCATGCGGGAGAGATACTCTCAGTAACTTGCCGGGCTCTCCGAGAGGGGTGGAGGAATCGAACCCGGGTCAGCCTGGTTGGCAATGTATAAGGCAAACACCCTACCCGCTGTGCTAAAATTAAAACAGTACATTGAAATTTTTATATATGGAATTAATTTTTTACAAGAGGCCACCCCCAGCAGCATTATAGGGGTCCAGGGGCTACCTGTGAGCCCCAAACCTGATGTGACATTTTGAAAAATGCCACCCTATTAGCTAAGGCAATCGCTACATCCCCAAACCTTAGCAATATGTTGCAATTAGTGGTTTATTTCTCATTCAAAGTTAGTACAAAATTTCCTGGTCAGGCTAACTTCCTAAAGACCATTTTAAAACATTATTTTATTTTATGCACTGGGTTTACAATGCTATTAATGGTAGGATTTCATGCATAAAACATTGCAGCACCACACCCTCCCACCACCAGAGTTCACTCTGCTCTACCATTGTCTCAATATCCCCCACATCCTGTTCTTATCCCTCCACCAAGCTTCCTATCAAAGATCAGTTTTCAGTTTTTGATACCTTTAAGGCATTTGGTTTTCATCTACAATGTTGTGTTATATCCCAGATATAAGAGAGATCATTCTGGATCTCGCCCTCTTTGACTAAGACTCCTAAGCATTTATTTATACACCTAATGATGGATTTAAAACAACTGCGTGAGTAGACACTGGTGAAAAAATTGGTGTTGGAACATTGTATGACTGAAACTCAAACTCAATCATAAATAGCTTTATAACATTCAATAAAAAAGAAATACAGATAGAAATACACACAACAACAACAACAGAGCCACTGCAATAAACCTGAAGGAAGATATTAGTAGCAATACAATAAATAGCAGGTGATTCAACATCAATCACCCTAGATGGATCAACTAAACTAAAAATTAGTGAGGAAACACTGATTTTAAAGGAAGAAATGAAAATAATGGGCTTAGTAGGCCTATATAGGGCACTTCACTACCGAAAAGTTGAATACACATTTTTCTCTGGTGCACATGGGACGTTCTCCAAAATGGACCAAATGCTAGGTAACCTAAGGAGCATTTTAACAGTCAGGTATATTCCCTTCTGTAACTTTAGCCTTCTGGCTGTTCTGGCTGGAAACAAGGCCTAATTTCTTTCCCATCACTTTGACGTAAAAGTGACCAAACTTGTATTTGCTTATACTTTATTAGCAATAACAAGTTTTATGGTCCTGGTTAGGTGCTGAGAGATGTAATCCCCAAGCTAGCTAGCTGTTTTCTGGCATACTTATACACTACTAATGAGGATCATGAGTGTTTGGTGGTAAACCAAAATTTTTACCATAATATGCATCAGTATAAGAATATTTTGTAGAGATTTAAGCACTAAACTTGATAATAGGTACTTGATAAAGTAGGTAAACTTGATAGTAGAGCATAGCCAAAAGGTATTGTAGGTTCAATTTCAGGCCACTACACCAAAAAGAATATCTCAGTAAAGAATTATTCAACTCATTTATTGGGGTTTCTCAGTACATATAAAAGTTATTTTGGCGCTAGAGAGATAGCACAGCAGGTAGGGCGTTTGCCTTGCACACAGCCAACCCGGGTTCGATTCCCAGCATCCCATATGGTCCCCTGAGCACCGCCAGGAGTAACTCCTGAGTGCAGAGCCAGTAGTAACCCCTGTGCATCGCTGGGTGTGACCCAAAAAGCAAAAAAAAAAGTTATTTTGGTACTACACAGTAATTTTTTAAGAGTGCACTAGTGTCTTAAACACACACACACACAGAGCCACTTTGTATAAAAATACTAATAATCACCTGAACCTTCTGAGAGTTAAAATCTTTTCACTGGTAGCACATCAAGGAAGTGGTTGCTGGAGGTTGCAGTGGCTGTGGCAGTTTCCTAAAGGAAGTCAACAGTGGCATTTGTCCCATTGATGTACTCTTCTTTTCATGAAATATTTCTCTGTAGCATATATACTGTTTGAAAGCATTTATAACATCTTCACCAGGACAGATTTCATTTCAAGAAAACTCTTTGATCAGTCATAAGAAGCAACTACTCAGGGCTAGAGCAATAGCACAGTGGGTAGGGCGTTTGCTACGCACGCGACTGATCCAGGTTCGATTCCCAGCATCCCATATGGTCCCCCGAGCACCGCCAGGAGTAACCCCTGAGCATCGCCAGGTGTGATCCAAAAAGCCAAAAAAAAAAAAAAATCCACTACTCTGTTCAAGTTCTATCATGAAGTTGTAATTCAGTCACTTCTTCTGGATCCGTGTCTAATCCTAGTTCTCTTGCTATTTTCATCACAAGCTTCTAAGACTTCCTCAGAACTCTTGAACCACTCAGGTCATTCATGATGAGGGTTGAGATTTTCACTTCCTCCCATGAATCACAAATGTTCTTGTTAGCTTATAGAATAGAGAATTCTTTCCAGATTTCCCAGTTACCTTGCCTAAATCTGTCAGAGAAAATACTATTTGTGACAAGAGTCTTATGAAATTTATTTCTCAAATAGTGAAAATAGAAAATGGGCACTGGTGGAGGGATGGGTACTTGATCATTGTATAACTGAAACCCAAGCACAAAAATTTGTAAGTCTATAATTTTACCTCATGGTATTTCACTAATAAAAAAAATTTAAAAAAATAAATAAAATGTAAAAAAAAAAAGAAAGTCAAAATTATATCTTGAACCACGGGCTCCAGGGTATATTTTGTAAACCTTTTGTAAAAATAGGATAAATCTTTATGTAAATCTCCACAAGACTTGCTGTGTTATCAGGTGCATTGCAATGAGTAGTAATCTTTTAAAAGGAGTTTTTTTATTCCTCTGTATAGTAGATCTCATCACCAGGTTTGGCAAATCATGTAAACAAATTTGTTGTCTTCCAGACCTTGTTATTTTATTTATAAAGACCAGGCCAACTTAGCATTATTTATCTTTAGTGGCGGGACACATCAGATAGTGCTTGGGGACCACTTCCAATGGTGTAGGGGACCAAACCTAGCATTAAACAAGTCGTAGATGGTATCTTCGTCCAATATAATTGCAAATCTGTTGGAGTTGTGTGTGTGTGTGTGTGTGTGTGTGACCACCTTCATCAATCTTCTTAGCTAGATCTCTTTTGGATAATTTTCTGTGACTTCTACATAATTCTTGCTACTTCACTTTTCACATTTGTGATAAGGAGACAGCTTCTTCCTTTAAGCATCATGAATCAACATCTGATAGATTCAAACTTTGCTACAGCAGATTTCTTGCCCTTCTCAGTCTTTACATAATTGACAAAACTGTTAGGACCTTGTTCTGGATTAGGTTTCAGTTTACTGAAATTCTATATATAGACCACTAGAACTTTCTCCAAATCAGCAAGAAGTCTGTTTAACCTTCTTAACATTCATATCTCTACTGTAGTAGTACTTAAAATTTCCTTCAAGAGTTTTTTCTTGGCATTCACAGCCTGACTAACTGAAGAGGTCTAGTTTTTGATCTTGGTTTTTGACATAACTTCACTAAGCTTTATCATTTCTAGTTTTTGATTTAGAGAGAGAAATGTGCAATTTTTCTTTTTACTTAAACACTTTGAGCTTTCAAAGCAGAGGATTATTAATTAGCCTAATCTTAATATCGCATTTTTTTTAGGTAAAAGTGAGGTCAGAGGAGCAAAATTGAGATAGGAAAATGACTTATTGATAGAGCAGTCAGAACACAGTATTTATCAATTAAGTTTGCTGTCTTATATAGATGTGACTCACCGAGTCCTTAACCGACTAAAACAACAAAAGATCACATCTTATCATAATAGATATAATAATAATAATAATGAAAAAGCTTGAAATATTGTGAGAATTACCAAAACGTGACAGATACAAATTGAGCACATGGTCTTAGAGAAAAGGCATAATCAGTTGTTCAATGCAGGGTCTCCATAAATTGTTTTTTATTGGTCTTTTTGGGTCACACCCAGAGATGCTCAAGGGTTACTCCTGGCTCTGCACTCAGGAATTATTCCTGGCAGTGCTCAGGGTGCCATATGGAATGTGCATGTGCACATATACACACACATACACACACATACACACACACACATACACACACACATACTTTATAGGGCTAAGATTACTTTTAGAGCAATAGCACAGCGGGTAGGGCATTTGCCTTGCACGTGGTGGACCCAGGTTCGATTCCCAGCATCCCGTATGATCCCCTGAGCACGGCCAGGGATAATTCCTGAGTGTAGAACCAGGAGAAACCCCTGTGCACTGCTGGGTTTGACCCAAAAAAGAAGGAAAATTCAGAAGTATCTGAATACGCTTTAAAGTATTTGCCTTTCTAGTCCATACTTTTTTTTAAAGCACTTACTCTTTTAAAGTAATAAAATTTGGACATGAAGATATTATCTTCAGCATTCTTTGTGAATATGTTGGGACTGTTTATACAGTAACAGGACAATGTATGCCATGGATTAGAAGAAACCCATACTATGGTACTGTTTAGTCTTTGAAAGAAAATAAGGGGATGAAGGATGATCACAAAACAATTTTCAGTAAAATAACACAAATTAAATAATAATTGCTAACAGTGACTTCTTAGATTGTTCCATGCCCTGTACTGATTGATTACAAGTATTTATCTTTATAATAACGGTATAAAGTGTGTACTAATCTTCTCTATACTTTCACGACTAGAAATTTTACTATCAAATGGAAAAAGCCCCTGAAACTAGGACTGCAGAACCAAGGGGTGGGGTGGTGGTACTGGAAGAGACATGGTGATGGAAGGATGCTGGCACTCTGGAGGTGGGAGTGGTGTTGAAATACTGTATGCCTGAAACACCACTACCAACAGAATTGTGATTTAATTAATTGTGCCTAAATTAAAATATTAAATTAAAAAGGATTTTGGTATTGAGTTATGAAATTGAAATTTAATTCAGAAAATGGCAGAGTTTGGGATTTGATTTAAGCTGGCATTGCTGAAGCCCATTCTCTCAAGCATTATGCTATACTGTCTCTGTGTATAGTATAATACTATTTTTATTTAAGCAAAAGGTATTTGTAATTTTTGTATGTGCTTCTTTTAAAAATGTGAGAAGACACTGTAATGTGACAGTAGTTACCCCACCTAGTGGTGGTAATTATGGAAAGTCACTTTTTGATTAAGTATGGTTTGATTTTTTTTAATTTTTAATTTTTTTTGTTTGGGGGTCATATCCAGTAGTGCTCAGCTCACTCTTGAAATAGGAATCACTTCTGGAGGGACTCGGGGTATCATATAGGGCTCTAGGGATCAAACCTGGGTCAGCTGTGTGCAAGGCAAGTGCTCTGCCCACTGTACTATCTTTCCAGCCCTGAGTGTTTATTTTTTAAAAGTTACTTTGTTGTAATATATTAAGGTAAAGGTAAAGGCCCTCCCGTTGATCGTAGATTTGCTGGAGCGGGCCCAGTAACATCTCCAGTGGAGACTTTGTTGTTACTGTGTCTGGCATATCGAATACTCTCGGTAGCTTGCCGGGCTCTCCGAGAGGGGCGGAGGAATCGAACTCGGGTCGGCCATGTTGGCCGCTTGTAAGGCGAACGCCCTACCCGCTGTGCTATCGCTCCAGCCCAATTAATATTGTAATATATTACAATATTAAAATAAAATATTAAGTTTGGTGACATACATTGACGTGATATAGCACTATTGTGTAATGGGTTATGATTTATTGCCTAGAGTAGTATCTTGTTTATGGAAAATACTTGATTAAACTTGTTGAGGGTGAAGAGTCAGCAGGAGAGATTCCTAGGCCAATGAGGGCCAA
The DNA here is from genome assembly GCF_029834395.1 of Sorex fumeus. Taxonomy (NCBI): domain Eukaryota; kingdom Metazoa; phylum Chordata; class Mammalia; order Eulipotyphla; family Soricidae; genus Sorex; species Sorex fumeus. The sequence goes on from NW_026606060.1 coordinate 43,643,910, forward strand.
AAAGGAGCCCCCATTTTATAACTTGGGCAATTAAATGAATGAATGAATAAATGATTAGCCCATCTCTTTTTCTAATCTCTTACCCCTTGGGTCTGTGGTCTGTATTTTTATTTCATTAGACCCTATGCTGTTGTGCTCTCTCAATATTCATGTATGTATTCCATATAAAACCATTAAATTGAAATTTTCTCCTTTGCCATAGCTTTTTCTCATCCAGTATATCAATCTTAAAGTTTTGTCTAAAGTTTTTGTTTGTGTTACTGACTTAGAAAACTTAAAACTTCTTGTAATGTCTCATCAGAAGTAGTTATCAATGCACATAAGGAACAGTTTCAGTGGTATGTTACACTTTTTGTTTTTAATGAAATGATTTAAAAAAAAAACCTAACTGATAATCATACGTGAATCCAAGTTGCAAAATAATATTGATTTTTTTAAAAAAACCTAAGTTTTAATCATCTGTGAATCCAAGTTATAAAATAATATTGAATTTTAGAGTTTATAAGCTTTGCCTTTCTTTTTTGAGAAAATACTGTATGTGAAAGACAAGTCCTTTGCTTCCAATTAGAAGCACATCTTTTGTGTTCTAGAGGAATCTGCAGCCTCTGGAACATACTGTGACAATCCAGTGCACTTAGCAACTGAAAGAGCGTGGGCTGTGAGTCTGTGGAGCCTGGTGACACGAAGAAATCAATTTGCAAAGAGTTGGTTTGAAATTTGCAGACTCTTTTCAAGGTGTTGTGAAGAGGTGTTGAAGTCATGAAATGATTAAAAAATGACATGCATGTCATGCTTGTATAATATTCTCTAACCCAAAAGTCCCTGTTTTGAATACGTGTTTCCTACCCCAGGTTTTACTTTTATTTAAGAAAATAACATCATAGTTTTTAGACTCAGATACAGGAGAAAAAACCCTTTGTCTATAATGTTGTATTTGATCAGACACCTTTTAAATAGCCTTTTTTCCCAGAGCGATTAACTCTAAAGAGATGGATAGATATAAGGTACTCTGAGATCTGAGAAGGAAGGGCCTTTTCTCTTTAAGGGTTAAGGTAGTGGAAATGTGCCCAGGTGAAATATCTCCTAAAAAGACTGGAAAATGCCTGGACACTTATTGAAAATATATTGGAGAATGTAGGAAAACGATGGTAAAATAGTGTCTCCTGCGTTTCTGAAGTAGGAAGAAAAACTCAGAAACATGTCAAAAATAAATACACCATCTATTTTCCTGTCTCATTAATGATATTTTAGCATAAAATAACATAATATGAGACTGACACCCAAGGACAGTAGATACACGGACCAGGAATATTGATCCATAATTGGAAACCTGATTCATGAGCTGGGGGAGACGGCAGCTGGAATGGAGAGGAGATCACTAAGTCAGTGATAGACACCCAAGAATGGCCAAGATAAGTACCAGGAGGTTTACTTCATGGCTTAGAGGCCAGCCGCACATGTTAGGGGTAAAGGCAGCTCAGCTAGAGAAGGGAGCACCAAATAAAGGGTGTTGGGAAGATCCGCCCAGGATGGGAGATACATGCTGAAAGTAGACTATAGGCCGAACATGATTGCCACTCAATGCCTCTTTTGCAAACCAAGCACCCAAAAGGAGAGAGAGAACAAAAGGGAATGCCCTGCCACAGAGGCAGGGTGGGATGGGGGGATGGGGGTGGGAGGGATACTGGGATTAATGGTGGTGGAGAATGGGCACTGGAGGAGGGATGGGTACTTGATCATTGTATAACTGAAACCCAAGCACAAACATTTGTAAGTCTACAACTGTACCTCATGGTGTTTCACTAATAAAAATTAAAAAAAAATAAAGACATTAACAAATGAAAAAAAATGATGGTTAGAGAGATCGTTCGAGATGGGAGATGTGTGCCGAAAGTAGGTAAAAGATCAAGCATAATAGCCTCTCAATGTCTATATTGCAAACCATAATGCCCAAAAGTAAGTAGAGAGAGAGTATGGAGGAAATGTCTGCCATAGAGGCAGGGGGAGGGTTGGGGGCAAGGAATACTGGGGACTTTAGTGGTGGAAAATGTGCACTGGTGGAGGGATCATTGTTTGACTGAAACTCAAGCATGAACACTTTGTAACTGTATCTCACGGTGATTCAAATAAAAAGAATAGAAAATCAGTTTGATACTTGACTTTCTCTCACCACAGGTGAATTTATTCTGAAGGTATCTGGGGCCAATATAGTCCATCAGAGGCCTTCGGTCAGAAATAGAATAAGGACTGAGAGACTCATTAACTGGCAACACATCTCTCCAACTTACCAAGATATTTTTCTTCTCCCTTTTCTTCACTTCTCCAAGTTCTTGGCAGACTTGACTACATTACAATCACTTATCAGAATCTCAGATTCTCCAAGATAAAAAAAAAAGTTATTGGTTTATCTGGGCTGGAGCGATAGCACAGTGGGTAGGGCGCTTGCCTTGCACGCAGCCAACATGGCTGACCCGAGTTCGATTCCTCCGCCCCTCTCGGAGAGCCCTGCAAGCTATTGAGAGTATCTCGCCCGCATGGCAAAGCCTGGCAAGCCACCCGTGTTGTATTCGATATGCCAAACACATTAACAAGTCTCAAGATGGAGACGTTACTGGGCCCGCTCTAGCAAATCGATGAACAACAGGAGGACCGTGATCATGACCGATTCGTTTATCTAGGTGAAGTGTTCATCCCTGGTCCAGTGAACCTGGAATGTGGTAACACACATAATATTAAAAAGATATTTGGGAATGGTTTTTTGAGTAAAGGCAGTTTACGTGCATTAGTTACCCACCCAAATATTATACAGCAACTCTTCTATCATTTCCTACAGCTCTTATCTTGAATATTAATATTATTTATATTTTTTCCAGTTGCTCAAGTTTGAATATTAGTATTTATTCTTAAATCTTTACCTTTGTCTTCCATTTTCTTCATGTAGTTTTTGTTTATTTACTCAGTCATTCACTCATCCATTAACAGGTGTTTGTGCAGTGACAGTGTCCGTCACTATACTAAGCACTTAGGTACAATAATTATACAGCAACAACAACACACAAACACATACACACACAACCCCCAGCCTCATTAATAGTTTCTAGCAATTACTCACTGCGTCTAGCTTTGCTCTTAATTCATTCAATCAGTTTGATTGATCTCTATGGTTTAATGGAGTCATCGTAAAGGGGCTAAAGGTTGGCATATAAATGATTAACTTGATACTAGAAAGCATCTGTTAACATTGGAAGTAGAACAAGTAAAAGACCTAAAAATATTGAGGAAATGTGTTTTTTTCCTCCTTTCTGGGCAGTGTCAGAAACCCAGGGTCTTGTACATGGAAAGCAAATATTCTACCATCTAGCCATCTCCAGTCTGGAAAAATATTCTCTTCATAAAAATGTGTGTTTTTGCTTGTTTTGCTTGGGGGGTACTTCTATCCACTGACAGGGGTCACTTGGGGAACCAGGAGGTGCCAATCAGAACAGGGCCTCCTGTATGCAGAACATTCACTCAGCCATTTTTGAGCTATCTCTCTGACCCCTAGAAAAACAATACTTGTAGCTGCTGTTTATTACTATAAATATGAAAAGGAGAATTCTAATAAGAAGATAAATAACTTCCCCATTAACCCTGAGAATAACAATATATTATTTCAATAAACTTATGATGCTATTTGGGGTTATAGACATTCCCCTAGGTGCTATGTATGTCTCTGGTTAATTATGATGAGTATGTATAAAAATATAATCATTAAAATGGTTATCTCTCTCACACACATTTATATATGATGCAAAACATGAAACTTGCGATTGTTTAAAAATTTTTTTTGCTTTTTGGGTCACTCCTGGCAATGCTCAGGGGTTACTCCTGGCTCTGCACTCAGGTAGTGCTCGGGGGACCATATGGGATGCTGGGAATCAAACCCAGGTCAGCTGCGTGCAAGGCAAAATGCCCTACCCGCTGCACTATTGCTCCAGCCCCTAAAATTTTTTTTTAAATGTGAGCACCATGATTTAAAAACTATTATTAGTAGAATTTCATATATAAATTATTCTGGCACCACACACTCTACCCACATGTCCACTTCCCTCCACCATTTTGCCAAGGTCCCTCCCTTACTCACCCTCCCCATCCCCATGGTAGGCTTCCTAATGAAGACAAGTTTTTAGTTCCTGTTACTTTCGGCCCTTTGTTTCCCCTTATTCCATTTCATCATATCCTGCATATAAGGAAATTATTCTGTGTCTGTCCCTCTCCTTCTCACTGAATTCACTCGAATGATACTTTCCAGCCTCATTCATATGGTAGCAAATTTCATGACTTCATTTTTTTTTTATCACAGTTGAATAGTTTTCCATTGGTTAACTTGTACCTGTTTTCAACTGTTTTCTGCTAAATGATCACCTTTGGGAACTGGAGCATCATGTTTCTCACCCACAGTTGCTTCTCATCTGCTTTTCATCTGCTTTTTATATATTTAAACTCTATACTTCATGTGTCATTTTTCTAGTTTATTGTTTGACAAATTGAGTTTTTGTTTTTACCATGAGCATAATATCTACTAGAAATAAAATCTACAAAATCTACAAAATCATAAGGTAAAATAAGTATAGTGTCACAACTAAGAGGGTGGGCAATCAGTGGTCTGACATCTCAATCTATATTTCCAAATAAAGGTTCATTGGAGTACAACCACACTCATATTGTCATTGGCTGTTTTGGGTATACAATAGCAGAATGTAGTGGTAATAGAGGTCTATGGCCTGACCCTAAAATATTTACTATCTGACCTAAAAGAAAGAGTTTTCTAGACATGTAAGTACCTCGAAGAGAGAAACTGCAGGCAGTGAGCCACATCTATTCAAATGTAAACGTCCGATTCTGGTTGTTAGGCATTCGAATGAATCAATGCTCTTGGCCAAGTTTGTGTTGACAAGGACACGGACGCCTCCAAAACCTCTTTTATTGCATGTTCCGAGGAACAATTCTTCTCCAGTGTCGAAAACGGCATGGTGAGATTCATGCCTTCTTGTCTCGGTCAGACCAATGATGTCGTACTTGATCATTCGCGCTTGTACCATCAGGTCCTCAATGGATGCATCTGATGCTAGCGTACGTGCATTGAAAGTACAGACGATCATTTTTGTCTTCCTTCGTTGTGGCAGCCTAGGTTGGCCTTGAGATTTTGTCGGCCTCTCCTTTCTCATCCTTCTCAGTGCTGCCATGTCGGTGAAGCCTTCAGGGTCAGGTGAATGAGACCAGTTGTAGTTACTGGTTTTGGCATATCGAATACACAACGGATAGCTTGCCAGGCTCTTCCGTGCGGGTGGAATATTCTCGGTAGCTTGCCAGTCTTTTCGAGAGGGATAGAGGCTTTTGGGGCGACCTCTAATCACCCTTGTAGGTGTTACCATATTTGAACCCTATCAAATACGGTACGACAATTCCGGAAGATGGGTATTTAGTGTCTTATGATGTGTCGCTTCGCGGCCGCGTGGGTCCAGAAAGCGTCCTGAAGTGTGGCGACGGCTAGGTAGTGGAAGTAGTGTTGATCTATCTATCTTCGTTGTCTACGCACCAACATCTCATTATGATGAAAGAGAAATCGAGAAGTTCTACATGGAGCTAGAGAAGTTCTATAAAGAAGACCACACCTTCTACAAGATCATTGTGGGTGATTTTAATGCCAAGATAGGACCGAGAAGATCAGCTGAAGAACTTCACATTGGGACCCATGGCCTAGAATGGAACGAACAGGGTGAGAGACTGTCTGAGTTCATCATGTCGACCAAGACCATTCATGGTAACTCACAGTTCCAGAAGGCAGAATCTAAACGATGGACATGGGAGTCTCCCGGTGGACGATTCCACAATGAAATAGACCACATCATATTCAATCGACGGTTTTGCCTGACTGATGTCGCTGTTGTCCCAAAATTTCGAACGGGATCGGATCACCATCTCCTTCGTGCAAAATTCTACTTCACAGAGTGGGGAGAAAGGGCTGCAAAGTTCAAAAAGAGAACTCCCAGAATGACCACCAACTGGGAACTCTTTGGTACTATTGCGGCAACATGGGAAGATGCCATTGTTGACAACATTGACGAGGAATACGATCGACTGGTTCAGCACCTCCATGAATGTGCGAGGAACGCCAAGAGAGAGATAGCCACAAAAAATCGCCTATCTTCGAAAAACTCTTGAGCTAATTCTCCAGCGTGTTTTGGCGCATACCTCAGGCAACCGCAAGCTAACGTCCAAGCTCGCAAAGCAGTGCAGAGATGCGATCAAGGAAGACCTCAAAGAGAGAAGAGCAGAAGTACTGGTAGATGCAGCAGAAGCTGGGAAAAGTATTCGTAACGCCCGCCTGTCCTTCGCCAACTACAAGACCAAGATGACTGCCCTCCGACGTCCTGATGGATCCATCACATCCTCCAGAACGGCAATGGAGAAGATTATCCATGACTTCTACTCAAATCTCTTTGACAGCCATGTCCACTTGCCAACATACCAAATTCCACAGGATGGATATGTCGTTCCCAACGTTCTTTCTTCCAAAATCCGACACGCCATTTCGTTGGTAAAGTAACAAACAGCATCCGGCTCAGACAAGGTCAGACTTGAACACCTGAAAAACCTGCTGTCAGTACTCATCAATACACTGGCTCGGCTCTTCACTCGCTACCTGTCTGAATGCAAGGTTCCGTCCCAATGGAAAACCAGCAGGACCGTACTACTGTTCAAGAAGGGAGACATCCATGACATTGGCAACTATCGCCTGATCTGCCTATTGTCTGTCATCTACAAATTGTTCACTCGAGTCATCCTAAATAGGATTGGCAGAACACTAGATGAAGGACAACCATGCGAGCAAGCCGGGTTCCACAAAGGATTCAGCACCATCGACCATATCCACACGATAACCAAGCTCATTGAGGTTTCTCGGGAGTTCAAGATGCCGCTCTGTTTAATGTTCATTGATTTAAAGAAGGCCTTTGATTCTGTTGAGACGGAAGCGGTCATTGAAGCCCTAGCCAATCAGGGCATTCAAGCCCAATACATCAGGATCCTCCGTGAGCTGTATTGCGGATTCACTACCAGGATCTCACCATTCTACAAAGAAGTGATCGTTGATGTCAAGAGAGGGGTGCGGCAGGGTGATACCATTTCACCGAAACTCTTCAGTGCCACCCTCGAGAACATCATGCGATGACTGGAATGGGAAGGAATGGGAGTGAAGACAGATGGTCGGCAACTACACCACCTCCGCTTTGCTGATGACATTGTTCTAATAACACCAAACATCAGCCAAGTGGCACAAATGCTGGCCGACTTTGACCGTGAGTGTGGAAAGGTAGGACTACAGCTGAATCTTACGAAGACAATGTTTATGAGAAACAGTCTCGTTCCTGACGCCCCATTCGCTCTCAACGGAACGACCATCTCTGAATGCAACAGCTATGTGTACCTAGGTCGAGAGGTCAACATGACAAATGACCTGGCACCCGGGCTGCGCAGGAGGAAGAAAGCGGCTTGGAACGCCTTCAAGAACGTCGAAGAAATAGCTAAGAGGACAAAGAACCTCCGGCTCCGGGCACATCTCTTTGATTCCACTGTTCTTCCTGCATTAACATATGCCTCAGAGACCTGGGCCCTATGCAAACAAGATGAGAACGCTATTCAGGTCTCCCAAAGAAGAATAGAAAGAGCTATGCTTGGAATATCACGTTTCACTCAAATGAGAGAAAGAATCCGGAGTTCTGACATCCGTCGACGATCAAGAATCAGGGACGCTGTCTCATTTGCCAAGGTGTCGAAAATCAGATGGGCTGGTCACGTAATGAGATTTAAAGACGACCGCTGGACTAGAGCTGTTACCGACTGGATTCCACGGGATGTCAAAAGACCACGTGGCCGCCCACCTACCAGATGGTCAGACTTCTTCGTCAAGATCATGAACGATCGGTTTGAGGTCCTTCATGTTCCCGGAGCGAACAGATGCCATTGGGCTACACTAGCACGCGACAGGGACAAATGGAGATGTTACTGGCGCCCGCTCGAGCAAATCGACGACTAACGGGAAGTTAAGTGATTAAGTGATTAAGTAAGTATCTCAAGATATGACAATGGTGGGGCCAGGAGTCTGGGGAAGAAGGTTTGAAGTTAGGACTAAAAAATTTTGCCCCATTTATATGAAATCAAAATCAGCTTCTTTATGACTTTCCGAGTTCCAAAAGCAAGTCTGTTAAAAATATAATCTTGTTACCTTTTCAACTGTTATTTTGTATTTTCCCAAAAGAAAAAATACTGGGTAGGCATTTTCTGGATTTAATTTTTTTTCATTTTTTAAAAAAAATTTTTTTTTTCATTCTTACCACAACCCTCTAAGGTAGTTACTATTCTTATGTTTCCAGTTGTAGATGGGAAAGTTGATTCACAGAGAGGTTAAACAAACTTTTCTAGAGCACAAAAATTACAGAGGGTTTAACCAGTCTGGCAGTCTGGCACTAGAGTGTGTCCCTACTCTCCCCATTACCATCCCCAAGATGACTTGTCAGTGAGTTTGCTAACAGTAGCATTACCACCAGTATAAAGCAGAGCTGTCAACTTAAACAGAAAAACTGTGCTGATATTTGCTTATCATATAATTGCATCTTCATTGCTTTTGTTTTATAATCAGAACACCTGAGTAATAACTAGCCACTTGAAACAATCATTTCAGCAGTACTTAGAAATAATCATGCAAATTTGTGAGAGAAAATCGACTATTTTTGAGCATTGAGAGGATAGAAGTCTTAGCAGAAAACACTATAATGATCATGAAAATCAAATAAAAACAATACACTTTCCTTCAAGGCTATTTTATAAAGTGTAGTTAGATTAAAAACTCACACATTAGAGGAAAATTCGGTGAAGCCCCTGCACAGCAAAATGAAGATATACCTTTGCAGATAATGTGTTCAAACACTTAAGAGTTGTAGTCATCATTGCCTGGGGAAAAGGGTGAGACAGAATGTTCTAAGGAGCTGGAGCTGATAAAGTTAGATGTACTGAATCCCTGGGGAAAGCTGGAGCTGGGAAAGTGTGAGTGTGTATGTGTGTGTTGAGGAGGGGAGGTTGTGCTGGTGGGTATATGGGTAAGGTGTCATGACAAATGAGCTAAATAATGACTTTCAAACTTTATTTATTCCCTAAGAGAATTTCCCAAAATTCTACATTTTCTCATGCACTTAAAATAAAGGATATGGCTTTATGAATGTAATAGCACTGTACTGTCCTCCCGTTGTTCATTGATTTTGCTTGAGCAGGCACCAGTAACGTCTCCATTGTGAGACTTGTTATTACTGTTTTTGGCATATCAAGTATGCCACAGGGGAGCTTGCCAGGCTTTGCTGTGTGGGCAGAATATTCTCGGTAACTTGCGGGGCTCTCGAAGAGGGGAGAAGGAATTGAACCCGGGTCGGCCACATGCAAGGCAAACACCCTACCTGCTATGCTTTTGCTTCTGGTCGGAATGTAGTATTGATAATAAATAATACGATGCATGAGAAGGTTAAATTATTTCATAATAACTGATAGAAGATTCCACGCATGTCAAAGGGAAATACTAGGACCAGAGCCATAGTACAATGGGTAGTACTCGTGCCTTACATGTGACCAACCTGGGTTTGGTCTCCGGCATCCCATAGGGTCTCCTGAGCACCTCCAGGAGTAATTACTGAGTGAAGAACCAAGAGTAACCCCTGTGAATTGTGGGGTAGGGCACACACACAGATTAATGACAAAAGGGAAAAAGAAAAGGGAACCTTGTACCTTTCGAGATACATATATGATATGGAAGGGAGGAAATTATTTCTGTGAAGGTCAGATTATTGACTCACTTAAAACCATACATTCTCATGTCCTCGGAATATCTTAGTACATTCCAAGATTAGAAGAATCCCAGGTTGAAAATCTCAGGTTGAAAATCCCATGTTGGATTGTCAGGAAAGTCTTTCAATTATAGAACTAGAGAATTAAAGGTCATGGAGTCCCAAGGAACAATATCAAGCTGTTTTGAGTTACCGTGATTAGCTTGGCATTTGAAAAGGTCATTCTGGTCACTTTGAATCATGGGTTGCAGAGCAGTCAGATCAGAGACAGAAAGAGTAGTTCTGACTCTTTCAGAAACCTTACTGGGTGAGAATGAAGGCTTGAACTAAGCTTGGGTCAGTGGATAAACTGCTCTGTCCCCTGCACCCTTGCATCCTAGGACACTGATGGAGTGAGGGGTAGCCTCTACAACCTCTGAATTTACAGCGGAGTCACTTTTTCCAATGTCTTTACAACAATAGCTCCACAATAGGTTGCAGGGCCAACACTACACTACTGGTCCTTTGTCTTCACTTTTACTGTTCTCTTCTAAACAAGCTTTCTCAATTTTCACAAAATAAACAGGGTGAAAATTCCCCAATTTATAAGTTCTGTTTCCTTTTTTGCTTGGCAATTCTGAGTGCATGTTTTTCTCTTTTCACATTTTTTAAGTAGTCAGCAATTAAACCCTACTTTCAACACTTTGCATAGAAATAGCTTCAGCTAAATGTCCAATTTCATTGTTTGCACTTTTTTGCTTTGCTTTTTGGGTCACACCTGGCAATGCACAGGGGTTACTCCTGGCTCTGCACTCAAGAATTACTCTTGGCGGTGCTCAGGGGACCATATGGGATGCTGGGAATTGAACCCAGGTCGGCCGCGTGCAATGCAAATGCCCTATCCACTGTGCTATTGCTCCAGCCCCTGTTCACATATTTTATCTTCGGCAAAAAACTAGAATGAGACAAGTCAAGTTTGTTGCCACAAAGATAGCTTTTCCTTCATTGTTCAAGGTGACCTTATTAAAAGGGCATATTTTCACAGAAATTCTTTTCAGGATTAATCAAATGCTCACTAAGAAGATTGAGACCTTCTCTACAGCTTTCTTTCTCTCTTTCTGAGCCTTTTTTAGACTCACTCTTAACAGTAAGCGCATTCACAGCAGTGTAGGTATTTTCTAACACGTAACTAGAAACTCTCTAGCAATTGCTCATCACCCAGTTCCAAAGCCACTTCCACAATTACAGGTCTTTGTATAGCAGTAACATGTCTCTGGAATGTTGGCAATATGTGCCAATCAGTATTAATTAGAGTTTCCCAGAAAAATAAAACCTGTGGATTATATATATAAACAACAAATTTCTTTTAGAATAATTATATATAGATATAGGTGTATTTATAATTAAGAATTGATTAATGTGATTATGAGATGATCTGTCATCTATATAAAGTCAGTGCTGTAAATCACCTGAGTCCGAAGACCTGAGAATCAGGTGGACATCAATAGAAGTCCCAGTCTAAGACCTAGGAGTGACTTCTAAGCTGGGGCAGGAGAAGACGGATGTTATGGCTTCAGAGAGAACAACTCCACCCTTCCTCTGCCATTTGCTTTTCTTGAGTCTTTATGGATTGGTTTAAGCTCCCCTATGTGGGTGACAATGATCTTTACTTTGAATTCAGTTGTTAATATTATCTAGAAACACTCTTGCAGACACACCAGAAATTGTGTTTCTGCAGCTATCTGGGCACCCCTTTGTCCAACCAAATGGATAAGTAAAACTAACCATCATAGTCTTAATTTTTTTCCTTTTGTTCTTTTTTCATGGCAATTATACCACAAAATCCAGCACTTACACTTAAGTTTTGGCCTCAAACTGTTTTCTATGGAAACCAGTTTGTTATAGCAGGAATGAGCTGTAGAATAAGCCTTTTGGATAGGATATGAGAGTTGAACTTAACATTTTTTGAAAACAATAGGGAGCCAGTGATTGTGGTAGGTAATAAACCTTGTCATTCATCGATTTCACCTACAGATTAAGTGTGAATATATACAGGTAGATAGTAGGGAGATCAAATAGTTATGCTTAATCAGTGTGAGGGGAATATTATGAAAGAGGTTAAAGTATATAATATTTTAAAGCATCAGAAGTCTTTCAATTATCTATCTGTATATATATATAATGTCTATATATATGTAAAACCTTTTATGTATGCCTAGGTTTAATTAGTAAATTGATAATTTACACCATGTTAGAAAAGTCAGAGTATCTTTCTTACAGGCCAGGACAACTTCAGGGTAAATTGGTGAAAATTCAGCTTAGGATCTGATTATATAGCAGAGATTCTAATAAAAGATCTGAAATGGAAATATCTAGGTAAACAAAATTAAGTATTTTGAGCTCTCAAATTCTTCTGAACTCACAGAATGGCAGAAATAGCCCCACTTGTTAGAGGAAAAACAACCTCTATTCACTTGGGAGAACACACAGTGACCTAATCTGAAGCAGGTGGCTTTCAAGATGATTCTTGTTTTTCTCAAGATAGGCCCCCCAACACCTTTCATTGCCTCCTGGCTGAACACCAAAGTCAGGTTTCAGCAGATGCAAGCAGGAAAGTACAAGTTCTGTTCTTGCTCTGGGAATAAAATAGCCCACATGCCAAAGGAATGGCAGACTTTGGCTGAAAGTAGCTCTCTGAATCCAAGGGAAGTGTGTATGAGTCTTTCTTGATTATTTTAGAGCAGGGAGTATGTAGTATAAACCTAGAGAGGGTGAAATTTTTTTATCATGAGGGTAATCACTCATTGTTAAGAATTCTTGATTAAAATAACCCAATGACTTCTGTTTTATATCGAATGAAGTAGCAGTGACAGAACTTCCTGGGTACCAATCTATTGAAGAGGGGTTAGAGGGTTCAGGGAGGTGAAATGTTCAAATGAATTTAATATGTACATCTATGCTTAGGCTATGTTTGACTTGTCTATATTACCTGGAAAAGCCTGATGTTATTGCTCTCATTGAGAATTCTTGTAAGAGATGCAGTAATGAGATAAGCACCAAGCTTGACAATGGATAATTCTACTATGAAATTTAACTTAATAATACCAGCAGGTTGGGTCAGTGCAATGCAGTTCCAGAACAGCAAGTTTTAGGAGATAGCTATTGACAATGGCTAGGATGATACATAATTTCCATAAAGAAAATTTAGGTTAGAGTGAGAACCAATATCTGACTTTGTCTAACAGATAGATCTTGGTATTACAGAGGTAAGATCCATTAAACTAGAGGTAAAGGGTTGCTCAATGTATAGTATTAGAAAGTACCAAAAAATGGTGAGCGAAAGTCTAATATTAGTTGCTGCAGTGGAAAACTGATCCTTCATGCCTCACCTAGTTTCTAGATGTTAGGCAGTTCATAAAATTGGAATTTTTGATTGAAGAGGAGATTGAGTACTTAGTAGTCCCTGACACATAATCCTAAAGATCTTAAGCATGGAAGGACCAAAGCGAAGAATGGAAATTGTTCTCACAGAAGTATTAAATTTGAAATAACACGGTACTCCTGAGGAATTGCAGACATTTGTTCAAGCATCAAAGATTTGTAAGGTGCAGGAATATTATTATCTGGACAGTGTAGCACTGGTGAGGATTTTGGGATTGGAAACTTGTATTTCTATCAGTCATAAATAATGTTACTGGTCTCTTTTTGGTAAATCCTGATTAATCTAACTTCCATTTGTAACCTGTATTAAGCAAACTTGTTTAATTTACCAAACAGCAATTTTTATTATTCTTGAGTCTGAAATTAAAGTAAAGTAAAGTAAAGGCCCTCCCGTTGATCGTCGATTTGCTCGAGCGGGCCCAGTAACGTCTCCATTGGAGACTTTGTTGTTACTGTGTCTGGCATATCGAATACTCTCGGTAGCTTGCTGGGCTCTCCAAGAGGAGCGGAGGAATCGAACTCGGGTCGACCATGTTGGCTGCGTGCAAGGCAGACGCCCTACCCGCTGTGCTATCGCTCCAGCCCTGAAATTGATATTTATAATATTTATCCGTGTGTAGTATGTAACCATATAGTAGGAGATATAGTACATGTATTTTTCCCCCACCATGGCTTGCTTTTCTGCTTTTGCTGTGCTATCTTTTATACCATCAAAAGTGAACCTTAATGTATTCAAAATTATTAATAATTTCCTTTTAAATTTCATTTTTGTAGCTTTTTGTGAGGGTGGGGATTGGAAGAAGCTGTTTCCCAGTGGCTCAGGGACCACTGAGTCACTCCTGGCACTACCAGACCCTTCAGAGCAAGCCTGGTAATTTGGGTGCTCTGACTCAGTGGTACTAAGGTCACCACGGAATCTAACTAAGAACTTAAGACATACTAGAAATGTGTTCTGCCACTTGAGTTATCTCTTTGACCCAACCTAAGTCATTTTTAGAAAGCTTCTGCTTTGGTTTTGGTTTGGGTTTGGGGCCACACCTGGTGTTGATCAGGGCTTACTCCTCATTCTATGCTCAGATTCACTCCTAGAAGGTTGGGGGACCATGTGGGGTACGGGGTTCAAACCCGGATTGGCTGTGTGCAAAGCAAACATCCTACCTGTTATACTGTCACTCAGGACCCTATTTTATTTATTTATTTATTTTTATTAGTGAGACATATGAGGTACAGTTGTAGACTTACAAATTTTTGTGCTTGGGTTTCAATTATACAATGATCAAATGCCCATCCCTCCACCAGTGCCCATTTCCCACCACCACGGATCCCAGTATCCCTCCCACCCCCATCCCCCCCATCCCACCCTGCCTCTATTTTTGAAAACCTTTTACTTCAGCTTATCACATGAGACAAATTGTTGTTGTAATTTTTAAATTTATTTTTTAAAGTTCAGGTTTTATATTTTACAGTAGCACTGACATGATTATTTTATACCTACAGGACTGTTACATCAATCCCTCCACTTGTGGGTCAAGTTCTCTCCATCACTGTTCCAACAGACCCTTCCTACCACCCCCTTAGCCTTTCTGGTTCCTAGGTCTATTGATTATTAGAGAACTGAACCTCCTTTGTATGCTGAATACTTGGTGTTATTTTTGTTTGGTTTGGTTTTGATTTGGGGGCTACACCTGGCAATGCTCAAGGCTTACTCCTGGCTGTGCATTCAGGAATTATCACTTCTGGTGGTGTTTGGAGAATCATATGAGATGTCAAAGATCAAACCCAGCTTGGCCACGTGTAAGGCAAGTGCCTATCCTCTGAACTATCTCTCTGGCCCAGACTTGGTATTTTTTTTATGTTTTAATTTTATTTAAGGCATTGTGGTTTACAATACGGTTAATGTTAGGGTTTGATGCACATAACATTCTAACACCACACCCTCCACCAGAGTGTCCTCGTCCCTCTACTTGGTATTTCTCTCAACTTTCTAAATGCCTTTTTATCAAATTTCTCTTCATTCCAACAAAAATACATTGAGCAATATTTGATATCAGGCACCAGCCTGCTAATCATCATAAACTGGCAAGTCTCTGTTGAGGGGACTGGGGACTATTATTGAGGGATGTAGAGCTAAAAACATCCTCCTTTGCCCCCTGACCACCCCAGAAGTTTTCTTTCCTTTTCCTGTCCTGAGTGACTCAGTCTTTAAGAAACCTTTATAAAAGCACATTTATCTGATAAACAAAATATATGCTTCTGCCTTTTTATTATGTCTAGTTGTATAAGACTTACTGCAGGGAATGTTGTAGTTCATCCATGCATTGCATGACACACTAAAAATGATTATATTTCACTGGATAAAAGCAGGAAGAAGAAAAGAGGAAATATGAATACTAGGGGAAGGGTGAAATCGAGATTTTTATATCTTAAAAGTTCAAAGTCCAGTCTTGCTCTTCAAGTCCATGTTCTCCCTTAAATTCATATCTTGTTTGCTTGTCTCTATATTTCTTTCCTTACTTATTTTCAGTCCAGAGAAGCCTCTCTTTAACGTGTACTCCCTCTCTCTTTCTTCTAGCATTTTTGAAGAGCATATGTATCAAATGCATGAAACTCTGGGTTTATCCTTGGCACCCCATAAACAAACAAAAAAATAAAACAAAACCCAAACTAAACTAGGAATAGAAAAATACTTTTTTTTATTTTTATTTTTTTTTTGTGTGTTAGAGATCCAACCCAGGGTTTCACACATGCAAAGTAAGTGCTCAATCACTGTACTGCATCTTTGACCCAGGAATACTAATCTTTATTCTTTCTCTAACAGACTTTAGATAATAAAGCCCCTTGAATGGGCAAAATGAATTCCTGCAGCCTGCATAGATGCTAATTATAAGGAAATAGCAATTTACATTATTTATAGGGAAGCTATTTACATTATTTAGTCTGGCTAGACATAATAGTTGCAGAGCTCCATCCATTCAGTAGAGCAAAAATAATAAGGTAAAGTGACAGGGAAACATAAAAGATATTCTAATGGCTGCATCTCATTACCAAAAAAAAAGATAACACCACTAAAATGTAAGGGAAATGCAGGGAAATGCTTCCAGCATAATTTAAGGTGAACAAAATGGAAAGTTTCATTTCACCACAATGATTCAGAACAAAGCATCATCCACTTAAGCTTCAGACAAGCTCTGTGCAAACTACTGAAAGTTAACTTCAGTCTGCAAGGGGGACAATGACTAAGATGCATTGTTTCATAATTCAAGCATCTGAATTTAATAGGTCACATTTTCTTTTGCCAATCGCTTTGATATATAGGTGCCAGCACTCTTAATAAGGTTGTTTATGAGAGCAACCAGATCAAAGCAGAAAAATCCCTACTTTATCTGTTCTATTTTTATTTTCCTTCTTTTTTTGACCACTTTAATTTAATTTGATCCTACAGTTTCCCTTTCATCAATATAATAGAACACTAGGGGACAAATTACACCAGCTTTTGATCTCAAGTGGACAAGTCTGTTATGTGAGAACAAGGAGATGAGAAAAGCAAGAATTTACCAAGTTGATTTAAAAAAATAAAGACTTGTTAATACTTTTCGCAAATGCCCTGGGGATGGATAATTTCTTTAGGACTAAATGCTTTAAAGCCTTAACATTTTTATTGCTCACTTGGAGATAAGATAAAATCTTTGTTGATCAAAGGATAATTTCTATATCGTGATAGGAGAACTGAACGCCCACAGTGATGTGTCAGAGCACCTCGCAGCTTGTCAAGAAGATTCTTGAACAATAATTACCAGCCTCAAAGAGCAAAATCATCATCTTCCTTCAAAGAATATTACAGTATAGTACACACAAGATATTAGCCAGCTTTACAAATCAGCACAAGCCCTTAGAGCTGGAAAGAAATTAGGTCAGGCCTGAAAGAAATCAGGCAGTGGTCCAAGAAGTTTCTAAATCTTATGTGGGAAATTGGTCTCCCAGGGTGTTAAGGTCACTGTCTTTATTTATTTTTAAGTGTGACAGAACCAGTAACAGTTTTCAGTGTTAAAGACCTATTTTTCTAGGCCAGCAAATGATTCTGGTCCTTCTCTTAGATACTTTTGGGCACAGCATAATGTTAAGAAAAGCAGGCATTCACTTTGTTGGAAACTCATAATTGCATAAGTAAATGAAACTTCCTGTTGTCCAAAATACACATGGAAAGAAGAAATGTTCTTGCCCCAAATATTCCCTTAAAGGCTTGTTGTTTCCCCTCAGAAACAAAGTCTCCTAAAGTCTTTTAAAAATGCAAACCAATTTTGAGAGTTTACACTCCATTATTATTATGCATTTGTTTCTCAGTTCAGGTTGAATGAAAGTCTGAGAAATTGAGAATATGATGGTAATTTTGATAGAGCTAAAATACAAATAAATAAGTACCTTGTAATCATCATAAGCATCAAGCACAGACGTCATTCCCAGTAGCAGACTTTAAGGTTACAAGTACAGAGAAGAGAATAAATCAGTTGTGAAACCTTGATTATTAAGCCATTTGTAAGATATTTTTCTAATTTTTATTCCATTGCTAGGTTTAGTTTTTCAAAGATGAGAAGGCTGCTTATTCATTTCTGTTCCAAGCACAGGCTTTGGAGCCAGAAGGCTGAGACTTAGTCTCTGAGACTTCATTTCACTATGATCTTGGTCAGATTGACCAAACTTACCTAGATTTTGGTTTTTTACGCTGTGGAATGCAAAAGACTAATATTAACTTTAGCCCTGAAACTAAATTAGGATTAAAAAAAAATGGGATCATGAATTTCTAAGTATTGAATGCTTTAGGGTATTATTGTCTGGCACGTGACATTAATGAACAGCGCGATTATTAAGTGGCTCAGACGGAAAAGTCCATACTTTCCATGTGCGGTGGTAAAATCCTGGCTCTCTGCTGCCTTGGTGCTCTGGCCTGAACCTTCTTTTCTCATTTCCTACAGTGCTGTAAGCCAGCCCGCGGGCACAACGCCCTGCAAAAGCATCAGCATTCCTTTCCGGCCGCTGTTGTTCTCCCCTGTCCTCTAGGGGCCGCTGTGTTTCCCCCTTAAATCGCGCGGTCGAGCTGGTTGCCGGGAGACCGTCGCCTGGCAACCGCGTGTGGCTGCAATATGGCGGCGCGGGGCGCTTCGCAGGCGTCCCCCTCGTTCTCTTCTTACTCCCCGGACTCGCCGTCCGGTCCGCTGCCGCCCCCATCCCCGTCCTCGGCCGCGGCCTCCAAGTCGCCCCTGGACTCCAAGGCGAGCTCTTCGAGCTCACCGCCGCCCGCGGGAAGCGCCCCGGACGTGTCGTTGCCCCTCGCGGTGTTTTACGGTCCGCTCGATGCGAAGAACCCGCTCCTGGCCTCTTTTCAGAAGGAGATCCGGGAGTTGCTAGGCTTTGTGAAGAGAAAAAAAGCTTTAGCGACCACCGAGGAACAGAAGTACGAGTTCCAGCGGCGCTGGTAAGCGAAGTCAGGGCGCTGGGGAGGGCGCTGGCCGCAGACGGGCAACTCTTGGGCCAGAGAAGATGCTTCTTGGTCAGATCCGGGTGCCCAGGTGGAACCTGACCCAGGGACCCCAGAGACAGACACAAATGTTTAAGAAGCAGAGACTCATCGACGATCCACTTCCAATTCCTAGTAAAGGTCCTCTCTCGGTTTCCTGCTGCGGTCGAAATAAAAATCAGTACAGAAAGATCTCATCCTCCACCACGCCTTCTCTTAAGTGTCTCCTAATTCCCATCCATGCCAGTGGCTGGCCCTTGCAAGGGTTTCAACAACGCCCCAAGTCACCTGGACAACTCCGTGTACAGAGACAAAAAGGAATAACTTGAAGAGAGCGTAGGTTCCTGAAAAAAAAGTTCTTGATGCCATGAATTAGATTATTCTGCAAACACGTCCACTTTCAGTCCTTTTTTTTTTTTTTTTATATAGGGCCATCAGGATGATGGTGATTTTTGGTTGATTTTGTGACTCGTTTTGCTCATGTTTGCTTTTGTTTATGTCTGAGATCCTGTTGTTACTAAGCTTGGCAAACTCTTGTCCTTAAACTTCTTTTTATGTTTCTTTCTTTCCCATATTGCCAACTCAGCAGTTACAGAAGTAGACAAGGGACAAAGTATCAGAGCAGTGAGTAGCTTGAAGTTACATTTTCCTGCATGCATTTTATATGAAGAAATATATTAATATCCACGCAGCAATTTATTGAGCACCTAATACATCATCAGGTAATCATTCTAGGAACTAGGAGAACATCAAGTTAAAGAGTCCCATCTTTGCTGAGCATATGTTTTGGGAATATAGATAGCCACTAAACAAATACATAAGGAAATTCTTTCAGAAGGAAATAGTGCTAAGGAGACCATCTGAGGTAGGAATGGAGATGACCTGGGATGTACTTTTCATTTGAAAACCGGTCTTGTAAAGCATGGTGACATTCAGAGAAAATTACCTTTGAGAAAGATGAATATATGGTAACAAATGATGAGGACTTTCTCTAGAAAGTCTGGTTCTGGGAGAGACAAGTTTTGGGCAGGAAGAGAGTCCACTTCATAGATTTATTGAGATTCAACATCTTGTGCCAGATTACAGTTGGTAGCTATGTATTTAAAGGCCAGAGAAGACTCATATTTGCATCTGATCAACATAGCAATAATGTTTAAATCATAACACACCTGTTGGAATTGCTGGCATGAGTCTAGGTGGAGAAGAGGCCAAATCCTGGGATGCTTTCACATTAGAGAAGTGAGGAGATAAGAAATTGGTGGAAACTAACAAAGGCCTGAGGGAGGAGATAAGGGGAAATCCAGTAAGTGTGCAGTGTACTAAAGCCAGAGACCGAGTTCCCAGAGGAAGGACTGTCATATCAACAGAGTCAAATCCTGCTGATGGGCCAGTAAGATGAGAACCCATGACTTACCACAAAGAGTACATTTTTAATTTAATTTTTTTTATTGAATCACTTACAAAGTGGAACATGATTAGGCTTCAGTCATACAGTGTTGCAATACCCAGGACCAGTGTCCCCAGTTGCCTTCCTATCACCCTCCCCCCACCCTCAGCCCCGGCCTGCCTCTATGGCAGGAGCTTTTCTCTCCCCCTGCCCCCTACCCCAGGGCTCTCTCTCTCTCTCTCTCTCTCTCTCTCTCTCTCTCGTACATTTTTTACATGTTTATTTATATTTGTGCCTTACACAGTACTTTCTCTACATTCTAGCAAGCCATCATCATTTTGTGTTTTACTATGTAGCAGTCACTCAAGTCAAATCTATTCCTTACATAACAGTCAGGGTATCTTTATAAAAACATTGCCCACACTGCTACCTAAGACATTCTATTGCTTCTCAGTGCTTTTTTTTTTTATAATGAGGTGCTGGTATAGGTCTCATATATGTGATATGTGTGCTCTATGTTAAGTTACATCCCTGGTCTCTCTCCCATTAAAGTAAAATTAAGCCCCTTCCAGTGTTCACAGTGTATGAGAATTTGACCCTTCCTGACCTTGTCTATCTAAACCAATCCCTTATTCTTTCAGGATTTTTCTTTTTTTTTTTTTTTTTAAATTTTATTGAATCACCCTGTGATAGTTACAAGCTTTCATGTTTGGATTACAATCATACCTTGAGTCTGGTGCTTTAGACCACTCAGCCATCCTGACACCCTTAGGATTTTTGAAGAGTATAGATCACACTGTTTCTCACCCTGGAAACTTTATATCTGCTGTATCTTTTAGCTTTTTAGATATCTAGGCAGTAGTGGCATTGGTGGTATCATGGTGAGCATAGCTGCCTACCAGATATCTACTCTTTTAGGTTTCAGCTCAGTTATCACCTCTTTGATTATATCAGATATATGTATATATGATATATATGTGTATGTATATATACACATGTATATATGTGTGTGTGTATATATATGTGTGTGTGTATATATATATATATATATATATATATATATATCTCCACTATTGGAATGTAAACTTCAGCATGACTGAGTACTGCCCTGTGTGTGTGTGTGTGTGTGTGTGTGTGTGTGTGTGTGTGTGGTTGGGTTGTATCAGACAGTTTTCAGGAGCTATTCAAGGCTCTGTACTCAGGAGTGATCCCTAGTGGTGCTCAGGGAACCACATGTGGTGCCTGGAATTTGAAATCAGATCAGCTGCATGCAAGGCAAGCGCCTTACCTTATGTTATCTCTCTGGCTCTGTTTTTCATATTTCCATCTCTAGTACCTTGTCTGTAGATTAGGACATAGTAAGCATTGAACAAATATTTTGTTTTGGAAAGAATTCAAGGGTTGTTTTCCTTGTTTCCATAACGGCTAGTGATATATATGGAGAAATCAACTTGGACTAGTTGATAACTGTAGTATTTGTCCGTTCTTTAATAGACGATAATAGAATCTTAAACTTTAAGGATTGACACAGACCTTAGTAATCTAACCTCACTCAATTTAGGTATTTATTATACATAATACTATTTATTGAGTATGCACTACATGCCAGGTTCTGCACTAGTAATGGAATACAGTGGTGAACAGAAGAGAGGAATCTGTTTATGGAGCCTACAGCCTGGAGAGGGAGGTATGCTTTTAGTAAGTCATTAAGCCAACACTTAAGAGCTAAGAGGAAGAAGTTGCTGAGCACTTTCACGTACTATGCATTGTACACAGAGAGACTGTAGTAAGATAAAACTCGTTGCCCTCTTGGAATCTATATTCTAGTCTGCAGGAAAAACAAAAATATTTTAACGCACTTTATGCTCAACCTAGAAAGTGGTAAAAGCTAGGGAGAAAATAGAGGAAAGGTCATTGGAGTGGAAGGCAGGAGTTTGCAATTTCTAATGAGATGGTCAGGATAGAAGGCATTTTAAAGAGGGGATTAAGGAGAAGCCAGAGGGGCTCAGTATTGAAACAATGGTGTGTGAGGTGGCATTATGCTAAGATTAGAAAGATACCTGGATGTCTACCAGGCCAAGAGAGGAGATAAACAGAGGGAATGAGCAAAGATCTTAGCTGGAAAGAGCCAGAACTTTGGAGGAATAGTGCTATTGCTCCAGTCCTGAAAGATGAATATTTTTTAAAGTAAAAAGTAAAGAAGCCTGTTCAGTATAGTTTGGTAAGGGTGGATACAGTAGTATGAGATTAAATTAGAGGAATAGGTAGAGTATGGAAGGTATCAAAGGCTACTTAGAGAATTTCCATTTATTCCAAAAGTAATGGGAAACCATTATGTTGCTTTTGATAAGGAATTAACGTTTTGTGCTTTCTGTTTTTATAAATGTTTTAGAGATATTGTCCCAATTGAACAAAAATGACAGGAGGTAGGAGTTGTTTTATAACATATTTAAAAGATGAATATATTTATTTATTTATTTATTGCTTTTTTTGGGGGGAGGTCACACCTGGCGATACTCAGGGGTTACTCCTGGCTTTGCACTCAGGAATCACTCCAGGCAGTGCTCAGGGGACCATATGGGATGCTGGGAATCGAACCCGGGTTGGCCGCGTGCAAGGCAAATGCCCTACCCACTGTGCTATTGCTCCAGCCCTGAAAGATGAATATTTTTTAAAGTAAAAACTTGTTTCATTTTTTTGTAAGTATAGGAACTTCCATAAACATAAAAATTCATAGTATCTCAAATACAGATTTTGATCATACCATAGTGTGTCATACCATAGAATGTCATAGTGTGGTACCTTTTCAAAGGTATACTTTTATTATAAGCATAAAAGGCTTAGATGTTTTGTTTATATCGTTACGATTTTCTATTATGAAATTCAAAATATATAGCACAGCAATAATCAGTTCAAAGCACTTTAGCACTCTTAAAATACTATTTGTAATATGTATTTTCCTTATTCATTATGTAAGCCATTTGAGAAGTCTTAAACTGAATGTAGAATTCACTTAAAAATATAATTCTTGGGCCAGAGCAATAGTATAGCAGGTAAGGATGTTTTCCTTGCATGTGGCCAAACTGTCTTCAATTCCCAGCATCCCATATAGTACCCCAAGCACTACCAGGAGAAATTATTGAGTGCAGAGTCAGGAGTAACCCCTGAGCGTCACTGGGTATGATACACTCCGCTATATAATATTTCTTACCTTGGTTGATTTAATGAAACTTTTTCCCCCATATATATCAAATATAGTCATCACTAGTCTGTAAGTATTGGAAGAATTTAACCTTCATTTACATAATTTAAGAATTCTATCTGAATTTGATAAATTTGTTAACTAATTATATGCTAATACTGTGGCACACTGTGAAACAGCAAATGAAAAATGTAAAACAAACAACAAGAAGAAGCAAAATAAGTTGGAAAATGTTTTTTTGAAAATATTTTGTGGTTTATATTTGCCTGACTGTTTCTTTGGTATTGAATATTTACTGTAGCACTGTACCACTGTCCTCCCGTTGTTCATCTATTTGCTCGAGCGGGCACCAGTAACATCTTCATTGTGTGACTTGTTACTGTTTTTTTGGCATATCCAATACCTCACGGGTAGCTTGTCAGGCTTTGCCGTATGGGCGAAATACTCTTGGTAGCTTGCCGGGCTCTCCAACAGGGGCGGAGGAATTGAACCTGGGTCGGCTGCATGGAAGGCAAACACCCTACCCGCTATGCTATCACTGTGGCCTGAATATTTACTACTTTATATATTTCCTTCCCTGAAATATTATTAAACAGTCCATGAAGTGAGGAATATCCCTCTTATTCTTCCCCCACAAGCATGTTGCTCACTATCATTTAATTAAATAAATTTAGGCATTTCCATTGAGATTGTTTCATTGATGACCCCAAACACACATTGTAAGTACTGGAGCCATCTTCAGTCATTAGGTGTACATTTCTGCTTCTTTCAGTCAGCGTAGTCTACTTAGCAATTGGGTTGCCATAACAAAATGCCATAGACTGGGTTGCTTAAACAACGGGAATTAATTCTCGCAGTTCTGGAGGCCAGAAGTACTAGAGCAAGGCCTGGCAAGGACTCTTTTTGGTGAGTGCTGTCTTTGTGGCTTGCAGAATCAACCACTTGTCCTCACGTTACCTTTTCTCTGAGCAAGCACAGAGGAGAAAACAAGCTCTCTGGTGTCTCTTCCTATAAGGACATTAGACCCTTAGGACCCAAACCTCACTCTTATGACCTCATTTAACCTTAATTACTTCCTCAGAGGCCTTGACTCCAAGTGCTGAACATTAGAGATTAGGGGTTTTAACATAGGAATTTTGAAGAGACACAAACAGTACTAACTAGAAATTATTGAGAGGATTGGATAGGTGTTAAGAAAAAAAATTTTTTTCTCTAGTGACATCTGTAATTCCCAAGAGGGTGGTGTGGAATAAATGTTAATTAAATGAATGAGCAAACTAAGCAATGATCTGCTCCCTTTAGAAACTGATTAGAAATCATGCTGGACATACTGTATGCTGTGCTTTTGTTTTACTTGGTGGAAGGAAGCATGGCCCTATATGGACTGTCTGAATATTTGAGCCTTTGTATTCTTTATATACAAGAATAAAGTTGCCACAAGTTTCCCCTAGTCAATTATGAATTATTTTGATAAATGAACATCTACATATACCGGATATTCTTCACTCTTGGGACTGGAAAAAAATGTAGTTGAAGTCCTTGTTCTCATTGAGTTGATTTCTCAAGGACTAGAAGACAACATATCAGTTAAGAGCACTGTGTCAGTTATTATGCATATCAAGATTGTGGAAATGACATAAAAATATAACGCGTGTTGTCAAAAGATCAAACACAGCCAGTGAAACATTGAAGATGAACAAAGTTGGAGGACTGGTATTACCTGACTTCAAGACTGACAGTAAAGCTACAGTAATGGACATTGTGATGTTTTTGTTTGTTTTGTTTTGGGCCATATCTGGCAACGCTCAAGGACCAGGTAGTGCTAGGATAAAACCTGGGCTTCCTGTATGTAAAGCTTGTGCTCAGCCCATTGAGCTCTCTCTCCAGCCAAAGACTATGGTAATGGTGAAAATTAGACTTAAGTAGATAAAAGGAACAGAATAGAGAGTCTAGGAAGAGACTCACATCAACACAGTTACTCATCAAAAGAGCAAAGGTATTAAAATGGATTAGAGATCATCTATTGGAGAAACAATACTGGAACAACTGGATAGCCAAGTATAAACTAATGAATCTGGACACTGATACCAAGTCAAAATTAACTCAAGATGGAAAAAAACCTAGATGCAGAATAATATTATAAAATTCCTACAAGAAAATATATAAGGAAATCTAGATGACTTGGGGTTTGGTGATGCAATTTTAGGCGTAGCTCTAAAGGTGTTAACCATCAAACAATTAACTGATAAAATTGACTTTAAAAAGTTCTACTCTGTGAAAAACTGCGGAGAGAACTAAAAGACAACAGGGAAAATAGATACAGAGAACATAAATACAAGACATCTGATAAAGGGCTATTATCTAAAATATCAAAAGAACACTTAAAACTTAGCATTAGGAAACCCAATTTTTATTTATTTTTGGGACACATGTAGCAATGCTGAGGGGTTTCTTCTGTCTTTTGTCTAAATTACTCCTGATTGTGCTCAGGGGACCATATAGGATTCTGGTGATGGAACACAGGTCAGCCACATTCAAGGCAAATGCCCTACCCACTGTACTGTCACTCCGGCCCCAAGAAAACCTGGATTTTAAAGCCCTAGAGTCCTTAACAAGCATGGCACTAAAGAAAAAATTTAAGTGGTAAATAAAAGGAAAAGATCTTATGCATTATGTATATCAGGAAGATGTGAATTGAAACAATGAGGTACACGTCTATTAGAACATCTGGTATACTGGCAACATCAAATGCTGACAAGGATATGGAACATGAAGAACTCTCATTGCTGGTGTGTTGGCAAAATTGTGTGACCATTTTGAAAGATAGTTTGATGGTTCCTTACAAAAACTAAAGATATTGTTACCGTCCATTTCATCCTGCTCCTTGATACTTACCCAAATGAGTTGAAAATTTATGTTGCCACAAAAGTGTGTAATAGATGTTTGTGGCAGCTTGGTTCAAATGCCTAAGCTTGGGGGAAAAAATGTCCTTCAGTAAGTGAGAGAATAAGTAATCTGTGGTATACTTAGACAATGAAATATTACTCAGTGCTGGAAGAAAATGAGCTATGAGAAGAATATTATGGAAAAAAAAGTGTTGTGTGTGTGTTTGTGTGTGTGAATCTTGAACTCACACTACTAAGTAAAAGAGTCGAGTCTGAAAATGGCACTGTTTGATTCTTATTTTATGGCATTTTTAAAATGGTAAACAATGGCGTAAAAAGATCTGTGGTTGCCTGGGGCAACTATTCTGCAAGGTACTATAATGGCAGACACAATTTAGACATTTATCTAAACCCATGGAAGGCACAACACCAAGAAAACACTAATGTGAACTTTAAACACTGAGTGAGAACGATGTGTTGTTTTAGGATTATCAGTTGTAAATGTTGTGCAGCTCTGGTGGGGGATGTGGATACAGGATAGGCTGTGTGGGGGGGGGGTGTTTGGGAAAACTTTATATCTTCTGTTTAACCTTCCTGTGAACTTAGCTGCTGTAAAAAAAAAGTCTGTTTAACAATGTATTGTCCAAAAAACACAGGAGCAAAATAATAGGAGAGGGTAAAGAAACCAATGTATACAATTTACAGAAGCATATCTAACCAGTAGAGGCCATAGAACAAGCTTCAAAGACAGGAAGTGTTGTGTGTGTGTGTGTGTGTGTGTGTCTGGTTGTATGACAGACATAAGGTGATCTAACACTCTTCATATATAGTAGCTTTTTTAGGAGTACTCATGCATAGTTATGAGGGGGAACACTGAGCATGTGTGGTTGGGAAACATACAGTGGACATAGATCACATGAACAGAATATGCCAGCAAAGGGCTATTAGGAGTGTGTCTCTTACAGAGGGCTCCAGTATACAGTATCTATTGCCTAGAATTTTCTAGTATAAGTCTGGGGTCCTTATTGTTACAAAGGATTTCATAAGATTCTGTCCTGACCTATGAAAGACAAAGTATGTAACCAGATGGCATCTTCCAGATTGGGATTGTCAAACTATAAGTCCCCAAACTAAAAGCCTCATGCCTTTCTATTTTAGCTTTTTTATCCACAGAGAATCCTAAGTTTTGAGGTGAGGGATGGGGGCACACGGTTGCACAACATTTTGAGTATTCAAGTACAAAATGCTTAAAAGGGCAGGGGGTAGGCTCTGTGTCATGTGAGAGGCTCTGGGTTCCACTCTCAGCAACTCCACACAATCCATCCCTCCATTCCCCCCCCCCCACCTTCCCCCTGCCAAAAAAAAAAGAGGATTAACATACATAAGAATTTTCAGTCAGTATTTGAAGAGAAGGAATTATTTTAACTATAATTACATGTATTTATATTTAGATATAAACACAACAAATTGGAAAAATAGCATACGTTTTTTAAGAAATGCAACCTAATTGAGGTTTTCTGCCGACTTTGAAGATGTTATTTTGTTTCATGATTTTTCCAGTGCTACCTGTTTGTTTAATATCTGGACCAAATACGCCCCTCGGTTGCCGGCTGACTATTACAATGAAAACCTTCTAAGAGTTGGAAATAGCCTTTGTGAAATGAAAGTAAGTTCCTGGGTACAGAGTGTGGGTGGAAAAAAGCCTAAATAAAATTAATTTGGCTAATTATTATTATTGTTTGGTTTTGATCAATTTCTATTTTATATTGACTTTATTTCTTCAGGAAAAAAAAAACCCTGATGAATACACAAACATTTCAGTGAGGCACAGTAGCCAAAAATGTATTTGCTTTTTAATGAGTAATTGAGATTCTCTCGCGGCGAGATTCCAGAGCTGAAAGTCCTGACTTTAGGAGCAGCGCCCCGCCCCTAGGTGACAGAGGGTGTGGTAGGCGCCCAACAGGAAATGCTGAGTCATCGTGTTCCTACCTTACACAAAGGAGCCCAGATACCACTTCCTGTTGTTTTTCTTACGGTTGACCTTACCCGGCGGACAGCTCTCAGGACTCCTGACTTGCTGCTATGCTGCCTGATTCCCGGAGTCCAATTTTAATGAAAGCGTTCCTCTTAACGTTTTGCTGTATGGTTTACTAGCCTTTCTGTACATG
This sequence comes from Sorex fumeus, assembly GCF_029834395.1. Lineage (NCBI taxonomy): Eukaryota > Metazoa > Chordata > Mammalia > Eulipotyphla > Soricidae > Sorex > Sorex fumeus. Next base: position 43,672,356 of record NW_026606060.1, read on the forward strand.
AACTCCTTGCTCAGGATTTCATTCCAAACTGGATTTCTGCTCTATGTCTAGTTCCAGTTCAATGCCTGAGTGTTAGATTGCTGTGAACTTGGGGTTTTTAGTTTTATGGGAGGTTTCCCCTTTGAGCCCTGGCTTAGGCTCAAGTTACTTTAAAGTTAAATAATGAGTATTTAGTACCTCAGGGATCTTCTGTCTGAGAGTTATTGTATCCAAAATCAGTGGCTTTCAACTGGAGACCATATGGCCTTCCTGTGGCACCTCAGGATGTTTGAAAGGGGCCAACCAGTAGGTAAGGGCTGGAGGAGTGTGAGGGGGTACGGGGTTGAGGTGGGGCCACAGGTAGAGGACACAAGGTCTTAGGGAGGCCACAGTTAGAAAAGGGTTGAGAAACACTGTCCAGAGTTTAGTTTCATTCTCTCCCTCTGCTCACCCCCCTCCCTATTTCTATTTTCTGGATTTAAATGTTGTTGGGAGTGACATTTACAAAGTAGAAGACTAAACCATAGAGGAACTTTAATTAGGAATAACTAAGATTGATGTCTGCTGCCAAATTTAGAGAAATCACCTTTGTTCCACATAATGAAGCACAAGCCTCTGAAACTTGGAAAAAAAAACCAAACCCAAACAAACATAGTTTGCAGAACTAGGCCAGGAAGGGGATGCTGGAAAGGAAACAGCAGGTGAGATCCAAACTTGGAAGCTATATGCATGTGAAACAGAATAACAGTTGGACAGGAATTAGAAGAGAGAGCTCCTTTCCATTTTTTTTTATGCTTCTCCTAAATACAAAAAGCTGGTGAGGTACTGCACAGTTTGGGTTGCTTTGGGGATATCTATGTGGGTGGAGTGGATATTGGTAGAGGGAGGAATCAAATATGTTAGAAGTTGATAAACAAAGTTCATAAAGGGTGGTGGCTGATTCAGAACACTTACGTCCGAACGCCCAGATAGGATGTTTGAAAATTAAAGGAACAAAGGAATTGTTTTACCTACTTTTTGAAATGAGAATGTGAGTGATAAAAGTACTGACCGCCCTGGAAACAACTGAGTTGTTATTTTAGTTTCTAGGAGGATCTCTGTATTTTTACTAAGTCAAGATCTTATTGGAATACTCTTATTATTTTGGTTTTGGGTCACACCCGGCCATACTCATGGCTTATTCTTGGCTCTGCTCAGCAGGGTTAGGGGAACCATATGCTGTACAAGGGTTAAACCCAGGTGCCTGGGACTAGAGCGATAGCACAGTGGGTAGGGCATTTGCTTGCATGTGGCCAACCCGGGTTCGATTCCCAGCATCCCATATGGTCCCTCAAGCACTGCCAGGAGTAATTCTTGAGTGCATGAGCCAGGAGTAACCCCTGTGCATCGCCTGGTGTGAGCCCAAAATCAGCAAAAAAAAAACCCCAAAACGAACAAAACAGGTGCGCTGGGTGCAAGGAAAGCACCCTACCCCGCTGAACTCTCTCTCCAGTCTGGAAAACTCTTGTTTTGAATCTAAATTTGAATTCATTGTATGAAGTAAGTTATGATAGAAAGGATTCTGATTGAGTGAATAAATAACAAACAACCCTATAGAAATAGAAACAAAACAGGGTTGGAGTGGATGCCCCCCGAGGGGCTAGATAACCAATCAACAGGTCCTTCACAACCTGGAAGGATCTTTTATTTTTATTTCTGCATTTTCTGAAGACATTTGTCTGGGGAGGATTGCAACCAACATACATACTTACTCACAATCCACTGCCCTAAAACTCCAAGTGTGCCCTGTGGGCAACAGAAATGAGCCGTATGACTACAATGCAAGCATCTGACAAGCATCCCAGAGCGCAGACATTTCTGATTTGTCCTGATGGAGCTTTAGAGATTGTTGACGGATGAAAGAAAACAGAATGCACATCACCTGCATTTCTTCTGCCCCTTCTTTTCTCCTCTTCTCCACCTTTAACATCACTTCTCCTCTCCTTTCTTTTTCTCCTTCTTCCCCCTCTCTCTTTCTCACTTCCTATTCTTTCCTTTCCCTTTTTAATTTTTTTCTTCTTCCTCCCGTCCTCCTCTCCTTCCCTCCTTTCACTGGGGGCCACCTCTGACAGTGGGGTTTCATTCATGGCAGTACTGGTGGCTGCTGGGAGGGCACCATGGCAGTCCTGGGGAACAACAGTGTGGTGCACCCCAGTCCTTTGAGTTATCTCCAGCATCCTCCACCTCTTTTCTCTCTTTCTCTGCTCCCTTTCTTCTCTTCCTTTTCTTCCTTTCTTTCTCCCTCCGTCATCCCTTCCCTCTTTACGTTCTTCCTTTAACTCTTCCTTCTGTCTCATTTCCCTCCTCTAACCTCTTTTTTCTGCCTCGTGTGCTCTTCTATTTTCCTTTTTCTTTTTCCCCCTTCCAGTAAAAGGGAAAAGCTGCGAGAGAGATAAGGTTGGTTAGGTAACTCCTCCACTCTCTGAGCAGGTGGGTTATCATGCTCTGGTTGTGTTGACTGGATTTTGTGTATCCAGATGCTAACACACACAGTGCCCCAGGGAATAGTCTCCTCTTTGAGATCATGATGGTCTCATTGCAGAATAGCTGTGTTGAGAAAAGAGCGAGATGAAATAATACACACAAATTGCCTTGTGCAGTGTCTGTTATCTGTATTTGAAAATGGTAGTGAAAGCAATAATGTAATGGTGGTGGTAATAGAGGCAATAATCATAACATGGGTGCTATTAAGAATAATTACCTAATTTTAATAATGATAAGCAAAATGATATTTGAAACTTTCATCAAGTCCTCATTTTTATTTCAGGAATATAAATTGGCCCTTTTACAGTGCTATGGGAGATACCTTCAGCAGTTCAGTGCTGACTTTGATGAGAATAAAGCAGATGTGAATCAATTCAAGACTGTCTTTTTTCCAAAAGGCTTTGGAGATAAAACTGCGGCACAAACAGTAAGATGAACTAGCCAAATATCTGTAACTCATGGCGAGCTATGCAGCCTGCTCTTTAGTTGACAGTTTGTCATTGCATTTACCTGTGTGCTGTAAGGTGCTTATAAATGTTTCCCGTGCTAGATAAGAAAGTGCACTGATTAAATTTTGTTAAGATGCTTTGGAGAGTGTATCATTGTAACCATTTACCTGGCAGACAGTTACTAATAATGAGGACTAGTATGAATGCTTTTTGTTTACAACATGTTTTGGAAAATGTTCTTGATCTTCATAATAACAGTGCATTGAATGTTATTATTATTAAACTTGTTTTTTAATAGAGAAAGGAAAGCTAATCATGCAGTTAATATAGTTTGTTAGGCTCTGGAGATCAAATGATAGCTCTTTTAATACACAAATTTTATGTTTTTTTCCAGTATACCAGTATTATTGTTAATTTCTACCATTATTTCACTGGTTGAGCTGTCACCATGTATTATATGGATAGAAATGATCTCTTCTAAACATTTCCTGTGAATTATAATCTTGCAGCCTCCTTACAGTTCCTGAAAGGTGGATTCTATTAGAACTCTTACAGATGAGGAAAGTGAGTTATTAGAGAGTAAGAAACTAGACTATATAAAGCAGTGGAGAGAACTGGTGTTTGAACTCTAATTAGTCTGATTCCAGAGTTATTATAACATGAAGATTATGCAAGGCTTCAGAATCAGGAGACAGTTTGATAAATAGGAGATCACTACATATTTCATATTTGGGGCACTTTGAATAGTTTCAGGGACTGTAGCACAGATGTGAATGAGAATACTAAGAAAAATCAGCTAGTACCTCATTGGAAAGAGAATAGTTAAAAGAAATGCTTAGATGTTTGGTTTCTGGGCCAGCAGTGCTCAGGGCTTATTCCTGGCTCTGTGCTCAAGGATCACTCCTGAGCACTCAAGGGATCACTCAGTTCTGGGGATTGAACTTGGGTCAGCTGTGTGCAAAGCATACACCTTATCCTCTGTACTATCTCTTTGGCCTTGAGATGTTTGGATTCTTAAGACGTCTTGACCAATCCCCTAATTCCTCCTCCACTCCACCACCCCCGCTAGCTCCCTATAGGTGGAAGTATTAATCTTAAAATAAACAGGGACAAGATTAGAAGGGAAAACTAGAGGCATAAGGTAAGAGGCCGTGGAACCTATGTAAGAATATGCCTGCGGAATTGTTATGATGGTATGAAGAATTTTTTTTTTAGTAATTTTTTTTTTGTGGTTCCAAGTATCAAACCCAGTACCTCACACATTCAAGGCAAATGCTCTACTGCAGAGCAACATCCCAGGCCCAAGAATTTGTTTCCTTTCACAAGCTAAGCTTCAGGTTCTTGCACGATGCTGGCATGCTGTAGTTCTCTGTAAATACACATAAAATGAATTTATAGAATGAATGGGCCAAAGATGTGACCCAGTAGTAACTTAACAGTGCAGAACTCGTTATCTTAGGAAGTTTTATTAGAGAAATAGGTTTCAGAATTAAATGCATAAGGATCAGAGTTAAAGTAGCAAGCAATTTAACTATCAAAAGAGTACTAGCAAAGTCTTGTGCAAAAATACTCAGAAATATCATTGGAAGGGCCCAGAGGGAATTTCTCAGACTCAACCCTGAGAGACATGAGTTGGTGGGCAGGTAAAAGATTTTACCAAATAGGGGCCAGAGATACAGCGCAGGGGTTTAAGGTGATTGCCTTGTGTGTGGCCATACCCCGTTCATCCTAGCATTGCCAGGAGTGATCCCAGAGCACAGAAATAGGATTAAGCCTTGAACACCACACTGCAGGCTGTGGCTCCAAAGACTCTGTAAATAAACAGAATTTATCAAATAATGAGACAAAGAGCAAAATAATAATAATACAGAGTAAAAGTGTTTTAGTGTTAATTGGTCAGAGAGATACACAGGAGACCTCAGAGGAGATCTCAGAGGAGGCCAGAGCAGCACAATCTTGGAGCCTTTAAACTTTCTTAGGCATCCCCCAAGAGCCATTTGTGTCTGGAGGTTAGATAAGACAAACAGTTGTTTTGACTGTCAAGTAGCCTTGGAAACTGGTGAACTAGGTAGGCAGTGAGTGATTGAGGGTGGGGAGTATAGGCAAGGACAGTACAGAGCAAACTAGGTCTGGGGTGTGAGTGCAAGAGGCAAGTGTATAGTGTAGCAAGTACAGAGCATTCTGGGCATGTTGAACTCATTGTTCCCAAGAGACCATTCCTACACAAACTGAGGCAAACAGTCCTGCGATGTTTTCCCCTGGGAGCCAAGTCAGACCACTTTGTTCCCGTGTACGTAGCCTCAAGGAGGCAGATGGAAAGATTGTTAAGAATTTGGTCTCTAGAATGAGCCTATCTGGATTCTACTTCCTAATTGTGTGGGACCTCAGAGGGATTTTGTAATTTCTTTGTGCTTCAGTTTCCTCATCTGTAAAAAAAGTTAATAATAAGACCTACCTCACTGGGTTGTTCACAGTTTGCAGGGATAATTAAAGAATAGGTCTTGACACTGAAAAAAAAATACCATAAAATATACTTTTAAAAAAGAGCACTTCAAGGATAATAATTCTAATACATAGATGCATTAATAAGTATCTTCTGTGGTGTCCGTTTTGTGATGACTAGAAGAAGTGTATTTCTAAGCAAGAAATCTCTGTGGTAGAGATAGGTCCATTTGTATTGAGTGTCAACTTTCAGAACTCTATTAATACTGATAATTTTTTTTATCTTTTCTGAACCTCATGTCTATCCATTCACACTATGAACATCTCCCATTTTGGTTGTACTCCTCATGTTTCCTTCATAATTGCCTCTAGTTAGTTCCTCAAGCTGGAACCCATTCAGCTGACATCCTCTCTTTACCTCCCCCATCGAATTATTGGTCACTTAATATACTAACTTGGATAAGATTAAACCATTCCTTTCACAGCATCCTGGATCCGGGTATCCATGACTACCTCAGAGGCTTTGCTCTCTCCTGGTCTCCCTTAGTGTAACCCCACTCTCTGTTCTTCAATTCTACGCTTTGGTCAGCATTAATGTCAAATATAGAAATGAAATCATTGTAATCCACTGCCCTTTGCCTTTTCCATTGGAATGACAAGGAATGTGCTGTATTCTGACCATGGGCCCCGCTAGATCTTCATTTCTTTTCTTTCTGTGGGAGGGTACACACCCAGAAGTGCTCAGGGGCTGTTTATGGCTTGCTTTGCACCCAGGGGTTGCTCTCTGCAGTGCTTGGGGGACCACGCGGCTCTGGGAATTGAATCTGGGCTTCTCGTGTGCCAATCCTGCTCTCTACTGGGCTACGTCCCTGCACCTAGCCTCATTTCTTTAAGTTTTAATTTCTAACATCGCCAAAGACATTTGACACAGTGACCATATGGTGACTTTAAGCATTCCTACAGTGCCTAGAGAGTATTTTTCTTTCTGTCTAGGGCAGGGATTTTTGTTCTTCATCTTTGAGAACTGGTTTAAGCAGATTATGTCAAACAGAGGTGCTGAATAAACATTTGACGAGTGCACTGTGTAATTGGTAACAATTACATCTGAATTCATAAGACAAAAAAGGCATTTAGTTGAGGATACAAAAGTTGAAATTCAGTTTTATATTCTTGGAAATAAGGTCTTGAACTTTTTTTGGGAGAATTTTTGACTAAAGAAAGATCATGTTAATGAATCCTTGAAGAAACCTGCTTTATATAATTTCTATCTTTATATCTTAGGCAATAAGGACTGAATTACCAAAATCCCATTGACTGGATAGGTTAAACAACAAACATTTATTTTTCATAATTCTGAATATCAAGGTGGTGGAAGATTTGGTGTCTGATGATGGCCTGTTTTCTGGCTCATAAGCAGCCACCTTCTTGCTATGTCCGTTCATGGCTGGAGAGGTGAGGTAGCTCTGTGGGGTTTCTTCTACAAGGAGGGCACTAATCCCTTATGAATCCCATTCATTCTCATGATCGACACCTTCCATTCGGTTTGCACAGATAATTTTGGAGAGACACTAGATTCAGGTTACAGCATTATCCTAATATGTTTAATTATTTCCACTTGAGGTTTTTACAGCTTAAGAAGAGTTTTCTAAATAGCACAAACTTTTATTTACATTCTTCTTTCCCCCATGTATTTCAGTTTCAAGCTTTAAATGGCAAAAATATTTGCAGCTACCAGCTTATCTGTGACAGTGATGTGAACCTGCAGAACCAGGATTCCATGGCCCATTGTCTGCGGATCTTGTCTTCTCTTCGACTCCTCATGCAAGTGGCTCTTCCCCAGGAGCACCTCTGCTGGATTGTTTTCAATGGTATTTACCTGTGTATTTTATTTCCCATCACAAATTTCAGAAAGTTATTTAAGTGCCAGGTTTTATTCTCATTTGATTTTTGTGATTTTTCAATGTTAATTTCATAAAGGAATGTTTTTATGGGGCTATGGGCTGGTTCTTAAAAAATTGTTTTAGTTTGTTCTCTTAATGCAGGATGTATCTTTTCAAAGCATACCTTTGGACTTTCAGCTCCTGGCACATTTCAGAGACTGTGAGCATATGAGTCTCAGCACCAAAAGCAGGCACCACAGTTCTTACAAACACAGAAATGGGGAGGGATGAAAGGAACAGTGCAGGTCAGATTGATTCTAAACATCCAGTTCTTGGTCTTCTTTTCAAATAGTTTGAGTGTGGCTTTGTCTTTGTGAGCCTTCTCCTCCTGTCTGTTTTTGAGGAGCTCTGAGAGTATGTGCATATGGATGTACATAATCTACTTATATATGTACATTTATGTGCATGTCATATAGATGTACTTATGTATAGTAATATATGTTTCATGAAAGGAATCTTAGCTATTAAAATATTGCATTTGTTTTTCTAGACTTTAAAGTTGTAGAATGTCCAAAACCATTCTGTTCTCTGGATAATATATGCATTTTTTTCTTTCTCTTTTGGTGGGAGGGGTTATACTTAGGGGTCACTCCTGACTCTGCACTCAGGAGTTACTCCTGGCAGTGCTCGGGAGACCATATGGGATGCTGGGAATCGAACTCAGGTGAGCCATGTGCAAGACAAACACCCTACCTACTGTACTATGCTCTGGTCCCATATTTTTCTTCTTTGATGGGGGCATGGAGCCTTGTCCAGAAGTGCTCTAGAGCTACCTAGTTTTGTGCTTGGGAATCAATCCTACTCTCTGGTCCCAGTCATCGAACTTGGGCTTCCTTCATGTCTCCTCAGCCCAATGAACTCTTTCCAGAATTAATCTATTTAAAATTGTTTTTTCTTTTTTTTTCTTTCTTGGTGGAGGTGGGGGGGGGGCACACTGTGATACTCAGAGTCACTCCTGGAGGTACTCAGGGAATCATGTGGTGCCAGGGATCAAACATGGGGACTGATATGAAACATGTATACCAGTCCCTTGAGCTAGCTCTCTGGGCCCTCAATAATATATTCTTTAATATAAAATTGTGAGTCTAGAGCAATAGCACAGCGGGTAGGGTGTTTGCCTTGCACGTGGCCAACCCGGGTTTGATTCCTCCACCCCTCTCAGAGAGCCTGGCAAGCTACTGAGAGTATCTCGCCTGCTCGGCAAAGCTTGGCAAGCTCCCCGGGACGTATTCGATATGCCAAACACTGGAACAAGTCTCACAATGGAGACGTTACTGGTGTTCGCTCAAGCAAATTGATGAACAATGGGAGGACAGTGCTACAGTGCTATAAAATTGTGGAGGCCGCTACAATGAGTGGTACTGGAAAGTGGATGGGCATGTCAGGCCTGGGATAGAATATGTGAGGCAGATTCTATACTACTTGAGCCACATCCTCTTCCCGTAGATAGTAGCACTGCACTGTAGCACTGTCCTTCCATTGTTCATTAATTTGCTTGAGCAGACACTAGTAACATCTCCATTGTGAGACTTGTTCCTGTGTTTGGCATATCGAATACATCACAGGTAGCTTGCCAGGCTTTGCTGTGCGGGCAAGATACTCATGGTAGCTTGCCGGGCTCTCTGAGAGGGGCGGAGGAATCGAACTCGGCTCAGCCAGGCTGGCTGCGTGCAAGGTAAACACCCTACTGCTGTGCTATCGCTCCACCCCATAGATAATATTTTCATGAAAGGAAAATAATGACAGTAATTTTTATCTCAATAAAATGAGAATAAATGGAAATATATGTAATTATATATAAATTAAGTAAATGGAAAGAAACATGTTCTCATAACCATGATAACTAGAATTATGATCCCTTATCTTTTGTTTCCTTTCCCTCTCCAAATAATTTTATGATATTTTGATTAAAATTGGACGTTACATTTTCTGTCAGAAGTGAGGCAGGCTTTGAAAGAAATTTTCCAGTCCATGATTGTTGAGCTTTGGACCTGCCGACCCTTGTTCAATCCCCTGTCCACATATAGTTCCCTGAGCACCACCAGGAGTGTTCCCTGCACACAGAGCTAGGAGTAAACCCTGAGCACCAACACAGCCAAACAAAATACATCTGGTAGAAGTAGCATTTAGCATTTGTTTGATGGTGAGTTGACTTTCTCCACCAGGGAAATAATTTATAATAGGCCATGTACTTATCATGCCATTTTTGCTTTTATATCACTATCACTATCACTATCACTATCACTATCACTATCACTATCACTATCACTATCACTATCACCCCGTTGTTCTTCAATTCGCTCGAGGGGGCCCAGTAATGCCTCCATTCGTCCCTGTCATGTGCAAGTATAGCCTGATGACATATTGGGGTCTCCTTCAGGGTCAGGGGAATGAAGACCATTCATTGTTACTGTTTTTGATATATCGAATACACCACAGGTAGCTCGTCAGGCTCTGCTGTGTGGGCAGGATACTCTCGGTAGATTGCCGGACTCTCTGAGACAGATGGAGGTTTTTGGGGCAGCCTCTAATCACCTTTACAGGTGTTCCTAGTCAGGCATATAGGCGGGTATGATACTTTCAGTAGCCTGCCGGGTTCTCTGAGAGTGAGAACTAGAGAATAAGAGGTCTTATTCTTATTCTTATCCGCTTCTGGGAGCTTGGTTTTATAGTCTCTGGATGGCCACTGATAGGGTTACACCACAGTTGGTGGGTGTAACTGTCTAGCTACTGGAAGGTGGGGGAGCTGGGTGGAGGAGGCCCAGTCCCGAACTGAGCAGGCTTGGAGATCTTAGCCCCGGGTCCTGCACACCTGGGTTCTTCTGCCGGTTCCTCGTCCAAGCGTGTGGAGTGGTCTCAGCATGATTTTCACTGGGTCCCAGAGGTCTTCAGCCTTTGGGGCTCTGCTCAGGGCGATGAGGGAAACTCAACCCGCCCTCCTCCAAGGGGCCCCGGTGAGGACAGCCAGGTGCGGGGGCAGGAGATTCTGCTTTTATATGAATTATATATAAAAGTGTGGTTCTAAGTTTCTGAGTTATTTAGTATGATTTGGTTACTTTTTGAGGGTCTGCAAAAGCTGAAATATTTTCCCACACTGGTGGGAAATAATGGTAATTGCTTCTTTGCCTTATGCCACTTTGAATTTTGTTTTGGGGACACATGCAGTGGTTCTCAGAGCTTATCCTTGGCTCTGAACTCAGGAATGACTCCTGGTATGGTTTGGGGGACCATTTGAGGTGTTGGAGATCAAACCTGGGTTGGTTGCATGCAAGTGCCCTACTGTATTATCACTCTAGCCCTCCCTTATGCAATTTTGGCTTAGGAATTTATTTTTTTTAAGAACAGTACTTTTGGATGGTGAAGGATATATTTTTAAAAAATAATTTCAGTATATTTTATATTCTCTCCTGTGTGTTTTTCTTTACACATATGACATTATGCTTTAGATTTTCCCGTTCCTAAGTATTTTTCTGTGTAGTACGGCTTTAGAGTTTATTCAGTTTGTTAAATATGGCCACTGAATTAATTTCTGATATACATATAGCCTTTAGTATTGGGCCTCTGGTTTGCTCCACTTTTGTTTAATTATTCTACAGTGAATATCCTTGCATATATCCTTTTATAGACCTGAGTGAGAGTTTGCTGGGGTTTTTACTCAGAAGAGAGATTTCTGCACAATGGGAAGTAGACATGCTTGATTTTACCAGCTATGGCCCTTCTTTAGGAAACTGATCTAGAATTTGAGTACTAGGTTTTGTTGTAGGTGCTAAAGACATAAGGAGTGGACAACATGCAAAACCACTGTTCTCATGGTTACATTTTTCTCTAGGGAGATGATCAACAAAACTAACTGGTGTGCCAGTTGATGATGATTGCCTTGGAGAAGTGAATAGGGAGAGCAGGTTCTGGCTGCATTTCAAAATAGAATGGTCAGAGAAGGTCTCATTGACAAGATATAGGAGCTAAGATTTGAGGAGACTGGTAAATAATCTGTCTACTGGAGGAAGAGCATTCTGTTTTTTGAAATTTAACCTTTATAAAGTTGTTCACAATAATTTATTACTATTATGCCAATCCAACCACCATTACATCTTCCCATCACCATTATTTCAAATTTTCCCAATCACCACCCAAGCCTGCCCAAATAGAAGGCCCTAAAATAATTTATTTTCTATTGCTTGTTATGAATAATCAACTAAAAATGATCAAAAAAAGTTTCCTTAGAAGAAAGTGTGTGAAGATTGCTGTCTCTCACCCTGGAGCATAGGCCTTTGTAGAAGAGATTACTAACATGGTGCTACAGATTGAACCTTAAGATTGGTTGCCTTCTACTTTACACCCCACCTAATGTAGTGTGCTACTCCGAGTACATCAGTGGTGTAGAGTATGAGATGTTACTCCAGGAATTCTAAATTTTTAAATAGGGTGATACAGCTGGAGTTAATTTTTTTTGCTTTTTGGCCACACCCAGAGATGCACAGGAGTTATTCCTGGCTCTGCCCTCAGGAAGTGCTCCTGGCGGTGCTCAGGGGACCATGTAGGATGCTGGGAATTGAACCCAGGTTGGCCGCATGCAAGGCAAACGCCCTACCAGCTGTGCTATCACTCCAGCCCCTGGGGTTAAATTTTTAATTGAAAGGTGACTTTGGGGTCTAGAGGCATCTCTCTAGCTTGTTGATCTCTCCCATGAATTTTTTGTGAGTCTCTGAATGATGGCTGTTAATGAGCTTATGTGGTGTCAGAGGCAATTCGTGGACATGGCTGCCAGGCTCCAGGAAGAACAGGGGATGGCGGAAGGTCACCCATTCTTTACTCTATGAGAGCCTGGAGATTTCAGTCACAAAACTCGCATAACTGAGTTTTCAACAAGTTCACTCATGGATGAGGCTCATTCTAAGCCTGTGAAGATCAGCCTTGAGTGTGGCAGCAATTGGGATGTGGAGGTTTTTGGCTGTCTGGGTTCTGTTTGGACCGGTGTTGGGCTCACTTGCTCCCCTCCAGGGTGCCCCAGATCAGACTAAACCTGGCACAGGGTCTGGATGCAGGAAGAGCATTCTAATCGGGATTAGCAAATGCAAAGACCTCATAGATAAAATATTTTTGGATTTTTAAGTCACTAAAAATTAATTTATCAGTTTTTCTATATTATCATGTAAAAATTTTTCTGTTTTGTATCACACAGGTGGTGCTCAGGGCTTATGTCTAGCTCTGTGCTCAGGAGTGAACCTTGGTAGTACTCGGGAGACTGTATGTAGTACCAGGTATCAAACTGGGGTCAGCCCCATGGACTACATTGTCAATTGATCTAAATACATCTGATCTTTTTGATCACTAGTACATTAGTACATTAGCACTTACTATATTTTAATTGACTATTAAATTCACAGATCCTTGATTTTTTGTGACATTCATTCAGTCTAGGTTCTTTTATAAAATCAAACAGGGTGTAGAGTTATATACATACTTTTCAACTAACCCAAACCCAGCAAAAATTTAAGTTAGTGGCCATATTTGATGGAAAACAAATTTAGCAACATGACAATAAATTCATACTAGGTTAAATTCTCTTGGTTCAAAACAAGAAACTCTTCACTTATACTCGGTTAAGTTCTCTTGACTCAAAACAAGAAAAGCTTTTATAACTGTCCTGTGATTATGAAAACTCATTCCACGTTCAAACTGTATCAACTACTTTTTTCTCTGTCAGGTTTCTGCTGTAAGAGTGTATAACCATGCCAAGATTCTGAACATTCAGTGAAGGATTCAGTTAGTTACAATGTACTGGGGCTGCAAAAATTAAAGTCAGTCACCTTTTTAAAGTACAAAAGGCCCTTGTCATTCTCGAGGGCAGCCTGCTGAGGTTTCTGAAATTCTGCAGTTCCTATTACTGGCATGTTTATACAAGTTCCTGGCTTATACCTAAATAACTTGTTTAGTGGAGAGGTCTGTGTTCATATTATTACTCAGTACTTATTCTTTTTTTTTTCCCCCCACAAAGAAACACAGTGTTACAACTACTTAGTTTAAAAGACCAAGGGCAGAGATCAACATAGAAACTTGAGATAAGCATGGCTCCAGCTGTTACTAGCCAAATGGTTTCTTAACTGGTGGAACTCACCGAACAATAAATATTAACTACACATCACAGGAGCAGTTACAGTAAGAACGCATGCTGTGTCCTTGAATGTTGATGGACCTATTGCCTTCTCTGTGAAGTCCATGGTGCTAAAGTGTTCAGAGTTGTTTATATCATTGACATATAATTAATGTTTGTTTAACTTTAGTAAAGTGATGTATGTTCGGGAGCAGTTGCTGTTTTTTCAGACACTTTTAAAGTTTAAACATGAGCATAGGATTCATAATTGTTGAATTTTGATGGTTATAAATTTTATATCAGCCATTTTATAGAAAATATTTGCACTGCTTGTCATTATGATTACATGCCTCATTAAAGAGTGTTACCATCTTTGGCATGTGTTTGTAGTGTGATAATATCCTTTGTATATAGAGGTCTGTGCTCAGGTTGTTTCTATTCCCCGCCCCCCCTCCATCCCCTCACCCTCCTCCCCCACCAGCCTGCCACCGGTCTTTTATCCTAATTTTATTAATGGCTTGTCCAAAAAATAATTTCTTCTTTAATGATAGATTTGAAAAAGGTTTTTTCAGTAGGTTGCTTGTAAGGCAATAATAATGGGATAAATATTATACGAGACTGCATATAAGATACTGCAAATTAATCTAATGCAACCAATTATACATTATGGTTTTTAAATTATTATGAGCTTCCTTGTTGGGCTTTGTGCCATGTTTATTAAATATGCATTTTCATCTTATTTGTAGATAAATCTTTGGTTTACAGCTGTACAGAAAACATGGGAACTAATAATGTTTATATGAATTAGTAAAACCAGAGGGCACATAAATTATACTACATGAATATTCATCTGTACAATTTCAACTTAAACTGTCTTTAAAATAAAAGCAAAAATTTCCTATGCCAGTGTATTGAAAAATATGGTCATATTAGTTCTTTTAATGCTAAAAATTGTCAAATAATTTTGATAAATATAACTTTCTAGTTTTTTATTAGACTTTATAATGACATCATTTGTTTTGGTAACTTCAGGTTTAAAATACAGAAATTAGATATAGAATGTTTATAACATGTCTATAAACCATGTTACAATATTTTTTCCATTTAGGTACTATTTACATTTACACGATTTGCAGAAAACTGATGGTCGTAGGCCAGTCTGCCAAGGTATGAAAATTACTGACCAATATCTTGTCCATGTTCATTTTAAATTTTATTTTTTGCTTTTTGGGTCACACCCAGAGATGCACTGGGGTTACTCTTGGCTCTGCACTCAGAAATTACTCCTGGCAGTGCTCAGTGGACTATATGGGATACTGGGAATCGAACCTGATTTGACCACATGCAAGGCAAATGCCCTACCCGCTGTGCTATCACTCCAGCCTGTTTCTTTATTTTTTAAAGGACTTTCGTTAGCATTGAAAGCTAAATAAAAAGAAATTAATGAGTCACAACAAAATTAAGGACCATATATACTATATAGTTTAAGTTTTACTTTAACATGATCTTACGAAAAAGTTGAGATAATAAAGTACAGTTGACCCTTGAAAGTGTAAGTGTACTGACTACTTACTCATTTCCCCATTTCTCAAAGTTAAAAATCTCAGCATAACTTTTGACTCTCCTAAAACTGAACTGCTAAGCTGTTTTTGAGAAAGTCTTACCAGTAATCTAAATAGTCAGTTAGCACTTATTTTGTATGCTATATAAATTATGTACTGTCTTATTATTATAATAAAGTTAGCTAAGAAAATACTTGTAGTACTTATCTGTATCATAAATTTATGTATTTATGACACATTATGTATCAGTATCATAAATTTACATAACATGTTTTACAAGAAAATTCATGTATAAGTGGATCCATTTATTTTTAATTTATTTATTTTTAATTGAATCACTGTGAGATACACAATGACAAAGTTGTTGATGATTGGGTTTTAGTCATACAACGTTCCATCACCTAGCCCTTCACCAAGTGCATTTTCCACCACCAGTGTTCCCAGTTTTCCTCCTCATAACCTACCTACCCCCACCCAGAGCACCTGTCAGGCACTTTTCTCTTTCTCTTTCTCTTTCTCTCTCTCTCTCTCTCTCTCTCCCCCCCCCTTTCTCTTTTCTTCTGGGCCTTATGCACAGCGGGTAGAGCATTTTCCTTGACTCCTCCACCCCTCAGAGAGCAAGCTACCGAAAGTATCTTGCCCGCATGGCAGAGCCTGGCAAGCTCCCTGTGGAGTATTTGATATGCCAAAAACAGTAACAACAAGTCTCACAATGAAGATGTTACTGGTGACTGCTCAAGCAAATCAATGAACAACAGGAGGACAGTGCTACAGTGCTATTATCCCTTTATCTACTTTCAGCATCCAGTTCTTAAGTGGACCCATTTCAAGGGTCAATTGTATTACTGAAAAGAAGAAAATTTGCTAAAATTGGTAAATATTCTCTAATGACCTTGGGTCTCTCTTGCATTATGACCATAGTCATATCTTGGCAACTTGTTATTGAACCTTCATGTGATAAGTACTTCTCCTGGGAGAAAGAGCATTCCTCCTGGCTTTGTCTAGAAAGTATTGGTTTGTACCTGTTGTTCAAAAATAATTAGACTAATGCCTGCTTTCTCTCTGAAAGATATCCCAGTTTTAAATGAGCAACTGTGGTTCCCCTATTTCTTGTCATATTCTGGAACTTTTACTTTAGTTTTCTTGGAGAGCTTGGATTTTACTTATGGCCTACATGCTGGTTGGTCCATTAGTTAATGAACAGATAACTTAAATTCTATTCAGTTTACATGCTGGGCTTAAGGTATCTTATTATAATTATCTTAATTTAAAAAAATATTGGGACGATAGTTAGTGTTGTTTGGGGTATTCCTGTCTTTATGTTGAGGGGGAGGGGTTTCATTCCTGGCAGTTCTCAGGGGACCATAAGGTGCTGGGAACTGAATATAGAGCATCTCATGAAAAGCATGAACTCTAGTCCTTTGAGATAGTTCCCCCACAAGAACCTTATTTCAAGCAATATTTTTCTGTTTGAGCTTTAGAAAGTGACTTGCACTTCTATTAACTCTGTGACAGTACTGCTAACCTCTCGCTACAGGAGATGTAGTTTTTCTCTGTGTTCATTGTTCAGTTATTGAAATGTAGGCCAAGAAGGGAGAATATAGTCCCATGGAGACCATGTTAGAATTGCTTTAGGCACCTGAAACACTACTACCTTATTCTGTCCAGAATCTTATCTGGATAGTTGAACACTCAGGAAAGATACTTTTTCTTATATCCTCAAAACAAAGCCAAGTATCTTAAAAGTTGACAATTGTTAACAAAAATAGAAGCAAATGATAACCTTATGTGTTCTCTCTCTGTGCTGTTCTTCAAATAAAAAACCTGATTACTGACAGTGCCTTGAACATGCTTTGTGCCAGTTTCTTGAGTCTGAATTAAAATGAGGGGTGACAAAGACAATGAAGACAAAGAACTTGAGATCTGGTATTCAGTAGGAAATGTGCCACTTGAGGGGGCTGGGGCAGCATTTATAGAAGCATTAAACTGGGAGGAGGAGATGGTGTTAAAAAGTGATAAAGTTTTATGTCTGAAACTGAATTAGCAATAGTACTGTAATCCACTGCAAAAACATATATATATATATATACACATATATATGTGTGTGTGTACATATATATGTATATATACACATTTATATAAAGGGTCTTTTGTAAAAGCAGATTGGTTGGAGCTAGGAAATTGTGTCAGTAGCAGTGGACATTGGTGGAGAGAAGAAGTGGACACTGGGTGAAGGGATCAGTGTGGCAAAATTTTGTGCCTGGAACCTAATCATGAATAACTAATTTCATGGTGACTGAAACAAAAAATAAATTTATAATTTTATTTTTTTAAATGAGGGGTGAGACTGTCCCATGTAAAATGAAAATGTGGCTTATAGATGCATCTATATTTAGTTGACATTGGTTTCCCAAGAATAATTTGCATATTTGTTGCACTTTCTGTAGAAACAGATACAGATTCACAGACCTTTTTCATTGTTGGGTCTGATACAGCATTTGCTTGCCAAAATTTCGAAGGGAAGGGATATTTGTGCCAACAGTTAGCTGTTAGTGTTTGTACTTGTTAACACTAAGAGAATTTTAATTTAATGTGACAGTCATCTTAAATAATTTCTTATTTATGCCCTATGTAAGACATTCTCTTCCCTCCATAGAACTTGGATTTCTTTCTGAAAACAAGAAGGGTAGTTCCATGATCTTAGTAATGTGGGATGGGTGGATTTGGTAATGAAAGAAGCCATTTTGGGGTGTGTGTTGCTGTGCCATTAGCACTTCAGTTTCTTCAGTATGCTGTGCTTCAAGAAAATTAACAGTTATACTTAGAAATTTTCAAAGTCTCAGCTGATGAGTTGATTCTTGAGTTTAGGCCATAAACATGCCCATTTAATGGGGACAAACCCTTGGGGTTTTGACTATATCTAGGTCTCCTGGGTCTGAAGGATGCTAGTTCTGCTCTGCTCTGAAGTACACATTTGACATAGCATATAATAGAAATAGAAACACACTCCTGAGATTCCTCTTGCTCTTACCTTGGAGTAACCTTAGCTTGCATTCTTACAGAATCTAGGTGTAATGGCTGCCACTTTCTTTTTGGCCAGGAGAGCACCCAGTGATGTTCAAGGGTTACTCCTGATTCTGTACTTAGGGATCAAGGCAAACAGTACTCAGGGGACAATAACCCTTGTTGGCCACATGTAACACTTGTGCCTTACCCACTGGTACTATCTTTCTGGCTATGTTTGGCTACCACTTTTATTTTTGTTGAGTTCCTGCTGTGTGTTTGGTATGCTGGGAAGGATTTTGCACACAAAACAATTCTGGTGTTGCAAGATAGATCCCACCCTCTTCATTACTATTTGTTGAGTGAATGCCTACCACCATGGTTCTAAAACCTCCATATGATACTCAATTTCTGTACCTTCACTTTGAGAAAGTGCTATTACTGTCTCCATATAAAGAGGAAACTGAGAGTGAGAAAGGTTCATTTTTCCTAATTAATAAATGGGGAGAAGAAATGAACAGAAACTTCCTCAAAGAAGAAATTAGAATGGCTAACAGGCACTTGAAAAAATGCTCTGCATCACTAATTATCAGGAAGATGCAAATCGGTACCACAGTGAGATATCATCTCACACCACAGAGACTGGCACACATCCAAAAGAACAAGAGCAACCAGTGCTGGTGCCGATGTGGGGAGAAAGGAACTCTCTTTCATTGTTGGTGGAAATGCCGACTGGTCCAGCCTTTTGGAAAACAGTAAGGGCATTTCTCAGAAAATTAGAAATTGAGCTTCCATGTGACCCAGCAATACCACTTCTGGAAATATAGCCCGGGGGCCCCAAAACATACATCAGAAATACCATCTGCACCCCTATGTTCGTTGCAGCACTATTCACAGTAGCCAGAATCTGGAAACAAACTGGGTACCGAGAACAGACAAAAGGATAAAGAAACTATGGTGCATCTACACAATGGAATACTATGCAGCTTTTAGGAAAGATGAAGTCATGAAATTTGCTTATAAATGGATGGATATGAAGAATATCATGCTGAGTGAAATGAGTCAGGAGAGGGACAGGTATAGAATAACTGCATTCATTTGTGGTATGTAAAAATATACAGTAGAAGAATAGGGAAAACAACGGCTAGGTGGACTGGTAAAAGGTTGGAATCTACCACAAGTGTGTACAGAGTGGATGGTGGTAAGATAGAGAAGAGACCAGTATGACAATAATAGTTGGAAATAATCATGCTGGACAAGACCTAAGTGTTAAAAGTGTAAGTAAAGGGATATACACTGTGTAATCACAAAATAAGTGAGCAGGTTTGCGGTGGTGGTCTCTCTCACTTGCCATATGCATTTGGTGCCCCTGAGCTGGTTTCCCACTCAGGCTTGCTGCCGCCACCAACCAACGTAGGAAGGAGGAAACAGCGCCACCAGGCTGGTTGGTGATCAGTTGCCCTTTATTCCATTCTCCCTATGTGCCTGTTTCAGTCTCACTAAGTGCCCCATTACAGCCCCCCACTGCCCCTCATTCCCATTTCCTCCTGTCCCCCACAGTAGTCTCTCCCCACTCAATCTCACAGCCTTGGTCTAGCCCAACCTCCAAGCATTGGGGGTAGCAACTACACATGTAGCACAATCAACATATAAAAGCCCTTACTTCCTAGGGAAGACAAAGAACTCCTGTAGCCAGGAGATCAGCTCAGAGCCAAAATACCAAGAGGTGGGTTTCTCCTTCTTTAGTCCAACAACTATCTTAAATTTACTTACTTCTAAATAATCTTTCTAGTCATTTTGTATGGCCACAATAAGAGATATTATTAAGTTTGTAGTGTGGCTTTTCTGGGGACGTCTCGCTATAGATCTCAGACTACAGTGTTCAGGCCAGATTAGTCTTTCCTAACCCTAGCAGAGTCCTAATCCAGTTATTACTCTTTGGATCATGATAGAATTTGTCCATGACCATGCTCTTAACTTACAGTTAAGTATTATGGTGCTTGGCCTGGCCCGTTTTGATGCCAGGTAGCTCATAGCTTACCCTGGGTCCATCCACTCTCTTGTCGGTACCCTGCTTTTGGGGTGCTAGGAACTAAGGGCAACTGAGGCATAAGTAGAGAAAGCAGATGCCCAGGAAAGAATATTATTTAGAGTCAATTAATTCCCAAGTTACAAAAGCATAGCATTAACTGTCTTCCTGTGTCTGTACAGAAAATAAGTTGCTCTAAATCAAACTATGCAAAAGGTCATAAGGGAAGGAGAAAACCAATATCTCACTTACAAATACAATATTAGAGATTTATGAGGAACTTGACTATACAAGGCTTGGGGGAAAATAGGTGATTAACCGGTTGAGAAACAGAGCACAGAGAAGTTGAAGATAAACACACAGAGGAATGGGCGTGCCTCGGGAGCACTGTGAATGGGTGAAATCCAACAAACTCAAGCTCTCTGTGGCCAGGGAGAAAGGACAAACCAATGTTATTCTACATTAGACGATAACCATGATAACCATTCGGTATCTGTATTGCAGACCACACTGCACAAATGGTGCGGGGGAGGGGGGAAGGAGGTGAGGGGGGGGAGGCAGGAAGGTATAGAGGCAGGGGAGGGGGGTAGAGAGATAGGGAGGGAGGGAGGAAGGGAAGGAGCGAGGTAGGGAGGCTCTTGGCATAGAGGCAGGGGTGTGTGGTGATGGGAGGGAAACTGAGGACACTGGTGCTGGGGAATGCACACTGGTTGAGGGATGGGTGTTGGAACACTATGACTGAAACCTAATCATAAACAGCTTTGTGGTCTATCTCACATTGGTAAAGGTAAAGGCCCTCCCGTTGATCGTCGATTTGCTCGAGCGGGCCCAGTAACGTCTCCATTGGAGACTTTGTTGTTACTGTGTTTGGCATATCGAATACTCTCGGTAGCTTGCCAGGCTCTCCGAGAGGGGCGGAGGAATTGAACTCGGGTCGGCCATGTTGGCTGCTTGTAAGGCGAACGCCCTACCCGCTGTGCTATCGCTCCAGCTGGAGCGATAGCACAGCGGTAGGGCGTTCGCCTTACAAGCGGCCATCTCACATTGATTCAATAAAAATAATCTTGAAGGATAACAAAGAAAGATTCCATTTTTTCACTGTCACATGTTGAGTTAGGGGTTTGCTGAAACCGATCCAGTGCTACACTGCCTCTCAGAACTTCTAGAATAATGCATGTTGGTTGACTAAACTTAATCCTGTCACCAACCAGAATTTTTAGTTTAACTGGAAGTGAAAGAGTTGTGTTAAAGTATTAACCACTTTTGACATGAGTGTGTTTCCACAGACTGCCCAGGGACGCTTTTCCAGCTAGGAATACTTACTTTTGGGCCAAGTCAGGTCAGCAGCATAGGCTTTGGAAAAGGAGAGAGGCCTGATCTTTGAAGCCTGTTTCTCTAAAAACTTTGCCCTAAAGCACTCTCTCCTTTAGGGCAAAATCTTTCTTCTGAGGCCTTTAGTACTCACCGAACATTAGAGACCACAGTAAAATCAATCCATTCTAAGAAAAGTTGATTTTGGTCTCATTTTACTATAAAACTGAAATAGTTTGTGGTTTAAATAATTACTGCCCAACTGTTTCACATACCATTACATAAACGTCACCTTCAGGGTTTAAAATGCTTTTTCCCTGAGCAAGTAGCAGATATAAATGATGCAGCACTGCCATCCTGTGGCCGAGCAGATTAATTGTGTCTTTTCCCTTCCTAACACTTCGGTGTTGTTTGCGTTGGGCTCTTTCTTTTTTTTCTTTATTTGCTTGCTTGCTCGCTCACTTGCTTGCTTCCTCCCTCCCTCCCTCTCTCCCTCCCTCCCTCCCTCCCTCCCTCCCTCCCTCCCTCCCTCCCTCTCTTCCTCATTTTTGTGTCAGGGGAAAGAAAAAGAAATGGCTGCGAATTAATTTCTTCTTTCACACTGACTAGTGGTTTTCAGAACCCTGAGTGGAACCGTGGTTTTTCAGAACTCTTTTTGTTGTCTTTGGGACTACCTCATGCAATGGAAAGAATGCTGTACTCGGGTGTTCAAAGTGTGAGTTCCAGCCAGGCTCTGTAGGTTACAAGCAGCTTAGCTTCTTGGAATCAGATTAGATTATATTTTAAGGTCAGATTCTGGCAGCAAAATCTGACCTTTGTCCTTTATTCTTAGTGTGAAACAGAACCCCAATGTAATGCAAACAGTTGGTAGCTGAAATTATTTTTGTTTTGACATGTGAAAGTTCTAATGCCAGAAATCTGCAGAACTTTTGGAAAAGCTTGTGATATTAATCGGATACCATTTGTACCTAGTTTAACCCCAAAACTCTGTCCCCTCCCGCCCCTCTCCCCAGGTCTCACTAGTCCAAATGCAAAAATCCACAGTAGGGTTTGTGAAAAAATTCCAGAATTGGGATAGCTGTTAATTCTAGCTCACTTCCCAGTAAAACAAGGTTAGCAAACAAACAGCAGCAGCAGCAGACAACAGAGACCACCATAAAGCAATCCAGACTGATTTAGTAGAGTTGAAGTGTCAAGAACCAGAGGCAGAGAGTTTTAATTCTGCTGTTGCCTATTCATTCACTCCAAAGGGGTAGTGGTGACAAGGGATGTTGTTGGAAACCAGCCATCATGGAAAGAGCAATATAGTTGGGAGTTCCAGGGGTGCTTCGGGATCTTTATCTTGGGACTAGAGTGCACATTGTGTTGGTGTTTTCAGATTCTTCAGAGACCTTGATTTGGAAGTAAGACTTGGATGAGGTTCTGTTATTCCAGAGGATATAATTAGGGACAGTGCACTGGAGGTATATCCAGGTGGACTTCACTGCAGATTGAGGTAGCACCACCCATGTTAAAATGATCTCATGTCCAGCGTGATCATTCCCCAACATTATTATCAATTATTGTCATACTGGTCTCTTCTCTATCTCTACCTCAGTCATACCCTCCGCCTGCCCCCACCACTTGTGATTGATTCCAACCATTGACCAAGATCTGAGTGTTAAAAGTAAGTAAAGGGGTATTCTTGATAACTTTCGGTATCAATATTGCAAACCACAATTCCTAAAAGGAGAGAGAGATAGAGATAGAGACAGAGACAGAGATAAAAGAAAAACCTCTGCCATAGAGGCAAGCTGGAGGGTGGAGGGGGTAGGAGGTAATGAAAGGGAACCTGGGGACACTGGTGCTGGGAAATGTACACTGGTGGACGGGCGGGTGTTGGAATTGTGTATGACTGAAATCTAATCATGAGCAGCTTTGTAAGGGCCTATCTCACAGTGATTCAATTAAAAACCAAAAATGATCTAATGTAATGTGGCATGTTTCTTCTTACTAGAAATGGGAACTCTTGGGTAGAGAACTCAGACATCAGGTGGTGTGACTGGTGATATGGGAATGGGGATATGATTAGAGTGACTTTTTTTCACCTCTTGGCTCAGTGATTACTTGAAACAGTCCATACTTAATATCTGAAGCTTTAATTCTGGCCTGCTGGTCAGCAACACTTCTTGCATGTCTGTTATAGCTCGGATGAAATGTTAGGGCCTGTGAACAAGACAGACAAGGTTCTTTTCCTGAGTTAATTTACATTTTAGTGGTACGACCTTACATTCCAGTGGCTAGAAAAGAACATTACAATTCTATGTAAAATCCCTTCTGCTGTCTTTTTAGTTCTGGAATCAAAACCTCCTACACAGTGGAAAATTCTGACCTTTCAAGCTTTCCTTTCTCTCTTAGTTGTTGGCTGAGCTGAGTGTGCACTTGTTAACACACACTATCTTTGAAAGCCTCAAAGAAGTTAATAGGATGTGAATGTTAACAGTGTTTGCTATGTTTTTTTTTTCTATAAGCACTGTGTCAGTGTGAGGGGTTTGCTGTTACTTCTGGACCTTTGTGCTCAGGAGATCCTGGGTCCCTCTGTGATTCTTGGTAGCGGGTGACTGAAGGGACTGAAGATACATTATTCAGAGGGCATATGCCACCTCCACAGTGTCTGGGGACCTTGAGGGCTGTGCGTTTGGTGACGTTCTGGGGACTATGAAGTGCTACCAGCCAGAGGTTGAACTGGGTTGGTTGCAAATGTCTTCACCACAGGCTGTACTATTTCTCTTTCATCCTGACAAACTTTTTGATGATTTGTCTTTTTCAAGGCAGTTTTAACTACACTCTACCTACTTTTCCTCAATGCATTCTTAACTATTGAGGGTCAAGTATGTTAGTATAGGACCTGCTTTATTGTCCACATTCGTTTTCTTTTTAAAATTGAATCATGGAGAAATACAGTTACAAAGCTTTCATGTTTGAGTTTCAGTTATACAATGATTGAACACCCATCCCTTCACCAGTGCACATTTTCCACCACCAATGTCCCCAGTATCCCCCCTCACACACACCCTTCTCAACCCTCCCCCAGCCTCTATGGCAGACAATTTTCCCTATACTCTCTCTAGTTTTAGGCGTTATGGTTTGCAATATAGATACTGAGAGGCTATCACATTTGGTCCTTTATCTTTCAGCACACATTCCCATCCCGAATGATTCCTCCAACCATTATTGACTTAGAGATCCCTTCTCCATTCCAGCTGCCTTCTCCCCAAGCTCACGAGACAGGCTTCCAACTATGGAGCAATGTTCCTGACTCTTGTGTCTACTGTCCTTGGGTGTCAGTTTCATATTATGTTATTTTATATTCCACAAATGAATGTAGTTATTCTATGTCTGTCCCTCTCTTTCTGACTCATTTCACTTAGCATGATACTCTCATGACCATCCACTTATAAGCAAATTTCATGACTTCATCTTTCCTAACAGCTGCATAGTATTCCATTATGTAGATGTACCAAAGTTTCTTTAACCAGTTGTCTGTTCTCAGGTACTTGGATTGTTTCCAGATTCTGGCTATTGTGAACAGTGCTGCAATGAGCATACAGGTGAAGATGTCATTTCTTCTGTGCTTTTTTGCACCCTCCAGATATATTCCCAGAAGTGGTATTGCTGGGTCATATGGAAGCTCAATTTCTAGTTTTTGAAGGAATGCCCATATTGTTTTCCAAAAAGGCTGGACCAGTCGGCAGTCCTACCAACAGTGTAGGAGAGTCCCTTTCTCTCCACAACCACACCAACACTGGCTGCTTTCATTCCTTTGAACCACATTTATTTTCATTATCCTCTTGAGTCTTTAGAACACTTGCTGCTCTCACGTTGTTGGTTTTGCGGACTTTAGGGTTGTTCACTGAATTCATTTAGTAATACTTGGGGATAGTGCCAGTACTTGGCATGGTTCTAGGTACCTGAAATATGAGGAGAAATAAGACATTGATTGTCTTTTCAGAGTGACACTTACCAAGGCTGGAGGAGGGGCAAAGGTCAGAGTTGGACCAGTTCAGGAGGAGTTTCCGGGGTAGATCTCAGGGGCTTAGGGTGTCGAGGGAGATATGTGAGACCTACTTGATTGACATTGATGTTTGATTATATTTTCTTTCTCTCACCTCAGACCTAACCTTATGCCAACCTCAAGTGAAACCCTGCCCTTAATCCTAACTATAACCCTAATCCTCTCCACCTAACACTACACACGAATGCAACCTTGACTCTAAACCTGTCCCTGATACTTTTTTGCTTGTTTTTTTTTGACCATACCTGGCTGTCCTCAAGGTTCTGTGCTCAGGGATCACACCTGGCTGTGCTCTTTGAACCATATGGTATACTAGGGATCATACCCAGGTTGGCCTCATGCAAGACAAATACCCCATCTGCTGTATTATCACTCTGACACCTGACACTAACTTTTTAAAAATTAAATTAACAAAATTATTATTTTTAATAATTAAAATATTCCTCACAGTAATTTATTATATTCAATGTTTCAACTCCCACCCACCACCATTACCCTTCCCATCACCATTATTTATAATTTTCCCAAATACTATCCCAGCTTGCTCCAATACCCTAACACTAACCCTAATTCTAAAAATAACCCTAACTCTATAATCTTCCCTCTCCATCTTTTAAATTTGTTGATAGTTTCATAGGTACAAGAGTGTTAACATTTATGTTTTCTGTGTTGAGTTACTGCACCTTATCACAGCAAAGTGCCAAAGACTCTCCACTGCTTCCTTGATGTTACTTCTAGCCAGTAAGGTTTAGGTATGGGAAGAATTTTAAGATTGGATATTCTGAGATTTAGAATCTTAGTTCCAACTCAGTCTGTAATTTCCAGTACTATGTGGAGCATATTGTATGTGGAGCAATTTCTCCTTCTATTAAATAAAAACAACAGTATCCAGTCACCCTTTGAGCTTTCCAAAGTAACCCTAGGGTTTTCCAAGTAACCCTACTTGATAGATATTAATAAGAATGAGCTGATATGTGGGATATAAATAAACAAGAGTAGGGGAATAACTAATGTCCAAAGGCAGTAGAAGGAAGAACTTGTCCTTTTTAGGAAGCTTGCCACCGAGGGGAGAGGGGTACAGGTCAGGGAAGGAACACTGCAACAATGATAGAGGGAAATGGTCTCTTTGGAACAGGACTAGATGCTGCAAGTTGGCAAAGTGATGCATAGTAACCTATCAGAGAAAAAGAGAAACATACAAAAAAGGGTGGGGGATGGGAAGAAAAAAAAACAGTGTCTGTTAAGAGGCAGACTGGGGGGTGGGAGGGAAAGGTGGGTGGGCATTGGTAGAGGGAAGTGGATACCAGTGAAGGGACTGGTGCTGGGACATTGTATACATAAAACTCATCATGAATGACTTTTTACCTTTGTAATTCACTTGATTTAATAAAACAGCACTGCACTTAACGGCACTGTCCTCCTGTTGTTCATCGATTGCTTGAGTGGGCCCAGTAACATCTTCATTGTGAGACCTGTTATTGTGTTTGGCGTATCGAATACATCACAGGTAGCTTGCCAGGCTTTGCCATGCGGGCGTGATACTCTCGGTAGCTTGCTGGGATCTCTGAGAGGGGTGGAGGAATCGAATCCAGGTCAGCCGTGTTGGGTGCTTGCAAGGTAAACGCCCTACCTGCTGGGCTATCACTACAGCCCTTAATAAAATAAAAATTAAAAAAATTAAATAAGAATTAAAATGTTAAAAAATGAGCTGAGATCATAGGACTTTAAAAACTATGAGGACAAGATCCTAAAATGACTTCTAAAAAGAAATTATTTCATTTTTGTTGAGTGAGGTTTTGTGATTTTATAATAGTCAGTGGTTGTTTTTCATGCATAAAATTTCTGACACCACATCCATCACCAGTGTACCCACCTCCCTACCCCAAGCCCCCCTTCACCCCTCCCTTTCAACACCTCGAGCTGATTCAGTTATGTAGATCAGTTCTCTTGTTGTGTTGTAAAATGACTTAACTATGTTTTGAGTTCTCTAAAGTTATTGTTTTTATTTATTTATTTATTTACTTTTAATTTATTTATTGAATCACTGTGGGAAAGGTTACAAAGCTTTCAGGTTTATGTCTCAGTCATGCAAATATCAAACACATTTCCCTTTACCAATACTTATTTTTTACCATGAAGAACCCCAATAAAACCCCACCCCCCACCCCTCCCCGTCCCTGTGAAGCAGATGAATTCTAGTTAACACTCTATCTGCTTTGATTAGATTCATTGTTTCAATAAAAGATTCACCACTATTATTTAGAGTTTACCCCCCCCCCCCCCAAATCAGACATGCTGAAAAAGCATTGTGAAGTGATTTGCTTTCTACGGCTGGGTTCAAGAATTAAATGTTGGTTTTGGATTTCTGCTCTTTTACCTATTGACCCTGGAAGTATTTCTACTGAAAGTCAGATAGTTAAGAAATTGGTTTCTGTATTCTGGAGTCCTGGCCGTGCTGGAGAGCCGCTCGCGGGGGGCAACCGGTGGCCTCGGTAGGGCGTGAAGGGCGGACCGAAACGCCCCCCTTCCCATGAGGTTTTAGTCTCCCCCACACTCCCGGCTCATACCTGCTGTCCACAAGGCTCCCATGTGGCCGCCATCTTTCTTTCCAGAGAGGAGAGGGCGAATGGGGCAACACCCTTTCCCCTCCGGCAGACTTGATGGCCTGGATCAATGCAGAGTCTGTTCACTTTTCTGCTCCAAGCTGCTGGGTTCTGCATTAAGTCCTTGTGCTTCTGGGGCCGTGGCCGTGCTGGAGAGCCGCTCGCGGGGGGCAACTGGTGACCTCGGTAGGGTGTGAAGGACGGACCAGAACGCCCCCCTTCCCATGAGGTTTTAGTCGCCCCCACACCCCCGGCTCATACCTGCTGTCCACAAGGCTCCCATGTGGCCGCCATCTTTCTTTCCAGAGGGAGGAGGGCGGAAGGGAGCAACACCCTTTCCCCTCTGGGCAGAAATGATTGCCTGGATTAACGCATAGTCCTTTCACTTTTCTGCTCCAAGCTGCTGGGTTCTGCATTAGGTCATTGTGCTTCTGGGGCTGTGGCCGTGCTGGAGAGCCGCTCGTGGGGGCAACTGGTGGCCTCGGTAGGGCGTGAAGGGCGGACCGAAACGCCCCCCTTCCCATGAGGTTTTAGTCGCCCCCACACTCCCGGCTCATACCTGCTGTCCACAAGGCTCCCATGTGGCCGCCATCTTTCTTTCCAGAGAGGAGAGGGCGAATGGGGCAACACCCTTTCCCCTCCGGCAGACTTGATGGCCTGGATCAATGCATAGTCCGTTCACTTTTCTGCTCCAAGCTGCTGGGTTCTGCATTAAGCCCTTGTGCTTCTGGGGCTGTGGCCGTGCTGGAGAGCCGCTCATGGGGGGCAACTGGTGACCTCGGTAGGGCGTGAAGGACGGACCGGAACGCCCCCCTTCCCATGAGGTTTTAGTCGCCCCCACACTCCCGGCTCATACCTGCTGTCCACAAGGCTCCCATGTGGCCGCCATCTTTCTTTCCAGAGAGGAGAGGGCGAATGGGGCAACACCCTTTCCCCTCCGGCAGACTTGATGGCCTGGATCAATGCATAGTCCGTTCACTTTTCTGCTCCAAGCTGCTGGGTTCTGCATTAAGTCCTTGTGCTTCTGGGGCCGTGGCTGTGCTGGAGAGCCGCTCGTGGGGGGCAACTGGTGACCTCGGTAGGGCGTGAAGGACGGACCAGAACGCCCCCCTTCCCATGAGGTTTTAGTTGCCCCCACACCCCCGGCTCATACCTGCTGTCCACAAGGCCCCCATGTGGCTGCCATCTTTCTTTCCAGAGGGAGGAGGGCGGAAGGGAGCAACACCCTTTCCCCTCTGGGCAGAAATGATTGCCTGGAATAACGCATAGTCCTTTCACTTTTCTGCTCCAAGCTGCTGGGTTCTGCATTAAGCCCTTGTGCTTCTGGGGCTGTGGCCGTGCTGGAGAGCCGTTCGTGGGGGGCAACTGGTGACCTCGGTAGGGCGTGAAGGACGGACCGGAACGCCCCCCTTCCCATGAGGTTTTAGTCGCCCCCACACTCCCGGCTCATACCTGCTGTCCACAAGGCTCCCATGTGGCCGCCATCTTTCTTTCCAGAGAGGAGAGGGCGAATGGGGCAACACCCTTTCCCCTCCGGCAGACTTGATGGGCTGGATCAACGCATAGTCCATTCACTTTTCTGCTCCAAGCTGCTGGGTTCTGCATTAAGCCCTTGTGCTTCTGGGGCTGTGGCCGTGCTGGAGAGCCGCTCATGGGGGGCAACTGGTGACCTCGGTAGGGCGTGAAGGACGGACCAGAACGCCCCCCTTCCCATGAGGTTTTAGTCGCCCCCACACCCCCGGCTCATACCTGCTGTCCACAAGGCTCCCATGCGGCCGCCATCCTTCTTTCCAGAGAAGAGAGGGCGAATGGGGCAACACCCTTTCCCCTCTGGCAGACTTGATGGCCTGGATTAACGCATAGTCCTTTCACTTTTCCGCTCTAAGCTGCTGGTTTCTGCATTAAGTCCTTGTGTTACTGGGGCTGTGGCCATGCTCCAAACTTAACTCTGATTTTCAGGGAGAAAGATTGGGTGGTTTACTTCTCATTGATCACTTTGTATATAGAGAGATGTCGCGCGGCCACGTAGGCGGCCGCGTGGTTTTGAGAAAAAGTCCTCGTTCCCGCATACTCGAGCTGTGTTTGTAGAGGCTTCTGGTCACCAGGGTTCCATCTGGGGAAGGCGGGATGCGGCGCCTACTCCATCTGGAACTTGCCGGTGCTCTCGGCTCTTTTTGGAACCTGTTTTTTCTTTTTTCTTTTCCTCCGGGATCCCGCACCCTCCATGTGTTCCTTCTCTTATTTTGAACGTTTCAAAGATGGCGCTGGGGGGCGGGCTGTGGGCGTGACTTCCGGGATCAGAGGTTACCTGGGAGGTGTAGTCCGGCAGATTTGAGAAAAAGTCCTCGTTCCCGCATACTCGAGCTGTGTTTGTAGAGGCTTCTGGTCACCAGGGTTCCATCTGGGGGAGGCGGGATGCGGCGCCTACTCCATCTGGAACTTGCCGGTGCTCTCGGCTCTTTTTGGAACCTGTTTTTTCTTTTTTCTTTTCCTCCGGGATCCCGCACCCTCCATGTGTTCCTTCTCTTATTCTCTGTTTTTATTTTTAAATGCTTGTCTGTTTCTCAAGTAATCAAATTGTGATCACAACTAATAGTTTGATTATATTAAATAAGGTCATGATCATTAGTTTAAAAGTAAAATGAATCCCACTGCTTTCTTTCTCAGGCTTTAGAATATCTCCTGTGGGCTAGTATATGTATGGAGTCCTCTGTCCCACTCCTCTCTGTCAGGTATTTGACATGGAGAGCTACTCTTTACACTGCGGTCTGCCAGTGCTACTATGATAGCCAAGCTGCTATTCATGGAGAGGTATGTTACTTTTTAATTTTGAGGATTCCAGTGTTCAGCATTTTCTTCTTTGGATACTGAACTATAGAAATTTCTGGGTTTTTTTTGTTGTTTGCAACCATAACTATATCATCAGGACAGTTATTGGTTCTTTTATATTAAGTTTTTCCAGCCTGAACTTATAATGAAGAATCCAATGGTTATGGCCCATAGGCAATAGAATAGCTTCATGGGATAGCCCATTGATCTGCAAGACTTTTTTTTGGGGGGGTGGCTTTTTTTTTTTATCTTGGGGCCATTATCAGCTTTGTGCTCATTGTTCACAGAACCATCTGGTTCAGGGGATATAACACAGACCCCCTGCATGCAAAGCATACCCTCAGCCCTTCAAGCTATTGCTCCAGCCCCACGAGATCCATTTTGTAAAAAACCCAGAATACATTCTAGAAACTATTATATGTGTATATCTGTAGTTTATTTAATATTTACTAGTGGTGGCATACTTCTATAGCTATTAAGTTTATTGGGGGAATGATTGATTTTATAGTTTTGATCATTTGATTCCTTTTGGAATTCTTATTAGGAAATTTCATATATGATATTGTTATGATTTAGAACCATCTTAGTGAAAAAAAGATAAATTATTAAATGAAGCATTGCAAAGAACTAATACAATAAATTTCCTTAATGAAATTCTTAGTTATCGCTAGAAAATTATAATAATGGTGATCTAATTGAATAAACAAGTTTGCTGTTTTTCTTCCTTTTATCAGATATTAATGAATATTTCTCATGTACTAAGTACTGAGATATAGAAATTAAATGATTTCACAATTTAGTGGACAGTGTAAATAGTTAAATGGACAGTGTAAATAGTTAAATAGATAATACAATATGTTTTGATAGGAAGTTAGGATTTGAGAAGACTACTGAGAAGTGTGTGTGTGTGTGTGTGTGTGTGTGTGTGTATGAGAGGCTTGGGAAGTGATCATTTACCTAGGCTACTATTTAGCCCAGATCCAGCTTTCATTACTTGAAAAATTTCCCAATTCATAGATCTAAAATCTGACAGTTTATTAATTTTAGATCTACATTATTTAGTAATGCTTATAAGAAATGATAGATGAAATAGCCCCTGTGTCATAAGGAGTCTGTATCAGCCTAGGGTTTAATTTTCCAATTAAATCAAATATCTGGGAGAATAAAACAAACTGTCTTGATATATTTTTAATCACTATATGCTCACTTATTATGATTTAAATATATTTTAATTTCATACAGACATTTGCTCGGCGTGGTTTAGCTAAAATCGATGAGTTAAGGCAACTGGAATTAATGAGTTCTTCACAATCACAGCAAGAATCCAGAAGCTGTTATAGAGAGGCCACGATAAAGGTATCAAAATTTTATGAAATCAGGGAAATTTACTGCATGCTACAATTAAGTACTACATATTAACAGTTGACAAGTGTATCCCATTGTTAATTCATATATTATTCTTCTGTTGGAGACAGATGGCAGTGATGATCTTCAAAAGAGGAGTATTTGAATCTAGAAAGAAAAACAAAGCTTACTTAAGACCAAAATTAAGAATGAACATAAAGGAAACACAAGCCGTAAGTTTAAGGACACATTTTCTGGCTGACTCCATTTGCAATATTATTTGTTAGAGTGCTGCATTTTTTTAATTTTATTGAATCACCTTGGGATAGTTACAAGCTTTCATGTTTCTAACTAGTCCCCCTGAGAGTGCTGCATCTTTTAAGCCTGGTCACTAAGTACACAGCCTGTCCCTGCTTCCTGCACTAATGGCAAAGAGAGAAGTCTGCTTTTCTAGTCTGGACAGGGCCTTACTTCGTTGCTAACTGGAAGCTTTTTTGCTTTTCCATTTGGATTTTGAGCCACACTTGGTGGTGCTCAGGGCTTACCCCTGCCTCAGCATTTAGGGATCACTCTTGGTGAGGTCTGGGGGGCTGTATGGAGTGCTGGGAATCTATTTTACTGTGTCCAAGCAGGCACTTTACCTACTATACTCTCTCCAGCTCTCAATTCTGTTTCCCTCTCCCCTCCCCTCCCCTCCTCCCCTCCCCTCCCCTCCCCTCCCCTCCCCTCCTCTCCCCTCCCCTCCCCTCCTCCCCTCCCCTCCCCTCCCCTCCCCTCCCCTCCCCTCCCCCCTCTTCCCCTCCTCTCCCCTCCCTTCCCCTCCCCTCCCCCCCTCCCCTCCCCTCCCCTCCCCTCCCCTCCCTTTCCCTCCCCTCCCCTCTCCCTTCCTTTTTCTTTCCTTTCTAGGTTATACCCATTGATGCTAAGGGGTTACTCCTGTCTCTGCACTCAGGAAATAGGGGTGGACCATATGGGATGCTAGGGATTGAACCCAGGTTGGCCGCATGCAAGACAAACGCACTACCCACTGTGCTACCATTGCGCTGCTCCCCTCTCCCCAGCCCCCAATTTAATTTCTTAAAGGACAGGAGGTTGAAGACTAGCTGAGGAAAGCCAGTGGTTTCTAGACCTTTGTCCCTGAAGGTGGTCATTGGCTTTGAGGTTAGAGAGAAGGTCGAGGTACCTATTCCCATCAATTTCCAGGCTTCAGCTTTGGGGATGTTCAGGAATGAGGTTATGCTGTAGCCACAAACAAAACCCCACTACTTTAAGACAGCCCTTTAATTCCTGCTGGAGCTAGAATTATCAGCATCTGGGGGCATGGTCTTGACTGCTGCAGAGGAGCTGATTGTAGAGCAGCCCTCTGAAACTTGCTGTGTGTCCCTGGAAGTGACATCTGGCTCCTCACACAAGTCAAAATTCCTCACAGCCTCCCCTCAGCCATAAGCATACTGGCTACAGAGCTAAAGGCCAAAGGAAAGGGGGAGGGTTGATGTCTGGTGGGGTACTCAGCCTTTGTCCCTTTGGTCTCTCTCACCTGCTTCTCTGAATCTCAGTGACTCTGGATTTTTTTGAGACTTCTTATAACCTAGTGATTCTTGAGTAAATAGATATTTTTTTAAAAAGTAACTATTATGTGAAGGAGAGAGTTTACGTTCCAGTTGAGGCATTGCATAATAAATAAAATAATTGTAGCTTGTGATACACATGAAGAGGGAAAAGAGCCGTAGTAGCTACCTGAGTTTCGTGTAAAAAAAGTCCTTAGAATTTTCTTGCAAGTAGTTGGTCCTCAGAAATATTATCTATTGCCATGGTTTAATTTTTATTAATTCAGCAGCTGTGTATGGGATACATGCTGTGGTTTTAAGAATGATAAACTATAGAACAGACTAAATTGTAAATTTGTCTTTTTAAATGGCTTTGGAATAATGAGTGGAAATTGACTAGATTAGGGAGACTAGAGGAAAATATCACAAGTGAAGGACTGCAACCTAATCATAGGTGGGAAGTAGTCATAGCTGGAATGTACATTGGTTACAGGGAGAAACCAGGCTTAAAAGACAAATATTTCTTCTGTTGGGGAATTAACAAAACAACCAACAGAGTAGGTATCACTTAAAACATAGTATGTAGAAGTGGAATAGGTTATAGGGATCCAAGAAAAGTCAATCTCAGCTACATCTCTTTTTCCATGGTGATCTCACTGTATCACTGTCATCCCGTTGTTCATCTATTTCCTCGGCCAGGCACCACTAACATCTCCATTCATCCTAGCCCTGAGATTTTAGCAAGTGCCACATTGGAGGCTCTTTCAGGGTCAGGGGAATGAGACCCATCATTGTTACTAGGTTTTAGCATATCGAATACACCACAGGGAGCTTGCCAGACTCTGCCGTGCGGGCAGGCTACTCTCTGTAGCCTGTAGCCTGCCAGGTTATCCGAGAGCGAGAACTAGACAGTAAGAGGTTGCATGGCTGCAAATGCGGCCTCGTGCTTCCTTGAGCTTGGTTTTATAGTCTCTGGCTCTTGGCTGTTGATGGGATTACATGGCAGAGCTGGGAGAAGTTGGTGGGTGTAACGCCTAGCTACTGAAAGATGGGGGATCTGGGTGGAGAAGGCCCAGTCCCGATCCGAGCAACCTTGGAGATCTAAATACAGAAAATAAGAATGATGTGTGGAGGAAAGCTATCTGCAGAAGGTGAAATCATTTTGAATGGTTACAAAGCACAGTTACTGGGAATTTGCATGGGCTCCAGCAGTCATTTACTAAAAATATTAACTTTTCTTCAGAGGTAACTACCACAAGGCCAGTTATTTATACTGTAAAATATTGCTTCAAATCTGGGCCTAAGTAATTTCTGTGATAGAATTTTCCTCTCTGCTTCACAATCCAATCATGACCATCCTGTTATTTGTTGATTGCCTCGAGCAGGCCCCAGTAACGTCTCCTTCGTCCTAGCCCTGAGATTTTTTAAAAAAGTACCATATTCAAGGCTTGTTACTGGTATTTGGCATATTGGGTACGCCACGGGGAGTTTGCCAGACTCTGCCGTGTGGGCAGGTTACATTCGGTAGCCTGCCAGTTTATCCAAAGTAGGAATGAGATAATAAGATGTCATAATAAGATGTCCGGGAGCTGGATTTTATAGTCTCTGAGTCTTGGCCGTTGATGGGATTACACGGTGCCAGTGGGCCAGTTGGTGGGTGTGACCCCTGCCTACTGGAATT
Source organism: Sorex fumeus (assembly GCF_029834395.1). Lineage (NCBI taxonomy): Eukaryota > Metazoa > Chordata > Mammalia > Eulipotyphla > Soricidae > Sorex > Sorex fumeus. Next base: position 43,707,746 of record NW_026606060.1, read on the forward strand.
TGGAGGATCTGGGTGGAGGATGCTCAGCCCCGAACTGAGTAGGCTTGGAGATCTCAGCTCCGGGACCCATGTGCCTTTGTTCCTCTGTCGGTACCTTCATGTGTGTGGAGAGTGGTCTCTGCTTATTAATTTGCTTGATCACTGTCACTGTCCTCCCGTTGTTCATCAATTTGCTTGAGCGGGCCCTGTAACGTCTCCATTGGAGATACTGTGTTTGGCATATCGAATACATCATGGGTATCTTGCCAGGCTCTCCAAGAGGGGCAGAGGAATCGAACTCTGGTCAGCCATGTTGGCCGTGTGCAAGGCAAACACCCTACTGCTGTGCTATCGCTCCAGCCCTATTCATTAATTAATTAATTTTTATTTTTTATAATTTTATTTATTGACTCACCATGAGAGCAGTTACAGAGCTTTTAGGTTTAAGTCTCGGTCATATAATGAAACACCCAACCTTCACCAGTGCCCATTCTCCACACCCCCATCTCATACCCTCCCCCGACCTGTGGGGCAGATGATTTCCACATTACTCTCTATCTACTTTGATTACATTCAATATTTTGACACCAGACCCACCATTATTATTTGGGATTTTACCCCAACACTCAGATCTGCTGAAAAGGCAACAGTAGACAATTTGTTTTTTATTGCTGGTTATGAATAACGTGTGATGTCATGTGACTGCAGTAGTGGCCGCACGATTTTGAAATTCTGAAATTTTAACAATTCTGGAGGGATTTCTTTTTTTAAAATTATTTTTATTAGTGAAACACCATGTGGTACAGTTGTAGACTTACAATTTTTTTGTGCTTGGGTTTCATTTATACAATTATTTAGTACCCATCCCTCCACCAGTGCCCATTCTCCACCTCTAGTGCTCCCAGTATCCCTCCCACCCTCCAATACCCCCCTATCCCACCCCACCCCTGTGACAGGGCATTCCCTTTTGTTTTCTCTCTTCTTTTGGGTGCTGTGGTTTGCAAAAGAGGCATTGAGTGGCAATCATGTTCAGTCTATAGTCTACTTTCAGAATGCATCTCCCATCCTGGGAGGATTCTCCCAACACCTTTTACTTGGTGCTCCCTTCTCTATCTGAGCTGCCTTTCCCCCTAGCATGTGCGGCTGGCCTCCAAGCCATGGAGTGAACCACCTGGTACTTATCTCGGCTATTCTTGGGTGTTAGTCTCCTATTTGTTACTTTATATTCCCCAGATGAATGCAATCTTTCTATGTCTGTCCCTATCTTTCTGACTCATTTTACTTAGCATGATACTTTCCATGTAGTACCACTTGTATGTAAATTTCATGACTTCATCTTTTCTAAGAGTTGCATAGTACTCCATTGTGTAGATGTACCAAAGTTTCTTTAACCAGTCATCTGTTCTCAGGCACTCGTGTTTTTAAATCTGGAGGGATTTCTCCAAAACCTGTTAGGTTCCGAGATTTGTTCCTGAGTCTCTTGGATCATGGCCTTTAAGCAGCTTGATCAGGAGCCAGAAAGGCCGTTTGTGGGCGGTGACTTGGGATCTTGTTGGGATGAGGAGGAAAGGGCTGGTTCCACCCCCATCTCGTGAGGCCCCATGTGTCTCATCACTGAGGGCCCAAACCTGACTGTCTCTGGAGGATGGCGGCCACTGAGCTACCAAGGGGGGTCAGGTGGAGGGACATCACCCTTTCCCCCCTGGGGCGGTCCAGTGACAATAACCTACTGTGGCGTCTGGACACATTTCTGCCAAAAGCCACTGGGTTCTGAGATTTGTTTCTGAGACTCTGGGATCGTGGCCGTTAAGCAGCTTGTTCAGGAGCCAGAGAGGATGTTCGTGGATGGAGACTCAGGGTCTCATTGGGACAGGGAGGAAAGGGCCGGCTCAATCCCCATCTCGGAAGGCCCCACGTGTCTCATCACTGCGGGCCCAAACATGACTGTCCAATGGCCTCTGGCGGATGGTGGCCACCGAGCCGCCAAAGGGGAGCAGGTGGAGGGACAGTACCCTTTACCCCCTAGGGTGGCCCGGTGACAGTAACCTACTGTGGGGTCCAGACGCATTTCTGCCATAAGCCACTGGGTTTCAAGATCTGTTTCTGAGTCTATGGGATAATGGCCGCTAAGCAGCTTGATCAGGAGCCAGAGAGGCTGTTCATGGGCGATGACTTGGGGTCTCGTTGGGGCGGGGAGGAAAGGGCCGGCTTCACCCCCATTCCATGAGGCCCCACGTGTCTCATCTTGGGGGCCCAAACCTGACTGTCCAGTGGTCTCTGGAGGATGGCAGCCACTGGGCCGCCAGGGGGAACAGGCCAAGACATGAAACCATTCCCACCTGGGGTGGCCTAGCTCCAATAACGTACTGCAGGGACTGGATGCATTTCTGCCAAAAGCTGCTGGGTTTCAAGATTTGTTTCTGAGTCTCTGGGATCATGGCCGTTAAGCAGTTCAATCAGGAACCAGAGAGGCCATGCCTCCGATTATACAGCTGAGGTGGAGGTGGTTTGTGAGTGTGTCTCCCACATACCTAACTTTTGACCATTTACTTTCTTGGTAAACTTTGCCCCAAGTTTTTGGGGGTCTGGCCAAAGGCACAGCAGCAATTTTGGAGTATCTGAAAGTCTGAAGGCGGCATCAGGCTGCTGATGCACTCACCTCACAGGTACAGATTGACCTGCTGGTGGCACCATACCCCTGTGCTCTGCTTATTTAAAAGCGCTCCACCTCGAGTCACTGAATCTGGTGTTTTGTTCTGTGGATCTAAAAAGTGCTCCTGAGAGATTCTTCAGCAAAATATAAGTATCCGTTCCTTCAGACTGTAATTAAGGTACCACAAGCATATGGATATTTGGTGCTGCCCTAATAAAAAGAAGGAAACAGTCTATTTATGTGCATTGGAAACACAAATAGACTAAGAAATGGCAAAGTCTTTGATGGAATGATATCAACTTTTCTTCAATGAAGTCTGGAGTTGCATCTCAAAATAGAAGAATTGTCAAAACTGTCATCTTGTTAATAGAGTTAACCACTCTCATACCATCAATTAAATATACCTTACTTATAATATCACACATTGGAAAACTTTTAAAAAATGGACTCTATTTGTTTTTTGTTCCAGTTTTCATGGCCATCTACTCTCACCGAACGTCTGTTGGATGAGATGTTTGACAGCACTGCATCCCGCTTTCTGGCTGTCTTGGAAGCTCTTTCTGATCCAAATAGACGAACACTACAAACTGCACCAGTTGCTACAGATGAAATAGAAGTCCGTGATATTGTCACAGAGCTATTCACAGCAGGAAGAACGCTTTTATTAGGTAAGTAAATTCTTAGGAAACTATTTTATAGTAGGACACAAAAAACAAACATATCCAATTTATATTGATTTTGAGGTTAATAACTTCACTATTCACAATTGATAATTCATGTAATTTTATTAGTAGATTTTCTTTTATATTAGCTATGTATATAGTTATCTGTAAATAATGACAGTTTTATTTCTTTTTAATTCTTTATCTTTTATTTCTTGTTTTATATATTTTTTGCCGATAGCGTTTCCCCCAGTTAAAGTATGGAATGGAAGTGGTAATAGCAAGCATCTTTGTCTCATTTATTATCTTAAATGGAAATATTTTTAAAATTTGCTAAAGGATTTGTGATGCCTTTCATTTACAGATTAAGAATTTTTCTTTTCTTGGTTTGTTAAGGTTTTCTTTTCTCTTTCTTTCTTTCTTTCTTTCTTTCTTTCTTTCTTTCTTTCTTTCTTTTTTTCTCTCATCAGTTCTCAATCCTGGATTGCTATTGAATTTTATTAAAAGCCTTTTCTGAATCAATTGACTTTTCTCTTTTACTTCATTTTTTTTAATGAAACACCATGAGGTACAGTTGTAGACTTACAAACTTTTGTGCTTGGGATTCAGTTATACAATGATGGAGTACCCATCCCTCCACCAGTGCCCATTCTCCACCACCAATGGTCCCAGTAGCCCTCCCACCCCCACCCAATCCCCCCATTCCACCCCACCTCTGTGGCAGGGCATTCCCATTTGCTCACTCTTTCCTTTAGGGTGTTGTAGTTTGCAATTAAGTTATTGAGTGGCCATCGTGTTCGGTTTATAGTCTACTTTCAAACGCATCTTGCATTCCAAGCAAGTCCTCCAAACATCCTTTTTTGGTGTTCCCTTCTTTATCTGAGCTGCTTTTTGCCCCAGCATGTGCTGCTGGCTTTCAAGCAATGGAGCAGACCTCCTGGTACTTATCTCAACTATTCTTGGGTATTCAACTCCCATTCTGTTACTTTATATTCCCCAGATGAGTGCAGTATTTCTATGTCTGTCCCTGTCTTTCTGGCTCATTACACTGAGCATGATATTTTCCATGTAGAACCACTTGTATGTAAATTTTATGACTTCATCTTTTCTAACAGCCGCATAGTATTCCATTGTAAAGATGTATCAAAGTTTCTTTAACCAATCATCTGTTCTCAGGCACTCGGATTTTTCCCATAATTTGGCTATTGTGAACAGTGCAGTAATGAACACAGAAGTGTAGATGTCATTTTGTATTTTTTTTTTGCCTCTCCAGGATATATTCCCAGGAGTGGTATTGCTGGGTCAAATGGGAGCTCAATTTCTAATTTTTTGAGAATTGTCCATACTGTTTTCCAAAAGGGTTGGACCAGTCGGCATTCCCACCAGCAGTGAAGAAGAGTCCCTTTCTCGCCACATCCTCACCAGCACCGGTTGCTTTTGTTCTTGTGGATGTGGGCCAGTCTCTGTGGTGTGAGATGATATCTCATTCTTGTTTTGATCTGCTTTTCCCTGATGATTGGTGATGTAGAACATTTTCTTATGTCCCTTTTTTTGCCGTTTGGGTTTCTTCCTTGAGAAAATTTCTGTTCATTTTGTTGCCCCATTTTTTGATGGGTTGAATGTTTTCTTCTTGTGGAGTTCAACCAGTACTTTCTACATTCTTGATATCACCCATTGTCGGATGGGTATTGGGTGAACAGCAGTGGAGAGAGTGGGCATCCTTGTCTCATCCCTGATCTTAGAGGAAAGGCTTTTAGTTTTTCCCCATTGAGGATGATGCTTGCTATAACCTTGTGGTAGATGGCTTTAACTATATTGGGGAAAGTCCCTTCTATCCCCATTTTGGCAAGAGTTTTCATCATAAAGGGGTGCTGGATCTTGTCAAATGCTTTCTCTGCATTTATTGATATGATCATATGGTTTTTAATCTTTTCTTTTGTTAATATGATGGATTATGTTGATTGATTTCCGAATGTTAAACCATCCTTGCATCTCTGGGATGAAACCCACTTGGTCGTGGTGTATGATCTTTGTTGTTGGGCTAGGTTGATAGCATAGTGGTAGGGCGTTTGCCTTGCAAGTTGCCGGCCCAGCCGAGCCAGGTTCGATTCCTCTGCCCCTCATGGAGAGTATCTCGCCCACATGGCAAAGCCTGGCAAGCTACTCGTGACGTATTTGTTATGCCAAACACAGTAACAACAAGCCTCACAGTGGAGATGTTACTGGGCCCGCTTGGGCATATCAATGAACAACGGGCGGACAGTGACAGTGACAATGGTGAGTTGTTGAATTCTATTTGCTAGTATTTTGTTGAGAATCTTCGCATCCATGTTCATCAGGGATATCGGCCTGTAGTTTTCTTTTCTTGTGGTGTCTTTGTTTTCTTTTGGTATTAGAGAGATATTACCTTAATAAAAACTACTTGAGAGAGTTTCTGTTTCTTCAATTTCCTGGAAAAGCTTGAGAAGAATTGGCAATAGGTCCTCTTTAAATGTTCGGGAAAATTCTCTAGTAAATCCATCTGGACCTGCGCTTTTGTTTTTGGGAAGACTTTTGTTTACAGTTTCAATTTCCTTGATATTAATAGGACATTAAGGCATTCTAGATCTTCTTGATTCAGCCTTGGGAGATTATAGGAATCCAGGAATTTATCCATTTCTTCTATGTTCTCTTGTTTTGTGGCATACAGACTTTCAAAGTAGTCTCTGATGATCTTTTCAATTTCTTTGGTTTCTGTTGTGATATCCCCCTTCTCATTTCTGATTTGGTATATTAGGGTTCTCTCTCTCTCTATCTCTCTCCCTCTCTCTCTCTCTCTCTTTGTGAGTCTTGCTAGTGGTTTCCTCAAAGAACCAGCTCTTGGTTTCATTGATCTTTCAGATTTTTTTTTGGGTTTCTATGTCGTTGATTCCTGCTCTAAGCTTTATGATCTCTTTCCTTCTGCCTGGTTTGGGTTCCTTTTGTTGGTCCTTTTCTAAGATCTTGAGCTGTGAAATCAAGTTGTTTATGTGGGCCCTTACTTCTTTCCTGAGAAATGCTTTCAGAGCTATAAATTTTCCTCTTAGCATGGCTTTAGCTGCTTCCCATAGGTTCTGGTAGCTTGTGTCTTCGTTCTTATTTGTTTCCAGGTATCTTTTGATTTCTTCCTTGATTTCTTTTCTGACTCTCTCATTGTTCAACATTGAGTTGTTTAATTTCCAGGTGTTTGATTTGGTTTTCTGCGTCTGTACATGATTAACTTCTATCTTAAGTGCATCTGGTCTGAGAAGATAGTTAATACAATGTCTGTCTTCTTGATTCTGTTGAGGTATGCTTTGTGGCTCAGCACATGGTGTATTTTGGAAAATGTTCCATGTGCACAGGAAAAGAATGTGTATTCTTTTTTTGCGGGGGGGGTTATAAAGTCCTGTATAGATCTATTAGCCCCCTGTCTTTTATTTTATCCTTCAGAGCCATTTTATTATTTCCTTGCTGAGTTTTAATTTTCTTGATCTATCCAGGGGTGATAAGGCAGTGTTGAAGTCTCCAAGTACTATTGTGTTGCTTGTAATGTCCTTCTTAAGGTCTGTTTGTAGTTGTAGGTATTTGCAGTTGTTGTAGGTATTTGGCTGGTCCCTCATTGGGTGCATATACATTTAGGAGTGTGATTTCTTCCTGCTGTACATATCCCTTGATTAATAAAAAATGACTTTTACTGTCCCTTCTAATCTTTTTCAACTTGAAATCTATGTTGTCCAATACTAGTAAGGCCACTTTTTTGAAGGGGTTGTTTGCTTGCCGGGTTGTTTTCCATCCTTTGACTTTGAGTCTGTGTTTGTTGTGATTGTTCAGATGTGTTTCTTGTAGACAGCAGAATGTTGGGTTCTGTCTCTGAATCCATTTTGCCACTCTGTGTCTCTTAATTGGTGAATTTAGACCATTGATGCTGAGAAAGATTATTGTTATAGTTTTTGTGTCATCTTTCTGTAAGGGTTTGTTGTGCTTGTAGGTGTTTGTCTAGTCTTACAGTAGCCTTTTCGCCCTTCTTTTAGGTTTGGTTTTGAGCCTATGAAGTTCCTGAGCTGTTGTTTATCCAGAAAATAGTGTATTGTTCCTTCAGGTTTGAGTGAGAGTTTTGACAGATAAAGTGTTCTTGGTGAAGCATTCATTTCATTGAGTTTTTTCACTATATCCTACCATTGCCTTCGGGTTTGGAGGGTTTCCTCTGATAGGTCTGCTGTGATTCTAAGAGGTGCTCCTTTGTACGTGATTTCCTTCTTTGACCTTGATGCTTGCAGTATTGTATCTCTATCGGTGGCATCCATCATTCTAACAATGATATGTCTCAGAGTGTTTTTGTTAGGGTCTCTTTTAGCTGGTACCCTTTGGGCTCCTTGAATCTGGATGCATGCATTGTTCAGCTCTGGGAACTTTTCAGCAATGATTTGTTTAACCGTGGCTTTTTCACTGGGACTGTTTCCCTGACATTCTAATGTTGTTCCTCTTGGAATCATTCCCTAGGACTCTGATTTGCTCGAGAGCTATTTTGAGGTCTCTTGCCATTGTTTGTTGTTGCCTGTAGCCTTCGTGCAGCTGAAACTAACTGATTCAGCTCACTGATTCTGTCTTCAGCTGTGGCCAATCTACTGTTGAGGGCACAGACTGAGTTTTTTAATTTCATCTACGGAATCTTTTATTTGTGACATTTCTGTGTGTAGCTTTCCAATCTGCTCTCATTTCTTCCCGTATGTTCTCGATTTTTTTTTATGTCCTTTAATTTACTGGATATGTGTCTCACTATATCATTGAGTTCATTGAACATCTTCATTACTTCATATCTGAATTCTTTCTCAGAGAGCTCCCTTAAGTGAGTAACACCTAATGAGGATTCTGAATTCTTTTCATCGTCCTCTCCTCATGGTGAGGATTTGCGTTGTTTCTTCATGTTGGTGCCATAGCACAGTGGGTAGGGTATTTGCCTTGCATGCGGCCAACCCGGCTGACCCGAGTTCGATTCCTTTGCTCCTCTTGGAGAGCCTGGTAAGCTACCAAGAGTATCTCACCCGCAAGGCAAAGCCTGGTAAGTTGCCTGTGACGTATTCAATATGCTAAACAGAGTAACAAGTCTCACAATGGAGACGTTACTGAGCCTGCTAGAGCAAATCGATGAACAACGGGAGGACAGTGCTACAGTGCTTTATCTTGTTGTGTTGTTACGGAGACTGAGATGTTACACAAGATTGCTGGGTATGAGATACCATACCGGGCATGGCGTCTCAATTTCTTCTTCATCATAATTGGATGTTGGTGCGTAGACAATGAAGATAGAAACTGCCAGCAGTGAGCCACATCTATTCAAATGTAAATTATCTGCAGCCACGTGGCCAAGAATTAGGCCATGTCCACTTCTGAAGAGGTCACGCCTCTACGGGTACCTGGTGTATGTGGGGGGTACAACCTGGGAGGGGAAGAAGACCGGGCATGGTGTTGGGGAAGAATGGGAAGATGCTCAGGAATGGTGGGCAGCCCAGGGTCCCAGAGGATGCCTGGGGTGCATGCGCTTGGAAAGCAGAATCCCGGTCTCGAATTGGACTGACCTGTGAGGGGAGAAGACCGGGCAGGTGTTGGGGACAGACGGGAAGAGGCTCAGGGATGGTGGGCAGCCCTGGGTCCCCTCTTCTACTTCTATTAATATGGCAAGTTACATAATTGCTTACCTAATATATATGATTCTATATTTTGGAAGTAAATCTAATTTGGAAGTGATTTCTTGGTGCTTGATAATTTTTGGCAACTTTTAATAATTCTGCTCCTACTTTAATGAGAAATATTTTATTTCTTACACTATAGCCTTTTTTCTAGATTTTTTCTCCAGGTCACGATGGCTTCATGTAAGTAATTGAGAAATATGCTCTTTATTATCTTAAAGAGTTTCTGTTAGATTGGTATTATTTTCTCCTAAGTGGTTGACTATCTTGGCATTAAAATCACCCACAATGACCTTGTAGAAGGTGTGGTCTTCTTTACAGAACTTCTCCAACTCCATGTAGAACTTCTCAATTTCTCCTTCATCATAATTGGATGTTGGTGCATAGACAACGAAGATAGAAACTGCTGGCAATGAGCCACATCTATTCAAATGTAAACATCTGATTTGGGTTGTTAGGCATTCAAATGAATCAATGTTCATGGCCACGTTCATGTTGACAAGGACACCGACACCTCTGACACCTCTTTTATCATATGTTCTGAGGAACAATTCTTCTCCAGTGTCGAAAATGGCATGATGAGATTGGTGCCTTCTTGTCTCGGTCAGACCAATGTTGATCTTTTGCGCTTGTACCATCAGGTCCTCGATGGATGCACCTGATGCTAGCGTACATGTATTGAAAGTACAGGTGATCATTTTTGTCTTCTTTCGTTGTGGCAGCCTAGTTCAGCCATGAGATTTTATCAGCCTCTCCTTTCTCATCCTTCTCAACGCTGTGACGCCTTTAGGGTCGGGGAGTGAGACCCATTGTAATTACTGGTTTTGGTATATCAAATACACAATGGAGAGCTTGCGAGGCTCTGCCATGCAGGTGGAATACTCTTGGTAGCTTGCCAGGCTCTCTGAGAGGAATAGAGGCTTTTGGGGCGGCCTCTAATCGCCCTTGTAGGTGTTCCCACGGTTCAAACCATATTTGAACCCTATCAAATATGGTATGGCAGTTTTAGAAGATGGGTATTTAGTATCTTATGTGTTGCATGATCTGGAAAGCATCCTGGAGCGTGGCAGCGGCTGGGTAGTGGAGGTAGTGCCAAGATAGGACCGAGCAGATCAGCCGAAGAACTCCACATTGGGACCCATGGCCTAGAATGGAATGAACAGGGTGAGAGACTGTCTGAGTTCATCATGTCAACCAAGACCATCCATGGTAACTCACAGTTCCAGAAGGCAGAATCTAAATGTTGGACATGGGAGTCTCCCGGTGGACGGTTCCACAACGAAATAGACCACATCATATTCAATGGATGGTTTTGCCTGACCGATATCGCGCTTGTTGTCCCAAAATTTCGAACGGGATCGGACCATCGTCTCCTTCGTGCAAAATTCTATTTCACAGAGCGGGGAAAAAGGGCTGCAAAGTTTCAAAAGAGAACTCCCAAAACAACCACCAACTGGGAGCTTTTTGGCACTATTGCTGCAACATGGGAAAATGCCATTGTTGACAACAATGATGAAGAATACTGGTTCAGTACCTCCATGATTGTGCGAGGAATGCCAAGAGAGAGATAGCCACAAAACAATGCCTGTCTTCGAAAACTCTTAAGCTTATTCGCCAATGTGGTTTGGCACATGCCTCAGGCAACCGCAAGCGAATGATCTGCCTACTGTCTGTCATGTACAAGTTGTTCACTTGAGTCATCCTGAATAGGATTGGCAGAACACTAGATGAAGGACAACCATGTGAGCAAGCCGGGTTCTGCAAAGGATTCAGCACCATCGACCATATCCACATGATAACCAAGCTCATTGAGGTTTCTCGGGAGTTCAAGATGCCACTCTGTCTAACGTTCATTGATTTAAAGAAGGCCTTTGATTCTATTGAGATGGAAGCGGTCATTGAAGCCCTAGCCAATCAGGGCATTCAAACTCAATACATCAGGATCCTCCGTGAGCTGTATTACGGATTCACTACCAGGATCTCACCATTCTACAAAGAAATAATCAATGATGTCAAGAGAGGGGTTTGGCAGGGTGATACCATTTCACCGAAACTCTTTAGTGCCACCCTCAAGAACATCATGTGACGACTGGAATGGGAAGGAATGGGAGTGAAGATAGATGGTTGGCAACTACACCACCTCCACTTTGCTGATGACATTGTTCTAATAACACCAAACATTAGCCAAGCGGCACAAATGCTGGCTGACTTTCGACCGTGAGTGTGGAAAGGTCGGACTACAGCTGAATCTTACGAAGAAAATGTTTATGAAAAACAGCCTCGTTCCTGATGCCCCATTCGCTCTCAACGGAACGACCATCTCCGAATGCAACATTTATGTATACCTAGGTCGAGAAGTCAACATGACAAATGACCTGGCACCTGAGCTGCTCAGGAGGAAGAGAGCGGCTTGGAACACCTTCAAGAGTGTCAAAGCTAAGAGGATGAAGAACCTCCAGCTCTGGGCACATCTCTTTGATTCCACTGTTCTTCCTACATTAACATATGCCTCAGAGACCTGGGCCCTACGCAAACAGATTGAGAATGCTATTTGGGTCTCCCAAAGAGGAATTGAAAGAGCTATTCTTGGAGTATCATGTTTCACTCAAATGAGAGAAAGAATCCGGAGTTTCGACCTCCGTGGACGATCAAGAATCAGGGACGCTGTCTTGTTTGCCAAGGAGTCAAAAATCAGATGGGCTGGTCACGTAATGAGATTTAGAGACAACCTCTGGACTAGAGCCGATACCGACTGGATTCCACCGGATGTCAAAAGACCGCGTGGCTGCCCACCTACCAGATGGTCAGACTTCTTCATCAAGATCATGAATGATCGGTTTGAGGCTCTTCGTGTTCCTAGAACAAACAGATGCCATTGGGCTACAGTAGCACATGACACAGACAAATGGAGACGTTACTGGCGCCAGCTTGAGCAAATCGACGATTAACGGGAAGTCAAGTGATCAAGTGATCAAGTGGTTGACTACTCATGAAGCCATTGGGACTTGGAATTTTCTTTATTAAAGGCTTTTAAAAAAAACTATAGATTACATTTCTCCCATAGATATAAATGATAATTTTTCATTAAAAAAATCATCCAGAAGTTTGGTAAATTGTATTTCCTTGAAGACATTTGATTTTATTTAGCTATTTTTTTTTTTTAATATCTGTGAAACCTATGTGAAACCTACGGTTTTTCAGTCCTGACACGGTCAGTTTGTGCTTTTTCTTTAACATCGATTACCATATGCAGATAGGTAATGATGATTTTCAGAGGTCTATGTCCATTTATTTACTTATTCATTTATTTGTTTTGGGGCCTCCCAAGGAATGCTCAGGAGGTTTGGGCGGTCCCCACCTCTGACTCTTTTCACCTGAGTGAGTTGGAATTTCACTGCATTGGTCTGAGAATTCCAGCCTTCAGGTCTTTTGGTGCTGGGGATACTCAGCACCCCAGCAGTGCTCAGAGTCTTCCAGGGCTACATCTGGTGATGTTTGGCTACTGGACAGGCACCCTAACCCCTGTACTATCCTCCAGCACTGCTGTAGTCCTTTTTCAGCTCTTGTTCTGGTGCTTTAGATTTGTAGATCTGTAGTGCTTAGTGACTTAGGTGACTTGATAATGGTTGCCGATTCCCTGGAAGATTCTGAATCCCATTTTCTGGGTAGCCTTCCTGATGGCTTTCCCTGTGCAGATCTGCTTTGACATCCTTGCATTGTGCCTCTTCCTCTGTCTGTGTTTGCCTGCTGAAATTTCTGCTCTATCCCTGTCCCTGCCCCTTCAGAATGCAAGCTCTGTAAAGGCAGGGATTGTGCTCATTTCTTTGTGGTTGTTTTCCCAGTGTCTGAAAGTATTTGATCATTAATATTTAATAAATATTTATTTGCACAAATGATATCAAACCTCTTTTTCTTTTTCCAGTATCAAATACTGACAAAGAAGGAATCTTTGATTTTCCTGTGACATCCTTTTTGAAGCTACTTATAGGGGGAAAAAATGTTATTTCTCTGGACGCAGCCTTGAAATTTGCAAAATTTGCTTTTAACTATGAGGAATGGAGTTTGTTTGAATCTTCAGCTGGGCAGATTCTTGAATTTCTCCAGGTGATATAGATAATAAAATCCACAAATTCAGTTTTATTTTGTTTAGATGACATCGAATTACTAACTGTGGACTTCTCTTAGGGGCGGGATGAGCCAGAGTCAAAGAAAGCAGAGAAGGATTTAATTCTTCTTGTTGTAGTAGAAACTCTAATCAATATAAAGAAAAACAGAGGTACAATCCTGCCTTTGGAGAACTACAAAGAAGGCCTGTCAGCTCAAGATTTTGTAAAAAAATATGTTTTGCATAGTGAGTATTTGTTTTTAAAAATTAAGTTTTTTTAAGTATTTTTATAAGTTAACTGAGGAAAAGAATATTTGAGGCAAAGAGTAAGTGAGTATGCTAATTGTTGGAAGAATGGTAAAGAGTTGGAGTATAGTTGATGGTGCTAGAATTTGAGAATTGATGGTGGGAGATAAAGTTCAAGTAAGAGTCAGATCTCACAGGCTTCTGAGTTTTGTGAGGATGCTTGATTTATGCATGAGCAAAGGTCTTGAAAGGCAAATGAGAATCTACTTATTTGCAGCTTTGTTGATAAGTGAGAGGTAGCAAAAGCAGTAAATCAAAAGGCTTTCATTCTCTTTGGTAAAGTTTGATCTGATGATCTCTCTTTTTAGTGGAGAGCCATTTTCTATTGTAGGATGTGTGTGTATGTGTGTGTGGGGGGGCAGAGTTTACTCCTGCCTCTGTGCTCAGGAGCCACTCCTGGGAGTGCTCCAGGGCCCATCAGCAGTATGAAGGACCAAACCAGCGTTGGCTGCATAAAAGGTAAACACTTTAACAACTGTGTTCTTTCTGACCTCCATTGTTTTTGGTTTTTGATTTTTTTGTCCACACCCACAAATGCGCATGGGTTCATCCTTGCCATGTTCAAGGGACCAAGCAGTTCCAGGGATTGAACCCAGGCCTTCTGCATGCAAAGTGTGCTTTTTGCAAATGCTCAGTCCATTGAATTATCTCTTTGGCCCTACTGTAGGAACTGCTAAAAAATGTTAGTGTGCATAATTAAAAATTCTGAAGCCTCTTTGGTAATCCAATTGACATTTTTAGATTTCATTTTAAAATCGTTATATCATGTTCTTCATGTGTCACATGGCAGCTCAATTGCTATGCTTAAAACGATGCAGTTTTCTTCTAGTGGTTTCTGAATAGATATTTTTTCTATTTTTTCTGCTGCCATATTTTATATGTTTGTAATATAATAGTCCTCTTTAGTTCTATTTTGGACATAGCTGGCATGCAGATTCATGATAATAAGGGTTTATTTTAATTGGACTAAAGCCCATTTAGATTTTATATAGAAACATTTAAAATGTCTTTTGCACAGTAAACACTCAAGTGTGCTTTGTAGTTGTCTTGGTTTTAACTCTGTGCTCGAGCAATGCCTCTTCTTTATCTTTGCATCGAAAGGACTATCCTTTTAAGTGTATTAACAGAATCAGTACATTATAAGGAGAAATAAAGAAAATGTCTTGTTGCCATGATATTTGCACAGCTATCATTTGTGCTACTTTTACTTTTATAGAATTTCTAATTCTGTACATTTTATGTATTTAAAAGCTTGTCATTTTTTTGTTTCAATTTTTTCCTTCTTTTTGAATTAAGATACCTGCATGAAGACTTGTACATATTCAGAAGACATTTTCCATCTAGCAGCAGTGTTGTATTCCTGTGTTTGTAACTGTCCCCAGGTGAGATAGTTATTTAGAATAATTTTTAATAGTGTCAAAGGAGGCTATTGTATATTTAATTTCAATACAGATAGAAAATATCAAAAGGAATTGTGTTTTGACAAAATTTTATATTATTTGTTAACCTAAGAGATTTGAATTATAACTTGATTTGTAATGTTAAGTCTCTTATTATTATTATATTTTTGCATCTCTCTATACTTTATTGAGGAACTCCTTGACAAACTTATAATGAAAGGAATGAGGTAGTAGTTTTAATGAAGATATAATACTATTAATGAAATACTGTTTTTCATTCCATGAATATAAAGCATGATTCTTATTTAGTGTAATTTTGCGCATAAAGTGAGCAGTATTTAGAAATGATGACTTATGGGTTTGAAAATATAAGTCAGCCTAGTTCAGCATTGAATTTAAAAGAGAATAATTCCAGGTATTCTAGGGGCTTCTTTGAGGTTCCTTGGGAACTTTGGGTAATAACACGCTAATTTGTTTTTAGTTGGTTTGTATACAGTGTTGAGATTTGGATGAAATTTCATTGAAAACTTGGTTTTATTGTTTTGAAGAAGTTTGAAAACCCAATTCAAAGCATTGCCTTAACTTCACAGATCATTGAAACACAGTGAGGGACTTAGAACTTTTCAGTGTAATACAATTTTATATTTCTTCAGGGTTTCTTAGATTATGTTTGAGCTTGGGCAGGCATTATGCTTTTGAAAGAGAGGAATTTAGTTTCAAATGTAATGTTCTGTTTAGTTTCTTCCTGTCTGTCTTCTCTTGCTTAGATTCTTTCCTAATTCTCTCCCCACCACAATGTTATTGTTTTAGCATATACATTTTTAAAAGACAGAAGGTCTTAAAATTTTAATTCGGATGGGACTGATTGGTGTGCATACTTGCCTAAGAATATTTGGGGCCTTTCTTTGCAGAGAGACAGAAACTGCCTTCAGCATTCCTTAAGAATGAGGATTCTGGAGTTAGATTTCTTGCATGTGAACCTACCTTTTCTACTTCCTATTCCTTTCAGCTTGGAAAAGCCAGTTCATCATGTGCTCATCTCTAAAATGGTGATGAGATTACTAGTACTCCCATCATAGGGTTATTATGAGATTAAATGTCTTGATATATATCTTAGTTCATTTTGGTCATTATAACAAAAATGCCATAAATCAGCAAGCTTCTGTAGAAAATATTTACTTATCACAGTTATGGAGTCTGAGAAATCTGGAATCATGGCTCCAGTAAATATGTGGTGAGAGCCCCACCCTGGATCTTAAAGGGCACTCCACCTGGAGAGTGTGAGAAAATCTGGGGTGGGGGTAAGGTGTCCCTTTAATAAGAGCCTACACCACGCCCCTCCCATTCATGCGGGCTCACCCTCTGCCTGATTACTTCTTAAAGTTTCTATTTTCTAATGCAATCACATAGAAGTTAGGAAAACACAGAATTTTGAAGACATAAATACCCAGTCCATTGCAGTGTATATAATGCTCTATGAATGTTGCCTGGTACATATGAAATGATACCTATCTCCATATCTTATTATTCATGTCACTTTGCCATTTTTATTTTCAGGATATTCAGCCTGATAAAGAAATCGTTGTGGACATGATAATGTTCCTCTGGCAGAAATGCAAATTTGGAATTCAACGGCTCAATATACCAAAAAACGACTATGCAAAATTCACCCAGAAAATCAGTTCTAATAAAGTATTCTTTTTTCTTTTATTTTTTAATTATTTCTAATTTAAGTTGAGATGAATATTTCAAATCTGTTTTCCCATTTATCTACTCATATCACTACAGCTCTTTATATGTGGTACATTTTTGTGTGTGTGTGGGAGGGGGGGAGTAGGTGGAAGATTTGAGCCACATCCTATGGTGCTCAATGGTTACTCCTGGTTCTGTACTCAGGAATTACTCCTGGCGATGCTCAGGGGACCATATGGGGTGCTGTGGGTCAAACCTGGATCAGTTGCACGCAAGGCAAATGCCCTACTCCCTGTACTATTTCCAGCCCCTTGTATGTGATACTGAGTGAGAGTTGTAAGTGTAGGTCTTGAACTTTTGTTCCAATTTAGCTTCAGGGAGCGGGGAATATTTCAGATTTTAAAGTTAGCAATAAATGTAGTATACCTGAGGTCACATGAGTGTGAATAAATTCATTAAGATGGTTAAAACTCGAAACTACAAAGAAATAAGCAAAGACTTTCAGATTTATTTTTCCTTGCAATAATATATAAACTATTTCTATGGAGCTCTCATGGAAAGGAGAAAGTTGCACAGGAGAACAGTATATGTGGGAAACTTAGGAAAAAATATTTCAATAACAATGTAATCCCCTGTGATTCTGAGATCTCCTAAGATGAACTATTTTAGGATGCCTTCCCTGATTGTATCATGTACTCTGAAAAGTAATGATTTGGGCACATAAATACTGTTTTCTTATTTTAACTTGCAAAGTGAAATGATAATTTTATGTACTAAGCTTTAGGGATATGCACATAAAAAGCAGGTCCAAGTGTGGAGTCTGAAACATCTTCTTTCCCCACTATTTTAGAAGATCTAGATAACAGCTGCCTAAGGAGGATGAGAACTGGGGACTGGAGCAATAGCACAGAGGGTAGAGTGTTTGCCTTGCACACAGCCGATCCGGGTTCGATTCCCAGCATCCCATATAGTAAGCAAAGCACTGCTAGGAGTAATTCCTGAGTGCAGAACCAGGAGTAAACCCCTGTGCATTGCCAGGTGTGATCCCTGCAAAAAAAAAAGCAATAAAAGAGGATGAGAATTTTGAGAAGATAATTGTCACTGATCTATACTATTAATGTTAACAATTTTCCATGATGACTATGGATATGAGGCTATGAAATTAAATGAATTTATGGAAGCATTCTGATATATCTTATTAGTATCAAAAGTCTTCATATTATTTTATAGTTAAGAAGCACTAATATGGAGAGAGATGCCTGTAATCCTTTCATAGGATTAGAAGGTAGTGACTTCTATGAAGTACTAAGTTTTAGAAAGTGTAACTCTCATAATGTGTAATATGTTGTGAATTGATTTTGCTGCATGTTTTTTTTTTTTAGTGGATTTATCTTCTGTGGCAGATCAATGAAGTAATTCAATGCTACAGAATGGAGGACATTGACATCGTGATGGTGGCAGAAGTCACATTACGGATTAGTGAAATATTGGAGTTTTTAGGAAACCCCCAAAGAAGGTTTAAAAAGTCTCTAGGTAAGATATTGGATGAAAAAAATATAGATGGTTAATGGGCATGTGAAGGTATTTAAGCTTAATTTAGAAAACAGGATAACTTTTCCTAATGGAAAATACACATTTGAGTCTTGTGACTCACTGCAGATTTTTTTTTTTTTAGTCTACACACCATGGTGCTCAGGGCTTACTCCTGTCTCTGTGCTCAGGGATCACTCCTAGTGGGCTTGGGGGACCATACATGGTCCTGGGAATTGAATTTAGGTCAACTGCATGCAAGGTGCGTGCAACTGCATCCACCACACTCTCATACAGCAGGAGTCAATACGTGAACACATGTTGGATGGATCAAATTCCCTCTACCTTTTTAATTGTTTTCTTAGCCAAATCTGACTGTGCTCAGAGATGACTCGTGGCTCTGTGCTCAGAGATCACTGCTTGAGGGAAGCATATGTAGTGCCAGGGATTGATCTGGATCAGCTAGTGCAAGACAAGTGCCTTGCCTACTGTTCTATCTCTCCACCCCCATCTTTCTACATTTTATTTCCTTTCTAAATCTCTCTTCTCTTCTGATCCCTTTCTTTTAAATTTATTTTTCCTTCATTGGTTCTTTTTCTCTTCGTTTTCCTCTTCTTTTTGTCCTCATTTTTTTAATCCACTTCCCCTTTTTTCCTGTCCCTACCATTTTCTGCTACCTTTTCTCCTTCCAGGTGCCTTCACTGAAAGGACAGCTTTCTGCTAAGACCTTTTGCTATTCTTCTTGTGGTTGAATCCCTGAACTCTCAGAATTAGGTGGCACATACAGAAAAGGAGGTGGCAGACTGGGGATTCAGTGCAGGGTTAGGGTGTATGGAAGATCACATGTTTTCTCGAGCATCCTTGGGGATGGCCCTGGAGGCCTCTGAGCGTTGCAAGGACCAGGTAGTCCCTGCACCACAGTACCTGAGCAGTATTGCCTGCGTCCCTCACAGTGAACTGTGCCCAATTAAAAGTGAACCCTGGGTAAACCCTCTGTGTTGCTTTGGAAAATGAGGTGGAGATTTTATGGTAGTTGTTTATCTTTCTATATCCGCTCAAGTAACCAAATATTAGGGCACTTGGGAGACTTAAAAGTAAGTCTCTGGATTTGTCTGTATCTTTGTGTTTCTTCTGGTAGTTTGTTCTAGAGGCTTGCATAAACTCAAGTGATCTTTTGTGAAAAAGAATTTTTGCCAATTTTTTTGATAAGAACATTACAAAGGTGGTGATATTTACTCTGGAAGCATTTAATGCCTTGTTATCCACTTTTTTGTGAAGTAAGAATTTTCAGTGAGTTTCAGGTGCTGTCAACCTGAACGAACCTTGGTTCATTCTGCCAGAAGTTGTGTCTGAGATAAGGAATTGAGTGAAGTGTTTTATTTAGGATTTTATCTGGAAAAGCATGGTTGAAGAAGTGGGAAAGAGAAGAACAGAAAGCCATGCAGAATATAGTAAGTTCATGAGAAGCACAGTTATTGGTTGAGGGCTTATTCCAGTGACGGACCTTTTGGCACCCATAGCAGAGAAATGGGCCTTAGAGAACTGGGAGGTTGGATTACTGCTAGAAAGCTTCCAGATGAGTGAGACTGACAAGCCAGAAAGGTCATCTAACTTCTGTTATTTCTTCTACTTTTATTACATTGAGTTCTTCAGTTAAGTGACTTGGTGATGTTTGATTGTATGGTGGACATTTCATTTGCTACATATTTTGTAGAAGTACTTTAATAGTTTTTTAAAAAATTTTTTCAGAAAAGATGTATGCTTGTATTTGCCAGGAGCATGAAAAAACAATTACTCCCAAGACCTCTTTATACTGTTTGAAATTCTTTGAATTACCTGCTACTGGGAACCAAACGACCCAATATTTAATTAAAAAAATAATCAAGAGCTGGAAAAAAGCTTCTCAGATTGGAATATCTGGAGAGCTTTTTGTATTTGTATTGGAAGGCCCAAGTTAAATCCCTGGTACTTCATGGTACATTGCTAGGAGAGACCCCTAAGCAGTGAACTGGGAGTAGCTCTAGCATTTTTTGGGTGTGGCCCCAAACCAAACAACAAAACATTTTGAACTATTGTTTAATTCTACTCTTTGATCTATTTTTTTTCCTAGTTGATTAGGGAGATCATTGTTTTATACTGTTTAATTATAAATGGGTCAAGTGTAATTTATTGTACTTATTCTTTATTTTTTTCTTAAATAATCGATATTGGAACACAATTCATTTATAAATATGAAAACTTCTACATTTATATATTGAGGGGTTGTTCTCATTTAGGTATCTAGATACTTATTACTTTTCCAGTTGTTTACATCACCTTATTGGCATACCAAGCAAAAAGCACAGTAATTTTTGCATAATAATCATGTTATTTTGCTTCATAGATGCTTATAGGCTTTTATTGTTTATTTTGAATTCTGAATAAATAGGAAGCTAACATTGTCACATGAATAAATTTAGTGCTTTTATTCTTCAGAATCATTTTATCTGATATTTGTTCAAATTCATTAGGCTTCTACACTTATTTTATGACTATTTTTTGTGGATTTATATATATATACACATATGTATTATATTATATATTTACTTTACTTATAATATACATATCTATATATAAATATATATGTATATTATATATGTACTATATATAACATACATGTATCTATATATAGAGAGAGACAGTGTAGTATCTTTTTCCATAATATTATCTTGTTGCAATAAAGGTATCATGAATTATTGATTTGACTTGTTGCGTTGTAAGATGACTTTAAATTATAATAAGGTAAAATTTAATAAGGTAAAATTTAACTAGTTGAAGGAACAATTTATTATAACTGTTGAATTATTGTAGTCAGTTTATTACAAGTGTTGAAATCTTCTTAATTTAATACCTAATTTAAAAAGATAACCAATTTAGCACAACTTTTTGATTCATGACTTTTTATTTTTTCTCTTTTCCCCCCATCCTTTCTTATTTTCCTTCCTCTTACTTTCTCTTCTTTTCCTCCTTTGTTTCCTTTCTCCCTTCTCTTTTTCATGCATATCTACAGAAAAAAGGATAGAGGAATTCCTTAGGACTCCAAAAGGGAGTCCAGAAATTCTTCCAATATTAAAGGTATTATACATAGTTTATAAAATGCAATTAAAAAAGTTCTAACTTTCAAATAATATTAAAAATCTAAGTGTGTAATAGTTAATTATAGAAATAATTTTGAGTCTATAGCCATACCACTCTGAACGTGCCAAATCTTGTCTGATCTCAAGAGCTAAGCAGAGTCAGACCTGGTTAGTACTTGAATGGGAGAATTAATTTTGAGTATTTAAATTTTGAGAATGTATTACTTTACAAGAATTGAAAACATTTTTCTATGAAAAATAAGCTTTAAATATAGGGAATAAAATTAAAAAAATTTAATGGGGCTCCTATAGACCTGGACTCCAGGGTAAAAAAAGAAAATATTATGATGAATTCCATTTCTCCATCTGTTAGCTTAAGAAACAAGACATTGCTAATAAAAATTGAAACTTAGATTTTCCATTTATGTTGCCTTTCCCAGTCTAGGAATAACTCCTGTCCTGAATTTATAGTGGTTCTAAGTTCCAGGCATTTTAGTACCTTTATGACATATATGCTTTTCTAGGGTAGGGCTGGAGCGATAGCACAGCGTGTAGGGCTTTTGCCGTGCACGCGGCTGACCTGGCTGACCCAGGTTCGATTCCTCTGCCCCTCTCAGAGAGCCAGGCAAACTACCCAGAGTATTTTGCCCACAAGGCAAAGTGTGGCAAGCTACCTGTGATGTATTTGATATGCCAAACACAGTAACAAGTGTCACAATGGAGACATTACTGGGCCTGCTCGAGCAAATCGATGAACAACGGGAGGACAGTGACAGTGACAGAGTGGATTAATTTAACAATTATATAGTTTCCACTGTGTGTTCTGTTCCTGACTCAGCATTGTGAATGTGAGTTTCTCAGTTTGATGTGATCACAACGATCATTTTCACTTCTAACTCAAACTTGCTCAAAGTTATACAGTAAGTGGATTTGAACTTAGTGGATTCACATTTATTAATAGTGTCACATTTAATAATATCAAATACACTTAGAAGTAGATCATTGTTGGTATTAATTAGATTACTTAAATTTGTTTTTTGATATTAAATTATGTTAAAAGAAGTTTGGAATATTGCATATGATTTTCTCTTTTTATTTTCTTTTTTGTTTATAAAATTACTTCAGAAAAAACCCATAGAACAATTATTTTTGGCTTATACACTTCTTGACAAAACAATTAATGGAATAAATTTACATTGCATGTTAACTAACCTGTCCAATGGATCATCAGCAATTGACCACTGCTATACCAAGGTAAGAATGGGAAAATCTTACATTTGATAAAAGTTTTAACTTCATTAGCAAGCAAACTGGCCTTGCAGATCGATATGCAAGGCATGAAATATGATTACTCTATTCTCATAAGTCAGAAATATATTCCCCCTTTTTAGGATGAAATCAAGAAGAGTGAGGATCTTTGAATTTATTATTGAAGAGACCATTGATTAATTAAAAAATTAGACTTATTCATACATAAAACAGATTGCAAAGGGTTGATATGTGAGCAGAATTTAATGACTAAGTGTAAATGATAACTTGAATAAAAATAATAGGATAGTTACTTCTAGTGTGTTTTGACAACTGTATTTAAAATTTTTAATTTCTTTCTTTTTACTTTTCTTCAACCAAAGTACCCCCATGCTGATGGAGACATTTACAAACCAGTTACAACAAATACTTTCATTATGGATTTGCATCTTGAACTAATTCGAGCTCAGCATCGAATAGCCACTTTGCTCCTTGATAAATTGAATGGTAATATTTCTGAAAGTTTATTCTGAATCAGTTTAAGACAAGTTAAAAAACATACATAAATATAAAACATATGTATTATGTATGTGTTTATAATTTTATAATAATTTATAAAATGATAGATTATATAATATGTATTATACATAATATATTTTTGTAATTTTATAATAATGTATAAATTATATTCTTGTTTCCCAGATAGATTTTATTATTTTCTTATTTATTTAATTAATATAAAGATTATTTCATTATTTCTTCATACTTTGTACAGAAACTCAGCATACTTCTAAAAAAATTTAATTATGTTCGAGTTACAGTGATTATATTTTGTTAATTTAGTCAAACAAACATTTTTTGAGCACTGTATAAGATAGGGGAACCATACTTAATTTGCTACAAACAAGGTACAGTCTCTAATTTTAAGTTTCTAGGTAAGTCAGCTTTGATTATTGAGGTGAATAAAATCCATATAAATGTACTCAATATTATCAGGCACATATAAAAGAAATGCCTATATTACACAGAAAGTCAGGAATAGCTTTAAGGAAATGATGATAGCTGACTTACAAATCTGGCAAGTGTTATATTTATGAAGATGTAAAATTGGGAGCAATTGTTTTGTGAAGTGAAGACATTACTATGAATGATTGTATTGTAAAATTTAAAATCTGTGAGAATTTTCTTGTGAGTAGAGTAAAGAGCACACATGGGAGAATGACTGGCAGATAGACCTAGACAGGTAGATCACTTATGTCTTGAAAGGGGCTTATCTCTTATCCTGAAAACTACTGAAAAACTTAGAAAGGTATCTTTTGACAGCAGCATCTGAGTATAGATGAGTGGACTTATTTTTTTTCTTTAATTGCTAGGTAAAGAGACAAAAACATAAACAAAAATTTGCCAGTGGTAATCATGAATAACAAATTTACTTGACTTTCAAAATAGAATTGAACATAGGTTTAAAAAAGGGTTATATGCAAGATTTAATTTTTATAGTCAAGTTACTTATGGCTTACTGCTTATATAACAGTAATGTCTAATGATTTTTCCAGTAGCTAGACAGTTAAATCCACCAACTGCCCCTTTCTCCCCCCACGCCGTGTAATTCCATCAACAGCCAAAATTCAGAGACTATAAGACCAAGTTCCGGAATCGCGAGGCTGCAAATGTGGCCGCATGACCTCTTATTATCTAGTTCTCGCTCTCAGAGAACCCAACACACTACTGAGAGTATCCTGCCCACATGGCAGAGTCCGGCAAGCTCCCCGTGGCGTATTTGAGATGCCAAAACCTAGTAACGATGATGGGTCTCATTCCCCTGACCCTGAAAGAGCCTCCAATGTGGCACTTGCTAAACTCTCAGGGCTAGGACGAATGGAGACGTTACTGGTGCCTGCTCAAGGAAATCGATGAACAATGGGATGACAGTGATACAGTGAATGAATGTCTAATGATATTTTATATTGTATAACTATTATTTTCCCATTTAAAAATTACTGATCACTATAAAATGAAACTGTAACTTATATGACTCTTATGTCTATCTAAATTATATTCAGGGGGCTGGAGTGATAGTCCTGTGGGTAGGGCACTTGCCTTGCATGCATTCGACTTGGATTTGATCCTCAGTCTCCCATATGGTCCCCTGAGCACCACCAGAAGTAATTCTTGAGTGCAGAGCTAGAAGTAATCTTTTTATTTTTATTTTTTTATTGAATCACTGTGAGATATAGTTATAAAGCTTTCATGTTTGAGTTTTAGTCATACAATGGCTGAACATCCATCCTTCCACCAGTGCACATTTTCCACCACCAGTGTCCCAAGTATACCTCCCCATCCCAACCCTCCTTATGCCTCTGTGGCAGACAATTTCCCCATACTATTTCTCTACTTTTGGGCATTATGCTTTGCAATATAGATACTGAGAGGTTATCACATTTGGTCCTTTATCTACTTTTAGCACACATCTCCCATCCTGAATGATCCCTACAACCATCATTGACTTAGTGATTCCTTTCCTTCTCTATTCCAGCTTCCTAGAAATAACTCTTGAGCATTGCCAGGTGTGTCCCAAAACAAAAGAAAAATAAAGAAGATAGTAAAGTGTATAAGGCAATTGCCTTGCATGCCATTGACTTAGATTCAGTCTCCAACATTGCATATGATCCCCAAACAACACCAGGAGTGGTCCCTGAGTACAGAGCCAGGAATAATCCCTGAGCATTGCCAGGTGTGACACCCTTCAAAAAATAACTGAAAACCCCAACAAATTTCATTCAGATGTCATATCTTCCATACTGCTAAGTATAATTAATCAAATGTTAGTTAATTATGTTTTGAGTGTAAGTCCTTTTCAATTTATTAAGCTATGTTTGGCATAAAATGTCATGTTGATTTGATCTACATCTGATACTGTATTACTAATTATAATCATCTGCTGTTTACTAGAGCCCAGAGCTTATATTATAGAAGTTTGTGCCCTTTGACCAATATCTCCCTACTTTCCCAAATCATAGCAACTGTTACTCAACATAGTTACTCAACAGTGTTTCTATGAGTTGATCATTGTATGTTTTTAGATTTTACAAATAAGTGACACAGTATTTATCCTTCTCTATCTTTCTAGCTACCGAGAGTATTCGATATGCCAGACACAGTAACAACAAAGCCTCCAATGGAGACATTACTGGGCCCGCTCGAGCAAATCGACGATCAACGGGAGGGCCTTTACTTTACTTTACTTTTATCTAACTTATTCAATGTAGCATATTGTCTTTTCTGCAATCCTTTTATATTTATATTGAACATTGAAATTGTTTTAAAACCTTGTCCTCAAAAGATCAGGTAGCTAGACAGTTAATATAAAATATCATTAGACAGGTAGATCACTTATGTCTTGAAAGGGGCTTATCTCTTATCCTGAAAACTACTGAAAAACGTAGAAAGGCATCTTTTGACAGCAGCACCTGAGTATAGATGAGTGGACTTATTTTTTTCTTTAATTGCTAGGTAAAGAGACAAAAACATAAACAAAAATTTGCCAGTGGTAATCATGAATAACAAATTTACTTGACTTTGTTATTCATATGTAAGAAATAAATAATAAAATAATAAACTAGATCTGAGTCCTTGCATGTAGACTAAGATAATGGTAATGTTTTTTTCTAGCAGGATGAGAAAAATAATCATGAACCAACATTAGGATAATAACCATGAACATTCTTAGTTTGAAGAGTTATTTCAAAATGTGAATGACTTTTTTAATTTAAATTAAAAAGTGAAGCAAGGGAGTTTTTATTGAACAAAATTTACTAAGAAAGACTGATGGGAGAGAAAAGAGGCATACATGTTCAAGAGAATATGGTTCTTCTCCAGAGTAAGAAAAGGCAGAGGCATTCAAGAGAGGACAGGGCTTGGGAGTGCAAGCTGTGAATGACTTTCTTCTGTCAGATTTTCTTTAAGAAAACTAGCCATCACTTTTAACAAGTAGCTATGTTTTCTTCTTTAGTCGATAAAAGGTGTTTTTTACTAATAGATTAAGTAGATCATTTAAATGTCATCCATAAATAATTGAAGATGAAACTACCCTTTGACTTATTATCTATAAAAAACTTAAGTCTGTTGAATGTAATGTAGACTTGGGCCCAAATTTAAATGGAGCTAAAAGTAAAAAGTAAAGGCCCTCCCGTTGATCGTCGATTTGCTCGAGCAGGCCCAGTAACGTCTCCATTGGAGACTTTGTTGTTACTGTGTCTGGCATATCGAATACTCGCGGTAGCTTGCCGGGCTCTCCGAGAGGGGCGGAGGAATCGAACTCGGGTCGGCCATGTTGGCCGCTTGTAAGGTGAACGCCCTACCCGCTGTGCTATAGCTCCAGCCCAATGGAGCTAGTTATTATTATTTTACAGTGTCTTAATATTTTTGATATCTTTGTCTTTATTAACTTCCAACATACCACAGATGATAACTTGTTCTTTCAACCTTGTACACTCCTATCAAACTCCTCATCCCTACATACTGCTTTTGTTATTCTTACTTCAGGACATTGCAACCAATGGTTGCCTGTAGAGACAGGGATATCAAATGATGACTCATCTCATGTATATTGAATGTTTTCTTGTCCTCAGGTATCCCTTCTAGTACACTAGGTACTCAGAATGAATTTGCTTTTCTATGTGTGTTGCTAGCCCCATGAAGAATACATTCACCTTATTCTTTGCCTTTAAAATAACCTTACATCTTTTTATTGTGATATAGTGAGATACACAGTTACAAAGTTGTTCATGATTTCATGATTGGGTTTCAGTCACATAATGCTCCAACACCTTTTCCTTTACCAGAGTACACTTTCCACCAGAAATTTTACACCTTTTAAGGATGTCTGTAGACATCATTTCACCAATCATTTACTATCCTATGGTGTCTTCTATACATTAGCACACATAGTTAACCCCCACAAAAGGAGTTTATTGTAAGGTTACTATGGACATTTACTAAGGATGTCTGTAGATATCATTTCACTTATCAGTTACCACCCCATAGTGACATGTATCAGTGCACATAGTTAGCCTACCCCCCACATGCCCTTACCCTGCTCCCCTCCCCCCGCAGAGGAGTTTATGGTACATCCTTTGATGTACAGAGACAAATATCATTAGGACTCTTAGGACCAGGCCTGAAAAATAAGAAATCAGTGAAGCAGTTACCATCTCTCAGACCCAGCATAGCTTTATCCTTTCTTCCCATTTATATTCCTCCATTCCTGGGAGGATAAAGGTCCTTGGTCATCAGTTTCACTTATACTCCAGGACCTCTCTCCTTGTTCACAATCAACTGGTAATAATTTGTGTGTTAGCTTAAAATCTTGAGGTATTTTCAATTTTATCAATCACAAGCAGAGGAAAGTGGAGGCCTTCACGTGACGCCCAGAGCTCTGAAGGAACCATGGATAAAGCATTTTCTATGAAAAGGGCAGGATTTTGGCAATTGATTAGTATCTAGACCTATCATTTATTCTTTATGAAGAAGGACTTTGAACAAAAATACTTTTCATTTATTTGTCAACCTTCATTATTTTATTTAAGATTATATAGAAAATAATTTTTTTATGATTTAAAAAGTCTTACATTCCATATATAAATACAGTAAATAGGTGTATTTGATAATAAAACTACTTAAATAGTTGTTTGAATTTTTTTATTACTGAAATATAAAATTTTATAGTTGTTCTTTAATGTTAAGAAATGCCTTCTTTCTTGGACATAAATGTAATTGTAATGAAAATTTCCTTGTCAGTTTTACAGATTCCAGAAGTTAGCGAAAACGTACCTACCAGAGCTCCAGAGAAGCTAAAACAATCCAAAAACCCTGATTGTTTTACAGGTAATTAAAACTGGGACAATCTGTATTTCTAAAACTTGTAAGGATAATTTTAATGCCTTTTTGGTAAAATATTTCATTTCTTTTATTTTTTTTCAGAATTAACTGTAATGAATAAAATAAGGAAGAATAAGATATCCAAAGCAATTTTCTTGATTCAGAAAGCTCTTTTAATATTTGAGAAAGATGCAACTTGCATATTTTCACAAGAATTTTTAATGGTAATAATATTTTATTTCTCATTTAGTTCTGACATTTTCTTGTTGAAATGAATTATTTGATTTCATTGCAAAAAGCCTGTTTTCCTTAACAATATATTATGGAATTTCAGATTAATTGCATTTAGTCTTAGAAGAATAGTTCTGAGCAGGAAGATTTAGTTGATATCACTAGTTCTGAAGTCTCCTGATATGAGAGTCACTCACTGTATTCTCATTCTTTAGCAGTGAGCTACATTGGAGAGCCAAATAAAATATGGAGAAATTGGAGAGGGAAATTCTAGACCTTAAATGGTTATTTCAATGTAATACATCAGTTTTTATGGAATTGATGCAGAGATAGTCTTTTAGTTAAGAAACTTTCAGATGTGACTAATTTATTGACTTCATTGTTGTCTCATTTTACGTTCAACATTCTTTGATCTTGCACATTCATTATTTGTTGCTTATAGAATTTAAATTACTGAGGGAAGTCATATTTCAAGTTACAGGATTTTTTAATATTTTGCCCTGATGCCACAAAAGTTTGAGTGTTTTGGCTCAGTGAGTGACATGTTGCAAGTGACTTGGCTGTTATGATAAAGAGTAACATAAAGTATTTGTATGTTAGTAAGAGGATACAAAGTAAAGGGGCATTCAAGAGTGAAAACCTAGTATATTCATATGCTGGACAGAAAGAGCCAGAAATAAAAGGGTATTTAAACATATGATAGAGCTGAGCAGGCAAAGCAGAATTCTGTAGAAGAGGGAAGGGAATGAGATTGAAAGCACAGGGGAAAGGATCCATCTCTATTAGAGTGTGGGCTGCAGGGCAAATGTCATCCTTTGATAAAGAAGGGAAGGGAAAGCAGGTATGTGTAGGTTTAAAAATAAGCGTTGTTATGGCTGAGAAAATTGAGCTGATGCATTCTTGAATCAACCCTTTGATAAAAGTAGGGAACAAAGATTGCTACCAACAGTGGAGAATTAGCAGAATAAAGACCATGGAGAGAGGAGAGGAATGAAAGAGGTAACTCCAAATAGGCTAGGGTTAGGGTTAAGGATGTGTAGGTTTAGGTGGAGAGTATTGGGGGTTTCTCATATGGTGCGCACTCCCCTGATCCATATTTTTCTTCTTGTCACTCAGATGGGAACATCTCAGAGGTGTAGGAAGTCTGTAGTGTGAATATTATTCCTGTTCTTTATTTCTTACATGAAGCAATTTTAACTTCAGAAATATTGTAAATATATTGTTTTCTCAGGAGAGATTGGTGAGGTACATTTAGAGTTGGGCAGATAGTATAGCTAAGGAGCTTGCCTGGCATGCAAAGCACTGCCAAGACTGAACCCAGAGTGCGGAGCCAGGAATAAGTTCTGCAGGCGTAGTCCACAAAAGGAAAAAAATCAAACACAGCCCCAAACAAAATCAGCAGCAACAGCAACACCAACAAAAAACCAACAAAGAAAATCATAATAGTGACATTACTTAAACTTGATTTATCATTGGTTTACAATACTTTGGAATTTAAGGGGTAGAGTGTCACAGCCCTAGAGGTCTATAATACTCACTATGTCCAGTACCCAAATTCCAGTACTGTCCCACCATCAGAATGACACCTCTTTCCCCCGGTAATCAGCATTATTTTCATTAAGTCTATGAGTTTTTAAAAATTTTTTTTTGTAGAGGATTTACTTTTAATGAGTATCCCTCCACAAGGATTTTCACCAACGGGAATATGTTGAATATTTATTGAGAAATCATGAAATTTTTTATAACCATCTCAGCTCCTCAGTGCAATTTTTTAAAAAAAATTTAAGTGTTATGGTTTAATGATCAGTATTCAGGGAATACTCATAAACAATGATGTGATGGTTCACATAATTGCCAAAGTTTCTTTCCTTAAAGAAGACAAATAAATTTTTTCCCTGGGCAATCATCTTTAGTAGGCTACATTATAAAATATTTTACATTATCATGATTCTATAATAAAATTATTCCCAAATCAGTCATTGATGTGTCACCTGATACTACAAAGAGGTTTAAAAAGCCTACTTAAAAAAACACAAGCCTCTTAAATAATTTATACTGTTTAAGTTTTTCAGTTTCCTGACCTTGTGGATTTTGATAATCTCATTAGGTATTTGTTTTATTTAAATAAATTAAATTGTCACAGATGAGGAATAAACTTTTGATAATGACTTGTTAGCTTTCCAAATAAGACAGCTAGTTTTTTGGGGGGGTTGATTATTTGCATTTGTTTTCCCCATTGCCTGACATGGTTATTTGACTTGTGGAAGAGCATATTGACTTTTTTACACATTATGTTATAGATTTACTTAAATGGCTTGCACCTTGATCCAGTCTGAGATGACTGCGATCTCTCTTTGATTAAGCAGAGCAATCATCAAGGGCCCTAGGAGTACTGCTCTTAGTCCAGTACTTCTTATTTTTTTGAAAACTGGATGGTGACTTTGGGGTCCAGAGGCATCTCTATGGCTTATTGTTCTGTGTTGCTCTCTTTTGAGAGATTTATTTGGGAGACTCTGGATCATGGCCGTTAATGAGCTATATGGTACCAGAGGCAGTTCCTGGGTGTGACTGCCAGGCTACTGGAAACACAGGAAGATGGGGGAAGGTCGCCCATTCCTAGCTCCATGCAAGCCTGGAGATTTCAGTCCTAAGTCCTGTATACCTGGATCTTTTAGTAGTTTTACTCATGGATGAGGATCCTCTGAGCCTTTGGAGATCAGCTGGGAGTTCTGGAGGTTTTCGACTGCCAGGACTCTGCTGGGGTGGGAAGAGGAGCTCATCTGTCCCCCTCTGGGTTGCCCCAGGTGAGACAGCTTGGCACAGGATCTGGAGGCATTTCTATGGTGTATCCAGTCCAGTACTTCTGAACCATTTTCTCAACCTTTTAACATTTTTGCAGATGTGATTTCTCACTTAGAAGAGGCAGGGTGCCTATGAACAAGTGGTAAGGGCAGGATTGTTTGGTGTTTTTTTCTGCCTACCATTCACTTCTCTTGGACATCACCTTCGGAGGAATTTTTTTCCCCATTAGACATGACCCTAGGTTTTTCCAGGGACTGTCTTCTTTTCTAGCCAAAAGAAGGACAGTTATGCCAGGCAGGCCAATTAGTTATCTAATTCTTGGTCAGAGGGACAAAATGAATAAAACTTGTTGACATCTGTTCATTCCAGTGCCTATCATCATTTGACCAGAATAGTAGTACTATGTAGACCTTTTTTTACCTCTTCAATCTGTTTTGTGCCAAGCATGGCTTTCATGCTGCCTCTCGAAAGAATACTATCAGATGCACCTAATTTCTCATCATAATCCTATTTGTTGGAACCCAAGTTAATTAACAATTGAGATGATGTTAGCAGTTTCCAAATTAGTAATTGTGATTCAACTCTAAGTACTTGGGGTTAGCAGACTAAATTAAAAATGAAAACTTTATTTAAACACTATGGTTTAGAAAGTTGTTCATTGTACAGTTGTTTCAGGCATTTGTTGTTCTAACACCAATTCTACCACTAGTGTGACATTTATTTCACCAATGACCCTGGTTTCCCACTCATCCCCCCAAGTCTGCCCTCTTAGCAGGCACAAAGTAATCTGTTTTCTTTTTTTTTTTTTTCCCTTTATTTTATTTTATTTTTTTTTAAAGTTGTAGATTTACAATTTTTTGTGCTTTGGTTTCAATTATACAATGATCAGATACCCATCCCTCCACCAGTGCCCATTTTCCACCACCATGGATAATTTCTATTGATTGTGACAACAAAATGGCAAATGGAATTATCAAAAAATAGTTCAGTGAGAGAAAATTTGTGAAAATTGTTTTATTTCATAATGGGGTTTTATATTAAAGTCATTGTCTGAACTGATTTACTGATCTGTTTGTTGCTAGTTGAGACTTCTGTATTATTTTTGTTTGTTTTGTTTATTGAGCTTAGTTGGCTTCTTTACTACTTTCCCATCTAAAGCTCCAGCAGTTACACCCACTTACCGCAGCTGCTACCATGTAAACAATGGCCCAGCTTCGTGACTAATCTGGGAAGAAAAACTAAACCAAGCCATGCAACTCATCAGTATATCAGTATTCAGCCTGAAAACTCTGGGGTCCTCCTGGAGAGGAGGGCAGGCCAAGAATTGTCCCAGTTCTGCATATTCTGTGGTTCTTGGAGTCATACCTCCATATTCGACAATACTTACAGCCCAGTAGGAGCACAGCAGAGTAAATATTTTTAAAAATGTTATTGACACAATTTAATTCAATGGATCTATTTTAGAACTATTGGAGGAGTATAAGCCACATAAGGATCAAAGAACACAGGAAGTTCAAATAATTCCTGACTTTTAATATTTCTTAAATTTAATCTTGGTATTTTCTAAATATCACTGTTCTGACTATGGGTAGCAATAACTAGATTGCTGAGTATAATTCCTTTTGCTGTTTTATCACATTTTAGTGAAATCATTTTTATACAGGTTTTAGGAAAGAATATATGTGAATGAATAGTTTTTATTGGAAACTAATTTTATACATCTCCTTCCCTTCCATCTCCTTCCCCTTCTCCTCTGTTCCCTTTCTGCTGCGATGACCAGGAGCTCTACTCATGTTTTGTTGTTGTGCACACAGACTTGGGGGTGATACTCACCAGGGGTTACACACTCAGCTCTGGTGCTTCCACACATTCTGGTTTTTGGATTTGTTCGGTTAGGTGTTGCTGTGAGCTCAGATGTGTTTGCTGGGGACAGCACTTTTGGCTGAAGTGCCTTCACAACTTCAGTTGCAGTGCTTGCAGGGGTTTGCATACCTTATTGTGCTGCTGGAATGTGCTTAGAAGAACACTGGAGATTTCACATTCTGGTAGGGTGATGCAGGTGCCAGATGGCAGAGGACTGCTCAGTGCATATCAGTAGCACCAGGAATGACCCCACTACTGCAAGATGGTGCCGCTGCTGCTGAGTCATCCCAGGGTGCCTTTGTGTACTAGTTCTCTCCCTGTGGGCCCTTCACCCTTATCAATTCTTTAAACTTATTACCTGTCTAAAGCTTTTTCTTAAAAAGTATCCCCTCTCTGATTTTGGGCTTCTCTCATGAGGTCATGTTTTAACCTTTGGAACAAAATATTTTAGTATGTTACATACATATGTAATATATATTTTCAAGAATTTTATTTTTAAAGTGTTTTTTTTGAAAACATTTTAAGGGTACTACACTGAAAGCATAATGTAGATTACGTATCATTGTTTCTTTTTATCTTAGCTTTTTATTAAATCCAGATAGTACAGTGATTGTTAGTATAAGGGTCTAGGATATTATTTTTGGTTCTGACACTAACTGAATGACATAAACCAAGTTACTTGTATTCTCTTAAGGTTTATTTTGTAAAATGGGAAATTTGTGGATAATTCAATGAAATGATGCATTTGAAATGCTTAGCACATGGTGCAGATTAGAATCAGTGAGTGTTAGTTGTTATTATTATTTCTACTCCCCATCCTTTCGCCTTAACTGCTTCCCCTTTCCCTGTTCTCCTTTCTTTCTCCACATTTTCTCATCTCCCTTATCTCTCTTGCATGCCCCATGCCTTCTTTCTCTATTTTCTGTTTTAAGAACTCTGGGACTTTTTTTTCTTTTTCTTTCTTTTGTGATTTATACTTTTCTCCGTCAACTACATATTTCTTCTTTTCTCTTCGACAGATCTTACAGATTGTTCTCTGAGGCCACCAGGCTCTACCCAGCAGTGTTTAAAGAGCCTTGTCATGCCAGGGATTGAACTGGGGGGCTTAAGTATGCAAGACATGTACCCTTAAGCCATATCCCTGACCCCTTTGTCTATTTTATTCACTGAAATATTCCTTCCCAAGATTCTTATATATGATTAAATCTACTTATCATCTCCTTTTGAAATGTATGTAATAGTGTTGGGAATCTAGCATATACCTCAGGGAGGTCTGCTAAACAAGTAGTAAACATCTACTTTCTTTTTCCAGTTTTCTGACAGTTGTTTATGTATGTATTAATCTCATCCTTCAGATCGTATTATGTCTTTCCACAAGTGTTTTGCTGCACTGTGGGTGTTAAGCCATTGTCAATTGTATTTAGTGTCAATCTGTTCTCATAAGTACCAAGTAACTTCTAAAAAGACCTCAGTTTCTCTAATGGAAACTCAGTTTTTCTAATAGGTTTCTCTAATTTGCAACTAGACCATCATACTTTGTAATTCAGAACTGCTGTTGCTGGTCTATTGCAGTAGAAGCCACTAATGAGAAAACATTCAGAAAGTTCCTTGTGCATCCCCATAAAAAACTGCTTTCGCTGAGGTTCCTTGCTTGACACTTTCTTGGTGACTGTAAAGACTAATTTCTTCTTTCAAGGTTAGCAAATTCCTAATATGACAGGTAACATGCTAGGCTGTGGAAGAAGAGAATATGGTGTCTCCAATGACCTGATATGTTGTGGAAAACCCACCACTTCTCCACCATCTGCTTAGGGCATTGTTACTGAATTTTCAAATGGGTGTTCCAGAACAGTTTGGTCCTCTAGGGAGCATTGTTGTAGGCATTATTTATGTTCATATGGATGATGGTGCTTATTCTTTCACAGTTGAGTTGCTTTTTTTGGAATTTTTCTTTCTTTTTTTTTTTTTATGTAGGAGTATTAGCACAGTGGTAGGGCGTTCGCCTTACACGCGGCCAACATGGTCGACCCGAGTTCGATTCCTCTGCCCCTCTCGGAGAGCCTGGCAAGCTACCGAGAGTATTCGATATGCCAAACACAGTAACAACAAAGTCTCCAATGGAGACGTTACTGGGCCCGCTCAAGCAAATCGACGATCAACGGGAGGGTCTTTACCTTACCTTACCTTACTGCTATTTATTCAGCCACTGATTTGCTGATTGAATTGGGCATGAACTCCACCTTACTTTTTTTTTCATAGTTTTATTTATTAACCCCAATATACCCCCCTCCCACCCCACCCAATGCCTGTGAGGCAGATGATTTCTACTTAACTCTTCTCTACATTGATTACATTCATCATTTCGACAAAAGATATGCCATTATTGTTTAGAATTCCCCCGCCCCCACAATCAGAATTGCTGAAAAGACATTTTCGTAAAATACTTTGTTTTCTATTGCTCGTTATGAGAATCATATAATGTTGTGTGGCCGCTATTGTGGCCACACAATTTTGAATTTCTACAAAGAGCCAGATAATTTAGAGATTGGTTTCTATGTGTCTGGTGTTATGGCTGTGCCGGAGAGCTGTTCATGAAGGGCAACTCAGGACTTCGGTAGGGTGTGAAGGATGAGCTGGCACCACCCCCCTTCCCATGAGACTGCAGTTGCCCTGTCACTGCCGGCTCATACCTAACTTTCCAATAAGCTCTGAGGCAGTGGCCACCTTGCTGCCAGTGGGAAGAAAAGGCGGAAGGGAGCAACACCTTTTCCTTCCCAGGGAGGCATGGCGCCATAGTTTAACGCATGGTCCATTCACTTTTCTGCCGCAAGCTGTCGGGCTCTAGATTAAGTCCTTTTGCCTCTGGAGCCATGACCATGCCAGAGAGCCGCTTGTGGGGGGCAACTCATGACCTCGGTAGGGCATGAAGGATGAGCCAGTACTGCCCACTTCCCATGAGACTGCAGTTGCCCCATCACTGCTGGCTCATACCTGGCTTTCCAATAAGCTCTGAGGCAGTGGCCACCTTGCTGCCGGGGTGGGGGAAAGGTGGAAGGGAGCAACATCCTTTCCCTCCTGGGGAGGCATGGTGTTGTAGTTTAACGCATGGTCCATTCACTTTTCAGCGCAAGCTGTCGGGCTCTGGATTAAGTCCTTTTGCCCCTGGAGCCATGCCTGTGTATGCAGTCCAGATGCATTTCTGCCAAAAGCTGCTGGGTTTCGAGATTTGTTTTTGAGTCTCTGGGATCGTGGCCATTAATCAGCTTGATCAGGAGCCAGAGAGGCTGTTTGTAGGCGGCGACTCGAGGTCTCGCTGGGATGGGGAAGAAAGGGCCGGTTCCACCCCCATCTGATGAGGTCCCGTGTGTCTCGTCACTGCAGGCCCAAAACTGACTGTCTTGTGGCCTCTGGAGGATGATGGTCACCAGACTCCCAAGGGGAACAGTCCAAGGCACGAAACCTATTCCCACCTGGAGTGGCCCAGCCCCAGTAACCTACTGCAGGAACAGGACGCATTTCTGCCAAAAGCTTTTGGGTTCCGAGATTCGTTTCTGAGTCTCTGGGATTATGGCTGTTAAGCAGTTTGATCAGGAACCAGAGAGGCCATGCCTCCAATTATATAGCTGAGCCAGAGGTGTTTTGTGGGTGTATCTCCCACTTACCTAATTTTTGGCCATTTACTTTCTTGGTAAAATTTACCCCAAGTTTTTGGGGTCTGGCCAAAGGCACAGCAGCAATTTTGGGGTATCTGAAGGCCTGACGGTGCCATCAGGCTGCTGATACACTCGCCTCACAGGTACAGATTGACCTGCTGGCGGCACCATACCCCCTGGAATTTTTCTTTCTTGTTCTTTGTTAGGATTTATTTTCTGGTGACATTTCTTTCTCTTTTATTTCAAGAAAGCACATAGAAAGACTTCTGAATCACTTTGTTTTCTTCTTTTTTTAATTTTTTTTTCTTTTTGCGTCACACCCGGCATTGCACAGGAATAACTCCTGGCACATGCACTCAGGAATTACTCCCAGTGGTGCTCTGGGGACCATATGGGATACTGGAAATTGAACCCGGTTTGGCCGCGAGCAAGGCAAATGCCCTACCTGCTGTGCTATCGCTCCAGCCCCATCCTGAATTTTCTATAGGAGCAATCTTTTTATAGGGGCAGCACTGGGCTGGTGTTCCCTTGAGTGCTGGGGATTGAATATGGCTTTACACATATAGGGTGTGTTCTCTTCCACTTGAGCCATATCCCTGGACCTCTCATCCCTTGCTTATTAATGAAATCTTATTAGCAGCAAGGTGATTCTGCTCACACAGTTTGGATTTTAAGTTAGGTAGCTTTAGAGTTTACCTGAATCCTTTTATAAAATTTGTCTGATTTACTTAAATCAGAGACTCTGTTTTAGACATTCGAAACTTTAATACTTTTATGAATCTATTTGAGTTTGGGCTATGGGATATAAGTTGCTGGGGGCATTTAAAGTTGAAATTAATCAAATTTTGGGAGTATGTGTAGAATTTCCAGGGCGTTTGGATAGTCAAATAAGATGAGGTCAGAAGCAATCTGTGTTAGTATCAGAGTCAGGGAGCTAGTGCTGCTGCTCTAGTTTATAGGTGCTAATCAACATCTAAAGTCTCCAGATTTTTAAGGGATTAGCTTCTTTCCTTGATACTATGTAATTTTTTTAAAAAAAGGCTGATTTGATCTGCTTTTAAAAAATTTTTTTCTTTTTGCTTTTGTTTTTGTTTTTCTGCCACACCGGGCAGTGTTCCGGGCTTACTCCTAGCTCTGTGCTTAGGGATCACTATTAGCTGGATTTGCGGGACTTTATAAGGTCCTGAGGATTGAATCTTGCTTGGCTACATGCAAGGCAAGCATCCTGCCTTCTCTACTATCTCTTATTTTATTCTGTGGCGCAGACAATTCTTAACTTTTCTTTTGTTACTTTGAATCTATCACTTTTTGGATTTTCCATTTTAATTGCAATGTCTTGCTATTTGGGTTCATTTTGTTTTGAACCCTTTGGGCTTTCTGGGTAAATACATATCCCCAGACTGAGGAAATTTCTGGTTCATTCATCAAAAATTCTTCCTTTTACTCTCTTTCCTTTCCTGCTGGAACCTACCTCATGTTAATTTTGTTGTTCTTAATGTAATACTATAAATCTCTTATTTTTTTGCATCATTAAAAAATTGTTTTTTCTTCTTGTGCTTGGAGATTTCCAGGGCTTTTGTCTGCTTCCAGAAATGTGGGTAAATTCCTCCTTTTCTTCATTTATACCTTGCACTATATGAGGTCTAGGAATGAAAGTTCTGAGTAGCTGATCTGAGCAGTGACCAAGGTTCATGCTTGCAAAATTGAATTGTTGCTTATGACTCTGAGTGTGTCTGGGTCTGGATGTCTGCTGGGTATTTGTTGTTACAAGAGCAAGTT
Organism: Sorex fumeus; assembly: GCF_029834395.1. Taxonomy (NCBI): domain Eukaryota; kingdom Metazoa; phylum Chordata; class Mammalia; order Eulipotyphla; family Soricidae; genus Sorex; species Sorex fumeus. Next base: position 43,746,332 of record NW_026606060.1, read on the forward strand.
ATACAGTGGGGTCTGGCACACTCAGGGTTCAGAGTTTCTGGTGTATGAGAGTAGGTATGTGATCAAAGTTTGGTCAGTCTGAGCAGGATAGTAGTAATGCGTACCTAATAATAGTTTTCTGGGGGCTGGAGGGATAGTACAGTAGCAGGTCAGGTGCTTTCCTTACATGAAGTCTACCTGGGTTTGATCCCCAGCATCCTGTATGGATATGGGAACACCACTAGGAATGATCCCTGAGAACAGAGCCAGGGGTAATGCCTATTCACTGTTGGGTGTTTCCCCCTCCAAATCATCCCACAAAACTGATAATAGTTGTTTAAGAGTCCAGCTCCATAGCTACTACTGAGTGGATTGCATTTATCTAGCATCTGACTTAGAAGCTTGTGACTCAAGCCTCTTCAACACTGCACTTCTCTGCATTGCAAGCTGCTCCTCCAAGCTCCTCTTCTTAATTTTAGCATTTTTGCTATACACTTGCGTCTAACAACTGCTTTTGCTACATCCTGTGAGTTTTGATATGTTATGTTCCATATACATGGGTTACTGCTTGGCGTTCGCCTTACAAGCGGCCAACATGGCCGACCTGAGTTCGATTCCTCCGCCCCTCTCGGAGAGCCTGGCAAGCTACCGAGAGTATTCGATATGCCAGACACAGTAACAACAAAGTCTCCAATGGAGACGTTACTGGGCCTGCTCGAACAAATCGACGATCAACGGGAGGGCCTTTACCTTTTACCTTTTCTTATTTTATGTTAACATTTCATATGGAATCTCCTAAAAATGTGAATGCCTTTCCTTCAATTTTACATAATAAGTAATTCTGTATATTTTACTTTTTCTTACTGATAGAAAGAAGCTCAATAAATAGGGATGGAGAGATAGTACAGTGGGTAGGATGCTTGCCTTGTATGTGGATGACTGGAATACTATTCAGAGCCCCCCATACGATCCTCAAGCTGTGCCTGGAGTGATACTGCAGTGAAGAGTCATAAGCCCTGAATACTGCCAAGTGTGACCCCTCAAAAAAAAGTCCATCAAACTCAGTAAATAAACCACATGTAGTAATAGTATCACACTTGAAAATCACAATTCAAGTTAGTAAGAATAGGTATGCTGTTTATTATTGATCTGAATATGAATGTTAAGAATTTCACAATGAAACTTGTTGATAAATTGATAAATATTTGGAGAGTTTGTCTTGAGAGTGAAATGTGTACAATCGTGTATAGAGCTGACATAATACCATAGTTTAACAACCTTTTTTTTTACTTAGCCTTATTTAGTAGCCAAAGTAATCCCATAGTATGAAATATGTGTAACACTGTGGCTCAAAATATGATGTATAGAAAATGATATTTAAAATGACCAAAATCTACAGACATAGACAAAGCTTAGATTTTGAAATTTGATACTGTTTTATTATAGGAAGCATATTCTTTAATTGAGAAAGCTGAAGCAGAACAAAATGCCCTATATTTATGTCAGAAATGTTTGGAAAGTTCTGAAAGAAAAAAGAAACAAGTCCCTCCTCCACCTCTCCTGTTGTCCCGAACTTATTGTTCTGTGACCTTGAAACCTGCTCCATTTACTACAAATGTCAAGGTATGCTGTCCGTTATGATCTTTATCTCAAAAGTAGAACAGCAAAAGTACTTTTATGGTTTTCATGACTACTAATAGTATTGCTTTCAGGATTCAAAAATCCTTATATTTCAGCATTGAGCAGTGGGATTATGTTTTTAACATTGGAATGGTTCTTAGTTTCTTCATGACTTTCCCCACTCTGCATGTCTCATTATGCTCCATCTAGCGTTGCTTTATTTAAATAAATAGTAAAGAGGATCAGTAAGGAAACATTTGTAAAATTTTTTGTCAGTGTCACATATGCTAAGGTTTTAATTGAAGTGGAATCGGATATTTGAATAGGGTACTAATCATTCTGAAGAGTCGATAGACATGAGGAAATTTGGGAATATTGAATTTAGAGGTGCTTTTCAAAGTTCTTCCAAGTAAATGGGGATTCTTTAAATGTAAACAAATGACAATTCTAGTCATATTATAAATCAGAACTCTGGATATGAAGAATGAATGAGCTCTTTTCCAATCTCCAGTGTCTGGGAACTTGGTCTAAAGGTGGCTGCAACTTGGGGCTTAATTTAAGGAAAAAAAATTATATGGAGTGCTGTGATTTGCAATAATGTTTAATGATAGGGTTTCATTCACCTATCACCCCCACCACGCACCCTCCACCAGAGTGTTTGCTCCCCTCCACCGTTGTCTCAAGGTCTTTTCTCACCCACTCTCACTCCCTACCTGTTCACCCTAGAAAATTCAGCTCTGTAGACCTCTTCTCAGACTCTTTTGCTTTTGACCAATTGTTTTCCCCTTACTGTTTATTTAAAAATGTTTATTTCCTATGTGCAACTAAAGTTACACGTTTATATTTCATATTAGTGACTAGTTAATTTTATTTCATAAAGTTTAGAAATAAGAAGATGCCAGTGATTGCAGCATTTGTCACAGCACATTATATGAAGTTTTACATACATTCTATACATTAGTAGAGTTGTGTATTTGAAGCAAGTTTTGCCTTCTGTTACTTACTCCTCAGCACTAGATGGTGCTGTGAACTTAACTAAGTCTTCTGGGTTTGCATCTTCTGTCATCTTTTGCGCTATCTTAAGGCATTTGTTTCACTGAAGTCTCAATAGTTGAATATGCCGATGTTACTTGTAAACTTTAACTTCTATAGCTAGTGGTAATTCGTTCATATTGTCTTTATATTGTAATCCCGCAATGCTTAGGGTTATACAAACTAAGATGTTTTTATATGTGGAATAAAATAAAAACAAAAAATTTTCTTATAAAAATGCTGTTAGAGAGATTGTTGTTCTCCAAATTCTGGTTTATATAGAGATTAATTTAGAGCAACAGTAATTTGAGTCAGATAACACTTCTTGTCCTCTTTGTTTACCATTATGAAAAATTTTGCCCCATTTTTGTGGGAAATCAAAGAAAGTTTCCTAAGTATTTTTCTGTGTCAGAGAACTTTATTTTTCCTTCAGATTATGAGACTGATGTGCTGCCGACTGCGCTAAGAGGGCTGCTAGAGAATTTGATTTTTCTTGAACTCTAGCTTCCTGATATATTTAATGCTCTGTTTTTCCAGTAGTTCTTCTGTCTGCATGTAGTGCTTCCTACTGGGAAATTTTCCTCGAAAATATATGAAGATTTAGACACATGCAACACAAATTCCTATTACCAAGGCTATATAGGCTTAAGTGTTTTTAATTTTAAAAGCTAGTTGTATCCAGGGCTGGAGATGATAACAGATGAAGGTGCTTGCTTTGTATGCAGCAGACCCCAGTTTGATCCCTGGCACCAGCACAAGGTCACTCAAGCACCACCAGGAGTGATCTCTGAGTACGGAGGAAGGTGTAAGTCCTGAGCATCTCTGGGTGTGGCTCCCAAACAAAACAAGTGAAAAACGTTGCCTTTGTACACACTATTTTAAAAAGCGATTCAGAATTCTAGCTATTTATGTCAGCTAGAAACCAGTAGGATTTTTCTATTGACTGGGAAGTGAACAAATAGCATGCTAAATGTAAGAACAATTACGTTTTCCCTTCTTACGGTTTTTTCCCCTTCCCTTGTAATTTAGGTTGTTAGGTGAGGTTGAACAGAGGTTGACTGTTTCAACAGTAGTAGTAGTTGAAATGAACAGTTCTGGTGCTGGAGCAATAGCACAGTGGGTAGGGCATTTGCCTTGCACACTGCTAACCCGAGTTTGAATCCCAGCTTCCCATATGGTCCTCCTGAGTACCGCCAGGGCTAATTCCTTAGTGCAGAGCCAGGAGTAACCCCTGTGTATCGCTGGGTGTGACCCAAAAAGCGAAAAAAAAAAATGAACAGTCCTACAGTAGGACACATTCATTTCAACAAGGACTCTCTATTATTTGACATCTTGTTAAAAGGACTAGTTGTTGTCTGGTTATTAATCAAATTTAAGTTTGTTCTTTTCTATGGAATTTTCATTTTACTTTTGCTTTATGCCTGTATTTTAAGAAGTATCAAAGTAATATCATGTTTCAGAATATTTTTAGCTTGGAGGAAAAAATCACCTTGCAATCTTACTATCTTATTAGATCTTACTAGATCTCTACTGCTATTCTTATTGAGGAATGCTTTCTTCCATGCTCTTTTGTATGTATTTTTGCATTTCACTTCCTGTTACTTTTTTGGTTCTGGGACCAAACACTGGTGCTCAGAAGAGAGTGGGCCACTCTCAGTTCATACTTGTGGTGCTCCTGGTGGTGCTCTGGGGAGTATAGAGATGCTGGGGATTGAACTCTGACTCCTGAGGCAAAGTACACTCCGGTCAAGTTAACTATCTCCCTGGCTGCAATACACTGTATTTGAAATGGTATAATTTATATCTTTTCCCCTTGTTTTTGTCACGTTATTAAATAAAATACTGACATTATTTCAGTGTTTTTATAATCAAGATTAAGATATCTTTAAGAAATAGTTATATCTATTTCATGTAAATTAAAAAATATATTAGTCTAGAAATAGCCTCACTGGTAATTTTTTATAGACCTTTAAAAACAAAGAAAAGTGTACTGTTTTTGAAAATTTTTTTTTTTTTACTTTTTTTTTTCCTTTATTTTATTTTATTTTTTTTAAAGTTGTAGATTTACAATTTTTTGTGCTTTGGTTTCAATTATACAATGATCAGATACCCATCCCTCCACCAGTGCCCATTTTCCACCACCATGGATAATATCCCTCCCACCCTGTTTTTGAAAATTTTTAAAGCTTATCATTGATTTACAAGTCTGTGGAATTTTAGGAGCTTAGCTTTATATTTGTGTAGGCATCAACACCTCCACAATAAGAAAGAAAAAGATCTCTTTCTCTCCAAGGTGGGATACAAAGAAACACAGTAAGAGAACAACAAATGACCAAAGGCGTGGGAACTGGATATTTACTGATAGAGCTGAGCTTGCCTGAGGGGAGGAGGGGGTGGTAGCTGGGAAGGGAGGCTCCTGGAGGGAAACAATTCCTTCCCACTGCTGATGTTTGTGAAGTTGGAATGGTGTGTGAATAAAATGTCTAATTAGCAGTACTGTAAATCATGATTCCTCAATAAAAATGGTTGAAATGGAAGCTATCTTTAATACACTCTTGTTAACTAGATAATCTTGGGCAAACTATTGACCACTTCTATGTATCTTAATTTCCTGTAAAATAGTATGGGAATAATGGATGGGCTAGAGTGAGAGCACAGCAGTAGGGCGTTTGCCTTGCAAGCCGCTGACTTGGCCGAGCCGGATTCGATTCCTCCGCCCCTCTCGAAAAGCCCGGCAAGCTACTGAGAGTATTTCACCTACACGGCAAAGCCTGGCAAGCTACCCGTGACGTATTTGATATGCCAAACACAGTAACAGCAAGTCTCACAATGGAGACGTTAGTGGGCCCGCTCGAGCAAATCTATGAACAACCGGAGGACAGTGCTACAGTGCTTCTAGGGATATTATGAATATTGAAATGTGTGTGTAATTTTCTGATAATAATTAATGTCTGTAAACTGCTCAATAATAGCTAAAGTAGCATAGCCAATAATAGAAAACATCTTTGTTTGGTAATCCTAGGTAAATGAGTCCTCAGTGTAGCTTTCTTTCCTTAAGATTAAGCTTGTGTATATTTGTAAAATTAGATTTCATGCTTTAAACTTCGAATAATTACCTTTTTTGGAAGACGGGGATTGAACCCAGGGCCTCACATATGGAGAGCATGTGCTCTGCCACTGAGCTCATTCCTGATCCTTGATGTGTTACAATTTATTTATAGAGTATTCCTCTCCCTACAATGTGATAAAAGATGCAGAATGTCTGATAAGACAGCAACTGATGGCTTTTTTCTCTCCTTGGCAGGTCTCCTGGTACTCCATTTTGGGTTGCAAAGCAGAAGGGAGCTTTGGGAAAGTTAGGTTAAACAATAACCACCTTCCAAACTCAGGAGAAATGGTATGTCAAATACCCTTAGTATCCTGAAATGTTACCAATAGTACAAAGAATTCCTTCCTTTTCTGAAATGTTACTAAAAGCTTCATTTATGACAATTGTTTCTCTCTTATAAAGACACTTCATGAATTTGTCTAATTTCAGATTATTTATAACAAATCCAGAAATGAATGAAATGAAAATGACTATTATTTTTTGAAACTTTGGGTCACACCCGGTGGTGTGCTGGGTTTACTTCTGGCTGTCTGCTTAGGAATCACTCCTAGGGCTTGAGGACCACCTAGTGGACCATCTGGTGTACCATCTGGGGTGCTGGGCATTGATCTTGGGTCAGTTGCACGCAAGGCAAGCACCTTACCTAGTTGCTGTATTATCTATCTGGCCTTGGCTTTCATTTTTTCACATGTATCCTTCATAATACTGGACATTGCCTCACTTTTTCAGTGGCAAATTTGTAATCAGTTGGGAATGAAACATCTTGGCTGGCCACATTCAGACAGTTCTGGTATCTTGATTCATCACATTTAGCTGTCATTTCTCAAATTTCTTTTCTATCACACAGGCATCAGTTTTGAATCTATAGTTCATCCATGTCAACAAAAATCTCAGAAGTAAAATGACAGTTATAAACTAGTTCTTTCAGGTCCTTTCTCTAAATACTTAGATCAACAGAAAGTTTGATCAAATGCTGAACATGAAATAAGAAAGATCTTCCTTTTGAAGCTTTTATAGAAATAGGTTTGGTATAGAGTCATACATATCTGTTATGTTTTCAGCATTATTCAGCCCAAACACTGAATTATTATTGTAACATATTCTGGATCTCATAAAGTATGAGAGTATTTTATTGAAATATGCAAATAGAAGAAAAGATAATGAATAGGCAGGATTTGGGGGTTAGGAATATTTTAAAAATTGTGCAAAAGTATCACTGTCCTCCCATTGTTCATCGATTTGCTCGAGCAGGCCCAGTAATATCTCCATTGTGAGACTTCTTGTTACTGTGTTTGGCATGTCGAATACGTCATGAGTAGCTTACCAGGATTTGCCATGCGGGTGAGATACTTTCGGTGCCTTGCCGGGCTCTCTGAGAGGGGTGGAGGAATCGAACCCGGCTTGACCGGGCTGGCCGCGTGCAAGGCAAACACCCTACCGCTGTGCTATCGCTCCAGCCCTGTACAAAAGTAAAAGAAGAAATACTTTCAAATTACTTTAAAAACGACTTTAAGTTTAGATATTTTGCTTATTCACGGTCACGGTCCTCCTGTTGTTCATCGATTTGCTCGAGCGGACCCAGTAAAGTCTCCATCATGAGACTTGTTACTGTGTTTGGCATATCTAATACGTCACGGGTAGCTTGCCAGGCTCTCAGAGAGTATCTCAGAGTATCTGCCGTGCGGGTGAGATAGTCTTGGTAGCTTGCCGGGCTCTCCGAGAGGGGCGGAGGAATCGAACTCGGGTCAGCCATGTTGGCTGCTTGTAAGGCATCCACCCTACTGCTGTGCTATCGCTCCAGCCCATTTTGCTTATTAAGTATTACAAAGTGATGAAAAATGCTAACAATTTGATGAGAGTATATGTTTATGTTTATAACATGTACCTCAAATAAAGAACTGGCAACCTAAATTACATTTCCTAATTTTTAAAACAATAAAGACAAAGATTCTAACCTCAAAAAAAAATTAAGGAATTGTCTTAAATAGGTACTTCAAAAGAGAATAACAGTTGCATCGTATTCCACTGTGTAGATGTACCAAATTTCTTTAACCAGTTATCTGTTCTCAGACACTTGGGTTGTTTTCAGATTCTGGCTATTGTGAACATAAAATTTGTTTATAAGTGGATGGACATGGAGAGTATCATGCTAAGTGAAATTAGTCAGAAAGACAGTGGCAGACATAGAATGACTGCACTAACTTGTGGAATATAAAATAACATACAATGAGACTAATACCTGAGGACAGTAGAGACAAGGACCAGTGTAAAAAATCTTTGGAGGGCAGCCAGGGCGGGGCGCAGTGGCTCTTCCCCTAGTTGCTCGCATTCGGGGGGTGGGGGGGCTGAGATGCTCCCACAGTCAGGGCAGCTCAGGCCATGGGGCAGACAGTGGACAAAACAAGGGCCAAGCAGGTTGATTGATCAGTCGCCATTTATTCCATTCTCCCCACGCGCCTGGCCCAGTCTCTCTGAGCCCCCCACTCTAGTCTCACACTGCTCCTCATTCCCGTTTCCTCCTGTCTTGCTCATCTCTCTGCTCCATCTTGCAGCCTGGACTCTCTCTCTCCACGTACCTGCTCCTGATGGTAGCAATCCAATAAACCTAAACTACCTGAGGCAATGCAGGAAGGACAAAACAGTGTTATCCTGCAGGCCAGGAGGATCACTGCCATGTTTGGAAGCCTGCCTGAGGTGCTGGAGGAAAAGGCAGTTTGAGGGATCACTTGGTATGGGAGATGTGTGCTGAAAGTAGACTAAGGACCAAACATGATGACCTCTCAATATCTGTATTGCAAAGTATGATGCTCAAAAGTAGAGAGAGTAAGAAGGAAGGTGCCTTCCACAGATGCAGGGGTGGGATGGGGGGATGGGGGGGACTGGGGACATTGGTGGCAGAAAATGCACACTGGTGGAGAGATGGGTGTTCCATCATTGTATGACTAAAACTCAATCACGAAAGCTTTGTAACTGTATCTCATGGTGATTCAACAAAAAACTAAAAAAAAAAAAAACACCAAAAAAACAGACAAAAGAGAGAATATTAAAAAGAGAAGACCTTGTTTTAATTTTGCATGTATAACTTAAAATATGTTTCTGTCACCAGATACCAGCTGATGGTAAAACCGTTTTTGAGGTGAAAGGATTAGAAACCAATGAAAAATATATATTTGCAGTTGCTGCCTATTCTTCTAGTGGGAAGCTCATTGGTGATTCTATTGGGGAGTCAACGAAACCAATTCTGATTTATCCACCTCTTTCCACTGTTACTACCCGAATGTACTTGACACAGGTAGAAGGGATTTCTACTATTTTTTTTATAATTTTTTCCCTATAAAGTAATTTATGATGAAAAAAACAGCATAAATTTGAAAACTTCTGTAAGATGTATTTTCCATTATTGCAGTTTTGTAATAAAATTGGAATAATTCTCCTATTTTATTAGTTTGAGTTTCACAGTAAAATTTTTTCCTCTAGATTATGGTAGTGATAACTTTTAGAAACTTGGGAAAAAACAGAAAAGAAACAGAGATAAACAAATACTTTCTGTTCTATGATCAGTGTAGTGTTTCTTACCTGGTACAGTTGTTTGGTTTCCAAGGGAATGTTGGTCAATGTCAGGAGACATTTTTGGTTGTTATAATCTAGGCTCATCTTGTGTGTAGTTGCAGCCATGATTATAAGCACTCTAAAATACAAATGATAGTCCCTCACAAGCACAGAATTGCCCAGCCTGGAATGTCCTTTCATTTGTGTGTGCACATATGTGTACTCATACCTATATATGTGTATATAAATTTATATTTATATATAATATCTTTCAAATCATGGCATTTTATGTTCTTATCACGATCACGACCACCCTGTTGTTCGTCGATTGCCTCGAGCAGGTGCCAGTAACGTCTTCTTCGTCCTAGCCCTGAGATTTTTTTTTTTAAAGTGCCATATTCAAGGCTTTTTCAGGGTTAGGAGAATGAGACCCATCATTGTTACTGGTATTTGGCATATTGGGTATACCACGGGGAGTTTGCCAGACTCTGCCGTGTGGGCATGTTACATTTGGTAGCCTGCCAGTTTGACCAAATTAGGAATGAGATGATAAGGTGGTCTTCAGCTGTTGGGCCCTGGTGGAGACAGTCAGGCATAGGGTAGGAGACTCTGTCTTGTTCTCTCCCGGGAGCTGAGTGTGATAATCTCTGGATCCTGGCCGTTGTTGGAGTTACACGGCAGTTGGTGGGTGTAACTGTCTAGTTACTGGCAGGTCCAGTCCCAAACTGTGCAGGCTTGAAGATCTCAGCCCCGGGTCCCACACACCTGGGTTCCTCTGTCAGTTCTTTTATGCGTGAGGCTCATCCAAGTGTGTGGAGAGTGCTCCCAGCATGGCCTTGGCTGGGCCTCGGTGGTCTTCAGCTGTTGGGCCCTGGTGGAGACAGTCAGGCATAGGGTATTAAATACATTCAAGTATATGTTCTTATACTTTCATTAAATTTATAATTGATTTTTTTTTTGCCTTTTGGGTCACACCCAGCTATGCTCAGGGGTTACTCATGACTCTGCACTCAGAAATTACTCGTGGTGTGGGAAACGGTATGGGATGCTGGGGATCAAATCAGGGTCAGCCACGTGCAAGGCAAACACCCTACCTGCTGTACTATCTGGCTTCTACAATTGAATTTTTAAATAACAGTTTTATTGTGTTTGTTTTCAAAAATCTTTTTTGTGTGTGTGGGAACACACTCAAATGAGCTCAGAGGTACTCCAACCTCTGTACTCTGGGATCACTCCTGGCAGGATTTGGGGAACTATCTGGAGTTTTGAGATCAGTGTGAGTCAGTGCTGTTCAAGGCCCACTGTTCTCTCTCTCTCCAACCCGAAGACATAATTTTAAATGGATGCATGGTCTAGATTCTTATAAATAAGTCATTATCATGATCTATATAATAGTTTTTATTGCTATAGATTGGGCTGGAGTGATAGCACAGCGGTAGGGCGTTCGCCTTACAAGCAGCCAACATGGCCGACCCGAGTTCGATTCCTCCGCCCCTCTTGGAGAGCCCGGCAAGCTACCGAGAGTATTCGATATGCCAGACACAGTAACAACAAAGTCTCCAATGGAGACGTTACTGGGCCCGCTCGAGCAAATCGACGATCAATGGGAGGGCTGTTGCTATAGATTAAAATATTTTCTGTTTTTTCCTTGCTACTATAAGCAAAGCTGTTATGCATATCTTTGTATGTAATTCTTTGTCTGTATTCATATTTACTTTTGTAGGAAACATTTATAGAAGTAAAATGTCTGGGTTAATAGAGAAAGAGAGACTTAAGTTTAAATTTAGCACATCATGCTACTGATAATATTAGGCAAGTCATCTCATCTTCATCTGTAAATTGAATAACAGTTGTAGCAACTTCCCTGGACTGTTATAAATATTAAATGTAATATCAGTGGTATGAATATTAATGTTTATATATTAAGTGCAGTCAGATGTTTACCATACTGCTAATCATTCAGTGGACACAACAAATATGATTATTGTTTTTACTTACGATATACTAATAATGTAATACTTTAAATGAAATGATTGCCTCGCTTAAGGCATAGTAGCAGTGAATATAACACTAGAAAGAGTGACTCATTGACTTAAGTCTCAAACTTCTACTTTTAAGACTGTTGTTGGCTGCAGAGCTTATGACTACTCTAAGTTTTATCATGTCCAAGATGCTATTTTGCCTCTTAATAGTTTATTAGTATTATTAGCTATAAGATTTTAGTGGCAGTCTATAGTATATTTTTCAAAGAAAATTCAGTGGGAGAGAATTGCTAGAATTTGTCTAGTATTGGTTTAGCATGTCATATCAGCTCATGGTTTTCTGATGTGTTTCTTTGGAATCTAATATAAACCCTAATTTGCAGTGATGGAGTTATTTCCAAGTAAGGAACCAAATATTTCATCAAGGCCTAATTTTTCTCCAGAGAGTGGTTTGACTCATGGGCTTCATTTGGCAGAACTTTCATTGAAAGTTAATAAAACTAAGTCCAAGCTTACTGCTGGGATAATGAGAAGTGTCCTAAAGTAATGACCTGTTTCTTTATTGACGTTATATTTGCAGCACTGTAGTTCAGTATGACAGTTTATGAGCACTCTCTCTCATAATGTTAAGTAACTGAAGCAAAATGTTCTCACTTTAGTAAGCCACTTCAATTTACACCTTTAGCTTAGGCTTTTGAGTGCATGCAAGAAAATGTACGTTTATTTTGGAATTTTCATCAGTTTTTCATGAGAGTGGTTATTTTTTAGTTTATGGATAATTTTGTTTTTTAAAAAATAGCATCAAATATTCTGCAGTACAATATGGGAACATTTTACTAACTTCCAAGGATTAAATTGGCTTGGCATTTTAGGTTGTGTTTTTGCTCTTGATATTAATAAATTGCGGTGAATATTTGCTAGATTTTCCTTTAATGTAGAAAGCTATTTTAGTTAGGCCACTTGGAAAACACTTATTTATTTTTTTGTTTGTGTTTAGGGGTCATATCCAGCAGTATTTATGACTCCACTCAGGGATCACTCTTTGCAGGGCTCAGGGAACCCTATGGGGTACTGGAAATTGAACCTGGGTCAGCCATGTGCAAGGCAAGTGCCTTATCCATGGGATTATCTCCTTGTCCCCCACTGCCCCTGCTAGTTGGAAAATTCTTGAGGAAATTTTATAAATTATATGCTTTCCAATTTTTCCTTTTTATAACCTTTGATCTTCCACTTTAAGTTGCACATTGCTAGATGGTATGAAATAAAACATAGCACTGTAGCACTGTTCTCCAATTGATCATCCATTTGCTTGAGCAGGCACCAGTAACGTCTGCAATGTGAGACTTGTTACTATTTTTGGCATCTCAGATATGCCACGGGGAGCTTGCCAGGCTCTGCTGTGTGGCTGGGCTGCTCTCGGTGGCTTGCCGGGCTCTCCAAGAGAGATGGAGGAATCAAGCCCGGGTTGGCTGCATGCAAGGCAAACACCCTACCCGCTGTGAAATAAAACATAGGAAATCTAAAATTTGTGAACAATATTCTAGCCTTGACTTTAGAGATTATACTTTTAATTAAATGGCTTAGTCTTGATTTCCCTATTTGTAAATAGGGAAATAGGTTATAAAACGAAATGTAAATATATAGGCAATTCAAGTATATAACTACATAGGTGAATTAGCAAATCAAATAATGAGCAAGCACAGTGGTACTATTGATATTGAAAAATAGGGGATATTATTTACCCTATACTGACGTTATGACAGGCATTTGAAAATTGCTATTTATTTCAGTAGTGCTAAGTGATAGTGTTATTGCTTTGATTTTATAGTTGAGGAAAGTGAGATTAATCTTCTCTATAGAAGGGAAAAGCGAATATGAACTATTATATGTGAAATTAACCTAATAGGACTTGTTAAAATATTTATTTAAAATATATATTTTACAAATAAAAATATTGCATAAGATAACGTTTATTTTGTTTTAGTTTGTCTTTCAAATTGGCAGCTTAAGAGTTGGCTAAGAAAGTTTAGTGACCACATAGTCCAGCTTCTTTATTAGATCAATATAGCCCAGAGGGCTCATTTACTTTTTCTCAGTTACATTGTTTTTGCTTCAGCGGGTACAGTAATGTCTCCATTATGAGACTTGTTACTCCAGCAAATCCATGAACAACAGGAGGACAGTGCTACAGTGCAGTGCTACATTGTTTTTACTGATGTACAGACTCTGTATAGGTATTCAACTTTTTAGTACTCCAGTTTACTCTTTTGGAAGCTAGGTAATGAACTCCCTTCATAACGCTTTGAAGAAACCAATGAATTAATAATACATGTCAAGTGCATAGAGCCAATACTTGACGTATTTAAATGCTCCCACCTAATTTTCAAGGCTTTCTGAAATTATGTTCTGCTTTGCCTCTTCAGTCATTTTGCTCAGATTTTTTTCCCTTTTTCCAAATTCCAGTACATCATTCTGATCTTTCCTAAAAGATCTATGACGCTCTACCCCACTGGGCACTTTCTGGATGCCTCCACCATTATCATGTTCTTGTAGTTTTTCTGTGGTTCCCTGTGTTTTACATCTGTCTCTTGATTACCATTTAATAGAGACTGTAATCCTTTTAAGCTTTGAAGGATCTACCCTTCTGGTGCTTAACACAGAGTAGATACTTAATAAAAGCTTTTTGGTTAACTGATTGTGAGTATCGCAGTGGCAGGTTAAGAAAGCCGTGGTCTCAGGACTGGGATGTGGCTCAGGGTGAAAAGCATGCCTCACTTGTGCAATACTCTAGGTTCAATCCCTGGCACAATAAAACTTTTTTTTTTTTGCTTTTTGCTTTTTGAGTCACACCTGGCGATACACGCAATTTACTCCTGGCTCATGTACTCAGGAGTTACTCCAGATAGTGCTCAGGGAACCATATGGGATGCTGGGAATCGAACCTGGGTTGGCCATGTGCAAGAAAATGCCCTACCGCTGTGCTATTGCTCCAGACCAACAAAACATTTTTTGGCTTAAAAAAATTACTCTCTTGTGGAATACATTATACATGTCACTTACATAATTAGTTCAATGAAATTATTTGCATTTTATGTTTTATTTGATTTCATTATGGATCTCAAGCAGTGTGCAACTCACTTGGTGGATTTCATATAATTATATGCATTTAAATATAATGAGCTTTTCTTTTCTTTTCATTTTTTTGACTTTTAGGCCATACCTGGCAGTGCTTAAGGTTTACTCCTGGCTTCGTGCTTAGAAATTACTCCCGGCAGGCTTAGGGGAGAGTGGGATGCTGGGGATTGAACATGGGTAGGTTGTCGTGCTAGGCAAATCCCCTACTACTATTGCTCTGGCCCAGGTAGAGTAATTTTTAGAAACATTTTAGACAAAATATATTTTTCAAAAATAGGCAAATCAGTGATATGTTTTCTCTGCAGCTTCTAGGTTTTACAGTGAAATCGTTATTTGACCTAATATCAAATGTGTTAAACTTAAAACATATCATGGCTTCTAGAAAGTCTTTTATTTTTCACTCTTTTCAGCTGTGAACCCTTTGTTGCAGAAAGCTCTGAAAGTGTCACTCAGGAACCAGGAAAGAATGAACTGTATTTCATATTTTGGTTTTGGGAAATCTGATTGTTTCTCTTGGAACAGATTGTTCATTATAACAGTGTCTATAATAAATGGAGTGCACTGCTGAGATAGATGGAAATGAAATTAATTTGGCTCAGATGTGATCTTTGTTTTGCTTATGAGAATTTGAAACATCCTTACAGAGTTTCAAATTTCTATGCAATTTCAAAATAAAAGAGATTTCAAAATGTGTCTGTCTCCCTTGCCAGTGGTCGTTGTTACCTTACTGTGGCTATGTGGAACCACACAGCAAATGTGAGTAATTGTATATGAAATTAGTGTGACAGCACCTGATCAGAATTCTTGTTTAAAATATACATTTTACAAATCAAACATCTCATAAGGTATTGTACTTTCTGTTGTAGGCAGCCTATCAGATTGGTGAATATGACTTGGCTAAGAAAATTTTTTCACCAGTGTGGGACTATTTTGTTGCTTCACCACCTCATGATGAGAAATCTATTGTTTCTTTAAACAATATAATGACTGTTACACAGAGAAGGTAATTAAAAACATTTAAATATACAAATATGCTTATTGGAAATATAGTTGTTGAATGCAAGTCAGAGTTAATCTGTCAATTTTATAAGATGATAAGATAAATCTGTTTCTAATAAATCTTTTAATAAGTGTCTACATTCCTACATTATAAGATCTTGTTAGAAACTTCCTTTCTAGTGACAAGCAAAAAACACTGGAGTTAAAATGGATACATTGAAATAGAAGGTAACTGATATTATAGGAAAACAAAACCACAATACTAACCCAGGTAGTGTAATTGATTACCACCATTATGGATTGGGGGCTTTTGAAAAAGAAAGGTTTAGTTTGGGTTAAATCTTGAGTGTTCTCTTTGTCGAAAGGACTAGATCACCAGCAATTGTAAATAGGTCTGCTTATTGCCATTTTTTCATAAAAAGTAGTATAGAAACAGCTTCAGAAATAAGCTTTAGTGTAATTTTAGATAGTCGTGGTAAGTTCTATAACAACCATCACCTCCTTCACCTGCTTGTTGTTGTCAGGAGTGTCTTTTTCTTTAATAGGATGATTACCCTTAACTCCTCAAAGATAATGAGCTAATAAAGATAAATGTTGGTTGAGGCAAGGCATTGATAATGCTCATTTGCATAAAAGTATGATCTTCCATTAAGCAAATGCAGGCTTAACATTACCCATGCACAAGGATGCAAGTTACTGTAGGGTATCAGTTTAGAGACAATTTGGAGGAGGAAGATAAATGAGTAGGAAGATTTTATATGATGTGAGGGGATAAGAGGGAGGATGGTGTTAGAGTTAATGAGATTTCATGTAAACGGACTGCAGAGCATGTGGCATTTACCTAGGGAACTGGAACAGTGGAACAAGCAGAGGATGGCAATGAATCGGGCAATATTTTGATTTGAGTTTTCCAGCAGGATGTCTTTGTGGATATGAAATATTTGGTTGGTATTTTAGTGTTGACATTTAAAAAGAGAGATCAAGATTAGAAGTACAGATTTAGAAAGTGTATGTTGAGATCATCATTGAGAATTGACAAGGAGTGATATCCCTGGAGAAATATCTGTTTAGTGGAAAAGATGGGAGATTGTTAACTGAAGTTTGGCTATTGTTTGAATTTAAGAGTGTGAAGTAGTATTTGGAATCAAGGAAAAGGAAATTGAAAAAGAGAAGTCCAGGAAGTGAATGGGAAGCGGCACCAAAATGAGTTAGAGTCGCCCAGAGGTAGGGGAAAGAGGTGAGGCTTGTAAAAGCATCTGAAGAGGAAAAGAATTTGAGCAAAAGAATTTATAGTCAAGTCCTGCTCCATGTGGCTAAGGGTTATATTTGATTTTAAATCCCAAGCATTGTAATAGTGTTACACACACACACACACACACACACACACACACACACACACACACACACACACACACGATGTTGGAAAATGTTACTGTGAATGGAAGAAAATAGAATGAATGAGAAGAGTGATATTGATGCAGAGCAGGCAAACTGATTGCATAAAATAAGAGGTGCAGTGTCTAAAGAGCTACAAAGGTCACTACGGAAGTGACTGCTAGAGTTTTGATCAGTGTGGAAGTGGAGTTGCAGGAATTCAAACTGATGCTGGGAAAAAGAAAATTGACCTGACAGAGACCACTTAAATATGAACTTTGTCTTGGAACAACGCATCTTTTTGTGAATTGTTGATGTCAGATACTTTCCTGTTTTATCAAGATAGTAGATGTAAAGATTAGAGACCTGAAGCTTAGGAGAAAGGGTTTGTCTCTGTGTAAGACAGGGGACAAGGACAGAAAGACTGGGAACAAGGACGGTGGCATATTCCATAGTTTTGTCAATTGTTGGCACTATTGACTGCATTTTAGAAAAGATAATAGAAATATCTTAAGTGGTGTTAAAACTGTGTAGTTATCCTCCTCCTCCTCCTCCTCTTCTTCCTTTTCTCTCTTCCCCCTTTCCCCAAGGCTGAATTTTTTTTTTTATAAAAGCATCTCATTTTGAGAGAGTTTATTAGTATGCTCTTGGGGCTCTTGAACTTTATATATTAGAACCAGGAAAATTCGTCTATACTCATTTTACACATTACATAATATGTCAGCAGCTAAATTTTTCTTAGTTGTCAAGAAATAGTCTTTACTTCTAATTTAAATAGTTATATGAGAGAAGTTGTTGCACAGAGAGAGTAAGTACAGTAAGCAATACTCTTTTGGGACCTTTGTGTGGATATTAAGAATAAATCAGGCTAAATGGTGAGTATACATGCTACACATAAAGTGACTTAAATACAAATATAAATCATTTTATTTAAACTGGTGACATAGTTTTTTCCTTTTGCAGATTATATTCAGACATTTTGGCGGATACATCTTCAACCCTATTGTACCTTTTTCTTAGAAACATTTTTGTAATAAGTGACATTAAAGTTAAAGAAGAGAATCTTTTCTGTGATAATATTAAAGGCAATGAGATTTCCCCTGCTCAAAATGTAAGTGGTTAAAATGGATGAAAATGTGTTAGTTTCTTGGGTTTAAGCTCATGTTCTTTGGGGCCTGCCTGTCCTTGTTTGTGAATCAGCTGAGATGACATCATATCATAGTGTTCGTTTATTTGATATTCCATGTATGTTTCAGAGACCTTTATTTTGCTTCCTTTCAATTTGTCCTTTTTATGTGCAGAAGTAGCATAAGTTTCAGTGTCACTGTCACTGTCCTCCCGTTGTTCATCAATTTGCTTCAGCGGGCCCAGTAACGTCTCCATTGGAGACTTTTTTGTTGTTACTGTGTTTGGCATATCGAATACATCACGGGTAGCTTGCCAGGCTCTGCCTTTCGGGCGAGATACTCTCCGTAGCTTGCTGGGCTCTCCGAGAGGGGCAGAGGAATCAAACTCGGGTCAGCCATGTTGGCTGCATGCAAGGCAAGCACCCTACCTCTGTGCTATCACTCCAGCCCAAGTTTCAGTGTACAATTTATAAAGTTAAACCTATTGTATTCAGTGTTCCTTAAGAATACTGTGATTTGACTTTATATCATTTCTTTAATTTTTAAAACCCATACATAGACAATGCCATTGTATGATCATTTTAAAGCATGGAATCTATTTGCTATTCTGCAGCTTTCACTTTTAACATTGTAAAAATTTTTCATCTTAGATATTTTCCTCATGGTACATTTCAGTCTACCCAAATTATTTTTAATCACGGGTTTGTAATTCTATAAAGAGGTAGGAATTCAGTCTATCTCCTATTGGTATATTCTCAGATTAAAATCCTATCTTGTATTTCTGCAACCTTATAATCCTCTTGTGTTTTATACTTTTCTTATTCTATCCTTCCTTTTTTTTTCTTTTTTGGGTCACACCTGACAATGTTCAGGGGTTGTTCCTGGCTCTGCACTCAGGAATTACTCCTGGCAGTGCTGGGGGACCATATTCCCATATTCCCATATGTTAGGGATCAAACCCATGTCAGTTGTGTGCAAGGCAAACACCCTACCTGTGGTACTATTGCTCTGACCTGCCTTTCCTTCCCTCCCTCCCTCCCTCCCTCCCTCCCTCCCTCCCTCCCTCCCTCCCTCCCTCCCTCCCTTCCTTCCTTCCTTCCTTCCTTCCTTCCTTCCTTCCTTCCTTCCTTCCTTCCCAATAGCTGTGCTCAGGGCTTAGTATTGCCTCTGTGCTCAGGGATCATTCCTGGTGGGACTTGGGGGCCATATGTGGGGCTGGGATCAAACCCATGTTGGCTGCATGCAAGGCAAGTCCCCTACCCTTTGTACTGTCTTTCTGGCTATACTGCCATTCTAGCAGTAATTTGCTGTAAGGAATTTCTGACTGCTGTTCATCCATTTTTTCCCAAGTACATCTTATATGTCTATATACTAAAATAGTGAAATATTTCTCCAGGAAAATGGTAAGAAAGAGTAGGATGACATTTTTTTAAAAGTTGCATTTAGTCACAAAAGCCTATGATTTTTTTTCACATAGTAAAAATATAGTAGCAGAGTTTGTTGTGTCAAAATGTGGCAATTTTCTCATAACTCCAAAGGGAAATGTGATTATTTTAATCAAGTGTGAGGAACATTATAGAAACATTGTATTTTAATTTTTTGTTATAATGTATGGTTTTGAAAAGACTAGATTTGGAAGGGGGGACCTCACTCAGGGATCCTGCATGGAAGGCATGCGACTGCAACAGATTGGGCTATCTACACCACCCCTCTCCCCACCTATATATATTTTAAACATTAAACAATAACCAAGGATGTCTTACCAATATATATATGTATATATATAAAAGTTAGTTTTCCATTACTAGTGGTAATTACTATTTGTAATCACTATTGGGGATTTAGAGTTATTCATAAATTTGTATTCTCTTCATGCCAACATTCATGTTGCTGTTGAGTCACAAGGATCCCATTTCCTACCCTTTCATCTTAGAGAATTAAAAGAATTAAACACCTGGTGCTCCATGTGATTGACAATACCCGTTTCTTTACAGATTGCTAGATTGGTTGAATGTGAAAGAGTATTAGTGGCTTTGGAACTTAGCAACTACCTAAATGATTCCAGTTTTGCCCTTCAAGCTGTGACTCAGTGTTATGGTCTCCTTGCTCCTCTAATCTTTCATAATATTGTTCTGGTGCCTGTTGTACAGGTAAGGGTTTTTCCCCTCCCCCAGATAATGGTAATTTTGCAAATACAACTGTAATATATTTCAGGGAAGAGAAAGCAATGTGTCCCTCATGAAGTACAAATAGGTCAAGAGTTTGTATGAAATTTCATGAGTTAACTGAAAAACATTTTAATAATTTAAGTGATATGTCTGGGCAAATATGACTGAGGACGTAAAATGTGTTTCTCTGAAAACATTCAGTCTTGTTGCTGTCCATATTTAAATACTGGCAATATGCTTTCCTGGGTTTTAAAAGTCATTTAAATTTTTTTGTGTTCTTGCTATGTTAGAAAGAGCAAAAATAAAAGCCTACTATTACAGTCATTATCTGAGGGAAAATTGAAGGATGAACCAAGAAAAAAAATACTCAGTGTTTCAGTGATGGAGGACTAGGAATTTATGGAAAGGAGCCTAGGTAAGACCTGGCCAAAGGATTATGAAGCGGTCTTTTCTCTCTCACAAATTGCCACTGACCTAATGGCTTAAAACAGCACCCATTTATATCCTCTGGTTTCTGGGAGTCAGGAGGATGGATACTAGTCGAGCCTGCTGCTCAGGTGTCACTGTATAAAATTTTGATTTCGTACAGTCATTGGCCGGGGCTGCAATCTGAGGCTCAGGATCCTCTTTAAAATTAAACAGTTGTTGAGACAATTCATTTCCATGCAGTTATGTAACAGGTTCTCAGCTCCTAAAGGTAGGCTGCCATGTGTTTTTTTTCCTTAGCATGGCACATTGCCTTTTTTTTTTAGACTGGTAAGATAATTCCCCTCTAATAAATATTTATTTTTTGTTTGTTTGAGGGCCAAATTCAGTAGTGCTCAGGGCTTACTTGTGACTCTGTGTTCAAAGCATCCTATGTGGTGCCAGGAATTGAACTGGGTGGGCCAACAGCAAAGCAAATGCAGGTCAAATGCCTTAACCTCTTTCTTTCTGGCCCACACACTCGGATTCTTACATAACATGGTGTCGTCAGGAGGGTGACAGTCCATCACATCACTGCTCCTTCTCACACTGAAGTGGGGAATGAACTATAGAGGGTTTGTATACCAGAGAGAGGCACACTAAGGATTTTTAAAATTCTTCCTACCGCAAGAGAGTAATTAGAGTAGTAAGATTTTACTAATAATGCAGTAGGTTATCACTGTCATCTTTATGGTGCCATAGCCACAACAATTAGCTAAGATTTTGAGAATCAAGAAAATATGAATCAATTTGTGTGAGGTATGAAAGAATATTTAATTCACTATTGAGAAAACTAGAGAACTAGCACCTGAAGTTAGAAAATGTACTCAGTACCTACAAACTTATAGGTACTTAAACTTTTACCTTGGAATAGTTCCTATTGTGCATAGACATGCTTCCTCCTGCATTTCCCACATCCAATATTTTATCTGTGAAAAATTTGTTTCCAAAATCTAAAATCTGGGGCTGATACTTAATAGGGTAGAACTCATGCTCTGCAGGGCCTTATTTCTGGAATCACCTGGTCCCCTGAGGACCACTGGGAGAGTCCCTGAGCCTTGCCAGATGTGACCCAAAACAACAACAAAGAAAACAAGACCAAAAAAAAAATATAGACTCAGAGTTAGCAGTCTTCCATATCACCTGTAAATGTAAAAGGTAAAAGGTAAAGGCCCTCCCGTTGTTCGTCGATTTGCTCGAGCGGGCCCAGTAACGTCTCTATTGGAGACTTTGTTGTTACTGTGTTTGGCATATCGAATACTTCACGGGAAGCTTGCCAGGCTCTGCCATGCGTGTAAATGTATTGGAGTAGTATTCCCAAGTGTGGAATATACATCTTTTGAGAAGCTACATGGCACTGTGTTTTTCTTTTGTAGAAGAACTACCATATATAAGACCTACTTTGGAGAAGGTGCTTCAGCACATGCCAGACAATGCATCTTTAGAGTCAGCCCACTACCTCATCACAGGGGTTATTTCTACCCTTTGGAGGGCATGCATCTTACTAGTATATCAATATTTGCCATTTCATGCTCATTAGATTCTGTTAACTAGGCATTATTAATATAGAAGATAATTTTTCCCGTTTTCTTCGTGTGTGTGTGTATGTGTGTGTGTGTGTTGGGTGGCATTAGTGGTTTGCAGCTATATCCAGTTATGTGCAAAGTCTCTGTGCTCAGGAGTGACCCCTAGGGGTGCTGGGGAACCATATGCAGTGCTGGGGATTGAGCTGGCATCAGCTGCAGGCCTGCATTTTGCTTCCTTTACTCTCTCTGACCTGAGAACCCTTTTTATTTTAGAGAAATGTTAAAGAGTTTAGATCCTTTATAAAACATGGCATTATCAGGTGGGACAGATAATGTTACCTTGGACCAGGGAACTTAAGGTGTAGTCAGCCCAGTATTAATGGGGTCTTTTGAATGTTCTTTCTGACAGGACAGAAATGAGAATATTGGAACATGAGTGCTTCTCAATCAGTGCATTCTTGCAATGATGCCACATTGGGAATACCTGTTGAAACTGGTGCTTAGTTGTCTGGGTGCCGGATGGTTCACTTTTAGAATTGGTGGATTTTTCTAGAATTCCATGGATACAGAATGCCTTTAGATTTAGCTCAGGGAATGGATTATAGCTATAAGGAAAAGTCTTAGGGAAGGAGTTTCTAATTAAATTGTTTTATTTGGAAGAGGAAAATATATTGGAACAGCTGGGAGATTTGCTAAGTAAGCCTCACTCCACATGAGAATGCAATAAATGACAAAATAGTCATTTCAATTCAGTGGCATGAGAGTAGATATTTTTAGTAAATAACAGTGGAACACCTGGATATTATTTTGAGAGAAACTAGAACTTGAGTTACATTTGTAACATATAAAAATGTCCACATTTTATCAAATATTTAAATGTAAAATGATGCAAAAATTAAAACTCCTGCACATATCTTAGGAGATTACATATACAATTCAAGTTTAGGAAAGCATAACCAAGAACAGAACTCTTAAAAATATTTTTACATATGTTATTTGACTATATTCATGGTAGACAAGCTCTGTGGTCCTTGATGTGATCTTCTGGTGTGGTCCTTGATGTGATCTTCTGGTTATTTTTTCAAAAAATATGCTCTTATCAAAATGTGTCTTGCTTTGTGGTTATTCATGTACTTACTTTTTTCTCTCCATTAATTTTTAAATTATTTTAGATGAGGAATGCATCTGAAATTTGAACATATTCTCTTAAGTTTACTGTATATTGTACATGATACATAATTTATCATAATTATTAGCATTAAAATTTGGTGGCTTAAATCTTGCATGACGAGTAGAATCCTTTTTTAATGAGTAATGATGATATTTTTCAGCAAAAAGCCTCTGCTTCTATTTTTCAGATCTTAATAAAGTGTTTGGTGGTTTTGCAAGCACTTCCAGATGTCCTCCAATCAAAGAAAAACGCTGCAAGTTTTGAAAGCATGCAGCATATGGTAGCTTGTTGTATCTACTACTTAATAAAGGTATTTATTTCATTCTTTGTCTAGTATCATAAAACAAGAGCAGTGATGATTTATAGTTAAACTGTTTTTTTAACTCCACTAATCAGAGCCCTTACTGCTTTTGTCTTTGGTTTGGGTTTTATTTTGTTTTTAGGCCCCCTTTAATGGTGCTGGGAGTCTACTCCAAGTCCAGTGCTTAGGGTTTTGTCCTGGACCATGAAATGAAGGGGCTGAAACCCTGGCCTCTGGCATGCAGACTACACATCCAGCCACTGAATTCTCTCTCTCAATGGGCACAGTAGTATGAATACTTCTAAAACTCAAACCTTAAAAGCATGCTACTAATAATTTGCTTATCCTGTTCTTCCTCTTTTTTGTTATAATGATGGGAAGTTGCATACTCTTGGCTCTGGTGCTCTCCAGTTGTGGTGCTTGCCCACATGTGATCAAGTGGCACCAGACTCTCAGACTTTATTGGGACATCAGGGGTCACAATGGCAGTGCTTCTGGGATTTTTGCACTTGGCATCTGAGGGTTGTGCCAGAGATTGAACTCAAGAGCCTCATGTCTGTGAGGCAGATGCTTTACTACTGAGCTATCCCCAGCCCCCAACCCAAAGTATCTTAATGTAAATTGTAATTACAACTGAATAGTTAACTGTTAGAGAGCTTTTAGATGAAATTATGGTAGTTGTCAAACCAATGCTTGATGTTATTTAAATAGCATTTTACATTTTTTAAGTCTTATATATTGTCACAGAACAAATTTGTTTTAAAATTTTTCAAACATCAATTGTACATGCATTATACTATCATCTTGTCAGACTGTGATATGTCAGTGGAAGCTAAAGCCAGATCTGAAGTGTCTTAACTAAAGAACTGAGTTAAGAGATAATGGGACTTAAAAAATGGCCAGAGACCAGACATCAGGGTTAGGATCACTTGTAAAGGAAGAGTATGACAGTCTCATGTTATCAGACACAAAAACATATTGTGTCTGAAAGAATGGGCTGACTCGCTCTGAGTTAAAGGATATATATATTTTTTGGTTTTTGGGTCACACCTGGCGATGCTCAGGGCTCACTTCTGGCTTTGCACTCAGGAATTTCTCCTGACACTGCTCAGGGGACCATAGGGTATTCCAAGGATGAATCTTGGGTTTGCTATGTGCAAGGCAAGTGCCCATACATACGGTACTGTCTCGTGCCCCTATGGTGTAAGGCTATTCTGAGATTGGTGTACAAGGACCTGAACCAAATGAAGAACTGTAGAATGTGAAACCAGACAGTACTAATCAAAAGAGATCTATGTGTGTATCTTAGTGAGAAAAAATTTGGGTATGAATAGAGATTGCATAAGATCCTCCCTCCTCTCCTCCCTCCTTCCCTCCCTCCCTCCTTCCCTCCCTCCTCCCTCCCTCTTTTCCTTTCTTCTTGCTTTCTTACTGTCTCTTCCTCCACACATAGTAATATTGAAGGGTCAGTCTTAGCACTGTTTGGGTGCCAGGAATTGAACTAATTTTGGCCACAATCCACACCTTAACCCCTGTATTATCTTTGTAGTCTAAGTCAGAATATTTAAATCAGAAAATGTATATTTCCTAAAAAGTATATATACACACACATATATATGTTTATATCTTTTATGTATACAAAATGATATGTGTTTACATGTAAAAGTATATAAAGATTATATTTATGACTCTATATGTACATACACACATGTATATGGTTTGTTTCATATAACTTAAACTGTATGAAAACATTTAACATGTTTTCGATACTGCAGGTAGACCAAGTAACCAGGTAAACTGTGGAAACTGGTGATTGAGATCAAAGAGCAGAAACTGGAGATATAGAGAGCGCATGGGACTGTTAGAGGAGAGACTTGGGCATCACCTGGCTATGGAGAGAACAGTCAGCAAAGACTGACTATCAGAAAGGGAGGTTAGCGGCTAAGAGAATGACTAAGTGGCACTGGGCATTGTGGGCAATATTTAACTTTGATTTTGAAGTTTAAGTTTTGGGGTACACCTGGAAGTGCTTGGGTAATTACTCCCTGAGGAGAGGGATAGAGGGCATTTTATAGGGCCTAGGAAATGGAAAGGACCAAGGGGCAAGAGGCAGAGAGTTAGGGGAATTTATGGTCATTTTTTCTTTACTCAAAGATTTGCGCTGTGGGTTTTTAAATTTTTTAAATTTTTTTAAGTTTTGTTGAATTCCTGCGAATCTACTTAAAGAAGGACCGTATGACTGTCTTTTTTATGTGGTCCTAAAACGACCTTCCTGATTTAGCCAAGGATTTGGAAGACCGTGGGTGGGCTTATTTGAACCATTACTTTATTTGACTTGTTTGCTTTTCTGGAGATCTGGCAGCAGAGAAGTCTCTATCCCTTAGAAAAGAGATCATGATTGATGGAATGTTTATTACCTGACCTCAGGAGCCAAACATCATATTCCTTTCATTGCTCAGAGGTTCACCTCTGTTGGACAGACCTTTATGACCTGGTCTCTGTGAGTGCTGAGGGAATATAAAATCATTAGCAGAAAAGAGAGAAATAATTGTGCACATTAGGGGACTCAGGAACACAAGGGGTAAGAACAGGTCAAACACCACGATAATTAGATTATCTAGTCTACAATTTTAAAAAAGTCTGAGATGACTGAAAAAAAAAGAGAGAAAACATTTAAGCTACAGCAATTAATGTTCAAAACAAAAGTCTTATATAGATGAACATATTTTATTAAATTATTAAAATAAATTTTTCTTTGTGGCCATTCCCCAGATTACTCCTGGCTCTGTGATCAGAGATCACTCCTGGTGATGCTCAGGGGAAATTATGTGGGATTTGGGATCAAATCAGGCCTGCTGTGAGCATGAAAAGTGCTGTAACTCCTGTACTGTCTTGACTGTTTTCATGTTATTTCTTGAAGCAAATTTGGAATCTCAAGAAATACCTGATAGCATAGAATTACCTGATAGCATAGAATTACCTAGAGATTATTTCAAGAGGGCTGGAGCGATAGCACAGGGGGTAGGGCTTGCACGCAGCTGACCTGGGTTTGATTCCTCTGTCCCCCTCGGAGAGCCCAGCAAGCTACCAAGAGTATCCCGCCTGCATAGCAGAGCCTGGCAAGCTTCCCATGGCGTATTCAAGATGCCAAAAACAGTAACAAGTCTCACAATGGAGGCATTACTGGTGCCCGCTCGAGCAAATTGATGAACAACGGGAAGACAGTGCTACAGTGCTATTTCAAGAGTCAAATCCGGGAGTCATCATCTGGAGTAAGAATTAGGGTGAAAGGAAACAACTGGAGAAAAATAAGCCCCTTAAGTCCCAGGCAGGATTTATGTAAGAACATATATACTAGTACACGTTGGTAAAATGCCTGAAGTGCAAGGATAAGGACCAGTATTAAAGTTTGAGACCAAGAGCAGTATGTTTGCAATGGAAAGAGAATCAATTTGCTTGAAACTTTTTTATCAGCAACATTAAAAATTAAAATACTGGAGCAACATTTGTAGAATCCTAAGGGGAAAAGATTGAGTTACAAGAATTAATAGCCAGGAAAGATATCATTTTTCAGGCAAAATAAACATTTTCAGAAATACAGGCATTTAAAAAGCATTCTGTCCATGTACTTATCTTAGGAAAACACTTGAGGAAATATTCTATCAAGTGACAGTTGATTCAGAAACAGAAATCCCCAGATAGAGAAAGACAAAGAGGAGAGGAATAATGGGAGCAATGAATCTTGCAATATATGTATTATTAAAATTAAATACATTATTATGATGTGACTAGGACTTTGCAATATAAATGCTAAGTAGGTAGTCTTGAAATATAAGAGTTATTCTTCAATGAAAAACTTATTAGTAACTTAGAACTTTAACTTCATCCTGTTTAGGGAGGTGAACAGATAAAGATGCTTAGTAATTTAGGACCGTGTATCTAGGTTGCATATCTTAGTGTGTCTGGGTTACATCCTTAAACAATATAGTATAAATATACATATGTTATGTGAATTATTTTCTTTTAACAGAATATATAAATCCATATATACATAAATCTCTATAATTAGAAATGACTCACAATAATATGTATCCCCGAGCAAAACTTTATTTATTTTATTTTTTGGGTATGGCAGTGCTCAGGACATACTCCTGGCTCCATGTTCAGAGATCACTCCTGGAAGGGTTTGGGGGACATATGAGGTGCCAGTGACGGAACCTGTGTGGGCTGTGTGCAAGACAAGTACTTTACCTGGGGCAGTATTGCTCTGACCCCATGAGCAGGGCTTTAAAGCTCAGCAGGTCTTCTCAGTTGATGAAGGAAAAATGAACTGAGTAAGAGTAAGAGGGAAAAACCCAGAATAGAGAAAAATGTCAGAAGGAACAATGTTTCAGCAAAAACTTGAAGAAGTAAGAAGAGAGTGTATTAAAGTGGGAAAAATCACTATCATTGGACTCAAGATAAAATGCTAGATGGGCAAAAATGTCAGGTATAAATGCAGATTATTTCAAGAAATATTTGTAAAAAGACTGAAAAGTAATGTCCAAAACATAAACAGAAGACAAAGGTATTAGGCAAAAGAAATATGTGGAGAAGTTTTGGAGACATTGCAAAAAATTTTTTAAAAAGAACTATTATATGATCCAGAGATTCTGCTTCTGGGCATCTACTTAAAAAACACTAAAACATTAATTTGAAAGGACATATGCACAGCCATGTTTACTGCAGCATTATATACGATAAACAAAATTTGGATAACAATAGCCAACAATGGAGGCATGGATAAAGGAATTGGTGTATATACATAATAGAATACTACTCAGCTATGATAAAAAGGAAATAATGTAATTTGCTGCAGCTATGATGGAATGAGAGAATGTTGTCATGAACTGAGTCAAGAAGAATGAACTGAGTCAAGAAGAAACAAACTTGATGATTTTGCTCATCTGTGGAGTATAGAGAAACAAAACAAAGGAATAGATGAATGAACATAAAGTATTGACTTATGATTAGAGAACTGAGGTTACCAAATTGTTGGGACTGAGGATTGGTGTAGGAGGAAGCAAGAAGCAGACTAGACATAGTACATGGACACTGATGGAGGGGTTTGGGCATTTTTGTGGTCGTGAAATAGCAGTAACTTCTCACATCAAAGCGTAAACGTTAGCATTATAATAACCATTAAAGGCCAGGGATTTGATTCAAGTGATAAGACCCAGATTTAATTTTTCATCCTGAGTGGCCCCTGAGCATCACCGAGTGTACCCCCGAAGATAAAAATATAAATACAAAATAAACTGCAGTTTGTATTACTCTTTTTTTCTCAAAGTTTAAAATTAATTTGTATTTTCTCATTGATTGCTTGCTCCCTGAGACAATTACTATTAATAACACATCGTTAACATTTAGTTGTATAATTTTTATATTTGCCCATAAGTTTTTATAATAATTTGTTATGAAACACTGTAGATTATAGTTTGATACAATTATCTTTATGTTTTTCTATTTACTTTTTGAATGTTTTGTCTTGAGAAAGACTTGCCTTTAAGATAGTACAGTATCTTTGAACCAATTTTATTTTATTTTTTGTTTATGTCATTATGTATGGTTCTGATTTGGTTGCTACTCAAATGAATAGTTGGTTATACTAATGCCTTTTATTAGATGAATTTAATAAATGATTGCTTTCTCAATAAATCCAAGTGCCACCTTTTCACCTTTTCACACTACATGATATTTTGTGGTGCCTAGGCTACTCCTGAACTCTCTATTCTATCATCAAACTATTTTCTTATTACTCTGTTAATACATTTGTTTGGTTCTGAAGTAGCCTCATTGTAAATTTTTATATCTACTGAGAAATTTTAAATTATTCTAATCAGTTTCAGGGAAACTACATTGGGATTCTGACTAGAATTACATTAAATTTATGACAGTAAGTTCCTATTCAGAAACTTGGTGTGTCCTGCTGTATATTCATATCTTATTTCATGTGCCTCATTAAGATTTCACAGTTCTTTTATTTAGTTATTTTAACATTTGTTAAGTTTAAAATATTGTGTGTTATAAGTGTTATATTTTCCTATCTCCAGTTTTAACCGTCAGAATATTAATACTACATATTTATGTTTATATCTTACAATGACTTTCTAATTTCTATCTCTCTTTAGAAGAATCTCCTAAGACTAAGAGTACTGCCCAAGAGGTCTGGAATCCCACCAGCAATTTTTTTAAAAAGATTTTTTAATTGAATCACTGTGAGATACACCCTTACAAATCTGTTCATCATTAGTTTTCAGTCATACAGTGTTCCAACACCCATTCCTCCATCAGTGTACATTTCCCAGCACCAGTGTCCTCAGTTTCTCTTCCATCACCCCCCACCCCCAGCTTGCCTCAATGGCAGGGACCTTTCTTCTCTCTCTCTCTCTCTCTCTCTCTCTTCTCTTGGGCATTGTGGTTTGCAATATAAATACTGAAAGGTTATCATGTATATTCCTTTACCTTTTAACACTCAGTTCTTGTCTAGTGTGATCATTTCTAACTATTATTGTCATACTAGTCCCTTCTCTATCTTAACTACCTTATGCCCCACACACATTTCCCACCAACAATTTGAGTCCAGGGTTTAGTGCAAGGTCATGAGGTGTGGCTCTACCTTGGTCCAGCAGTGCAGAGAATTTCTCAGGTCAGTAGCAATGCTTAGTGGTTGGGTGCCTTCAGGGCTGTACTCTGCAGTGCTTGGGAACTCCAGAGCTACATCCAACAGTGTTTGGGGCCAGTGCAGTGCAATTGTTCAAACCAGGGTCAGTCACATGAAAGGTTTGCACGTTAATCTCTGTACTATCTCTTCTAGTCCCTAAATTACCTTATTGAGTCTAGTAATTTTTACTGTATTCTTTTGAGTTTTGGGGAACTCTTAAATATTATGCATTTTTAAATTTTTTAAATTGCATTACATTTAATTAATTTTTTTGGCCAACCCATCAGTGCTCCATGCTTAGTCAGGGCTCTGTGCTCAGGGATGACTCCTGATGGGGCTTGGAAGACCATAAGGGGTGCCAGGGATTGAACTGAATCAGCCACATGCAAGACTCTTTGGAAAGAACCCCTAAAATGCTGACTCACAGACTTGGTCAGTGACTGGGTGAGAGCGAATATTTAAAAATTATGCATCATATAAAGTGCTTTATGGAAAACAGTACAAAGACTTCCCCCAAAAAGTTCAGAATAGAACTTCCAGGGATATGACCCAGCAATTCCACCTCTTGACATCTCTCTACCTGAAGAAGACATTAATGTTAATTTAAAAAGACATATGTGCATCTATAATACAACACTAATATAACATCCATGATAAAAAAATAACCCAGATATCCAAAGACAGATGAGTGGATAAAAAAAAATGATGCCATTCTGAGAACAGACTATTGGGTTAAAAAAAAAAGCTATTGTTCATCTACACAATGGAATACTATGCAGCTGTTAAGAAAAATGAAATGATTTTCTTATAAATGGATGGATATAAAGAATATGGAGCAATAGCACAGTGGTAGGGTGTTTGCCTTGCACGCAGCCAACATGGCTGACCCGAGTTCAATTCCTTCGCCCCTCTTGGAGAGCCTGGCAAGCTACCGAGAGTATCTCGCCCACACAGCAGAGCCTGGCAAGCTCCCCGTGATGTATTCGATATGCCAAACACAGTAACAACAAAGTCTCCAATGGAGACATTACTGGGCCCGCTCGAGCAAATCGATGATCAACGGGAGGGCCTTTACCTTTACCTTTATAAAGAATATTATTCTGAATGAAACAAGTCAGAAGAAGAGGGTCAGACATAAAATGATAGCACTCATTTGTGGGACATAAAAAATACTTAATACCCAAGGACAGTAAAAACACAGGCCAGGAGGATTGGTCCATAGTTGGAAGCCTGTCTCAGGAGCTGGGGGAGAAGGCAGTTGGGATAGAGAAGGGGGACCATCATAACAAAGATAGT
Source organism: Sorex fumeus (assembly GCF_029834395.1). Lineage (NCBI taxonomy): Eukaryota > Metazoa > Chordata > Mammalia > Eulipotyphla > Soricidae > Sorex > Sorex fumeus. Next base: position 43,777,868 of record NW_026606060.1, read on the forward strand.
TGGAAATGATCACTCTGTATAAGAACTGTGTCCTGAAAGTAGGTAAAGAAACAAACATGAAAAGCTTTCATTATCTTTATTGTAAACCATAATGCCCCAAAGAAGAGAGACAGGGAGAGAGAGAAAGAAAAGTTCCTGCCATAGAGGCAGACTGGAGGTGGGGGTGGCGGGAGGTGGGACATTGGTGGTGGGAATTTTATACTGGTGGATATATGGGTGTTGGAACATTGTTTGACTGAAACCCGACAATGAACAGCTTTGTAACTATATATCATGGTGATTCAGTCAAAAAATAATAAAATAATAATTTAAAAAAGGATTGTTTCATGTATACACAATTGAATACTATGAAACTATAAGAAAAGATGAAATCTTGATTTCCTGCAGTGCTACTTAGATGGAATTGAAGGGCTTAGGTTAAGCAAAGTAAGTCAGAGAGTTCCAACACCCATTCCTCCATCATTGTACATTTCCCAGCACCAGTGTCCTCAGAAGGACAAGTCCCGATCTTTACAGCATACAGCTGCAGAGAAGGGCCACATGGAGGGCTGGCTCCACAGCTCCTGGAGAAGACACCAGGTTCCAAAAAGAGCCGAGATCACCAGGAAGTCCCAGATGGGGTAGGTGCTGCATCCTGCCTCCCCCAGATGGAACCCCGGTGACCAGAAGCCTCTACAAGCATAGCTCGAATATGCGGGAACTAGGACTTTTCCTCCAAACCACGCGGCCACGCGACATCTCTGTATATACAAAGTGATCAATGGCAAGTAAATCACCCAACGTTTCTCCCTGAAAATCAGAGTTAAGGTTGGAGCACAGCCACAGCCCCAGAAGCACAAGGACTTAATGCAGAACCCAGCAGCTTGGAGCAGAAAAGTGAACGGACTATGCATTAATTCAGGCCATCATGTCTGCCCGGAGGGGAAAGAGTGTTGCCCCATTCACCCTCTCCTCTCTGGAAAGAAAGATGGCAGCCGCATGGGAGCCTTGTGGACAGCAGGTATGAGCCGGGGGTATGGGGGCGACTAAAACCTCATGGGAAGGGGGGCGTTCTGGTCCGTCCTTCACGCCCTACTGAGGTCACCAGTTTCCCCCCACGAGCAGCTCTCCAGCACGACCACAGCCCCAGAAGCACAAGGACTTAATGCAGAACCCAGCAGCTTGGAGCAGAAAAGTGAATGGACTATGCGTTAATCCAGGCCATCATGTCTGCCCAGAGGGGAAAGGGTATTGCTCCCTTCTGCCCTCCTCCCTCTGGAAAGAAAGATGGCGGCCGCATGGGAGCCTTGTGGAGAGCAGGTATGAGCCGGGAATGTGGGGGCGACTAAAACCTCATGGGAAGGGGGGCGTTCCGGTCCGTCCTTCACGCCCTACCGAGGTCACCAGTTGCCCCCCACGAGCGGCTCTCCGGCACGGCCACGACCCCAGAGCACAGAAACCAATCTCTTAATTATCTGACTTTCAGTAGAAATACTTCCAGGGTTAATAAGTAAAATAGCAGAAATCCAAAACCAACATTTTATTCTTGAACCCAGCTGTAGAAAGCAAATCACTTCACAATGCTTTTTCAGCATGTCTGATTTTTTGGGGGGGGGTAAACTCTAAATAATAGTGGTGCATCTTTTATTGAAACAATGAATCTAATCAAAGCAGATAGAGTGTTAACTAGAATTCATCTGCCTCGCAGGCACTGGGAGGGGTGGGGGGTGGGGTTTTATTGGGGTTCTTCGGGGTAAAAAATAAGTATTGGTAAAGGGAAATGTGTTTGATATTTGCATGACTGAGACCTAAACCTGAAAGCTTTGTAACTTTCCCCACAGTGATCCAATAAATAAATTATTAAAAAAAAAAGTCCCAGTTGATCCCACTCATCAGTGGTATGCAGAGAAACAAAACAAGTTAATTGATAAATTACTGAGTTATTTTAAATATGAAAGTTTTGGTTATCATAAAAATTGGATCAATGAGCAGATATCAGAAACTGAATGACTGTCTGCTAATGTTAGAGAAGATTTATTAAAGAAGTCATACCAGGGAATGATACAATGAGTTTTTGCATTTTAGAAAAAAGTTATCATTTTGATTCCATCACAGTAATTAGAAGGTGGATAATACCTGGGACAGGGAATGAATTAGATAGTGAGATACAGTAAACTTAGTGTGGAAAAGTAGGAGATAGAACTGAAAATTATTTAGAAAGTAGAACTGAGAACTTGAAAGTCTATTGAACTTAGGGAGACATTGGATAATAGAGAGGAAAAAGAGTCAAGAGTAAAGCAAGTATTTGGACTGATCAGTTGGGTGCATATAATGCTATTTTTTAATCCTAGTCAAGGAATAAAATTTTTTACAGTAAAAGTTGAAGGGATTATGAGTTTTGAGTTGGTTGAATTTGGGGATCATTAGGCTATTGAAAGATGTGGTGATTATATAATTAAGCCTACAAGTTTGAAATTTTAGGGAGGCCAAATATGTTTGTTTAAATGAATCACTAGTATTTTCTCAACTAAAGCAATAGAAATAGATGATACCACCTGGGAATAATGTTTAGACTGAGAAGAGAAGAGATTTCTCAGAAATCTCAAGCATGCCTTTAGGCCAACTACTGCTGTTCTTTCGGCTATTGTCACAAGATATGACCACCTAACTCAGGAATCCTTGACAATCCAAAGTGCTTCTTTACACTTCCAGTACTCAGTGATGTGCAAGTTAGTGTTTAAGACAGGCTAGGACATCTGAGTTTACTTTCCTTTAGAATATATTAACTGCCTGAATCTTTTCTCCCCACTCCCCTCCAGGAGAATGGCAGGTTACAGTTTCCAGGACACTGGATAGTTTTACATTGATATAGTAGCATAGGTGGCATTTCACCAAAGCAAGTCTATTCCAAAGCAGCCTTGTGGCTCGCACAATGCCTATACTAACTTCTCTTGCTAAAAAACAAACAAACCATCCAACCAGCCAACCCTAAACTTTCTTGTCCAGGTATTACTGGACATTTGCAAATTACAAGAAAGAACAGGACAGGAAAAAAGTAGAATACATAGGGGATTGTGAGCCCTAGAGCTAGGTACCTGAGAAGACTGGAGGAAATGGGATCATCTCACATGTGGGAGGGATTAGCCTGGACAGGAGTTCCCCCCTCTGCTCCCAGTGGGCAAGGCTGACTGCAGTTACAGGGGTGAGTGTTTCAGTGGATCTGTGGACAGGACATGAGCTAGAAATTGAAGAAATGTTCTCTCTTGAAACAATCTATAGAGTAAGAGTGGATTCAGAGGTTTGAGAGTGGCGAAGTTTGTGGCAGTTCCATCCACAAGGGGAGATGGAGAGAGATGACCTAGAAAAACTAGGGTTTCCAGGTCATTTGGGGCTTAGTGAAATTGACTTCCTTGAATTCATGAGCCTCTCCTTTGGCAGAGCTGGCTCTGCATTTCCTGATTTGCCATCAGTTGCTCCACTCCCTCTACCTCACTCCCTCCCCTCCACTGGAGGAAGCACAAAGCAGTAGCATTGTAGAAATGGCCCTCACGGTGTTTTGGAGCATTTGTTTTTTAAACTGAAATATATGTTTATGACAAGACTTTGAAACTAGAGCTGGTTCTGTCCCAAGTCGATATGTTGAGAATTGCCATCTAATTTTTGTTAGGCTGCCAGAAACCAGACTGGACTCCACTGTGGATGAGAAAAGCTTTATTAGAAAAGGCTGTGGGGTAGGTATCCTGAGAATAGAATTTCATGCTGCAAAGGACAGGGCGCGTTATGTAGGCATAAACTATATGGATGGGTCACAGGGAGGGGTTTTCTTGCTTAATCAGACCAGCAGTTGGATGTCTAAATTTAACAAGGGTAACATTCATTTTGTTCTCAAGAAACAGGCTTTTCTGAGCTCCCAACATCTGGCTCGATGTCCAAGCCGCCTTCTGTCTCATCTGACAGATGTTCGAGCAGTGGGGTTTTTTCAGTTCTGCCATATAATTTTCAAAAACATCTTCAAGACTAACCAGTAGTCCCAGAACCCTGGACTGATTAGCTCTAAATTAGTAGAAACAAACAAGTTTTATATAGATATTCTCTTAGGACTGGCAAAGCCCAATTAGTCAAATAGCTGTTTTTTTCCTTACTCTGCTTAAAAACAGTAATCTTTTCAGAGGGCTCACCCTTTCTTCTCATTTAAGCAGTAATACTTGTTCTAAAAGTTTTGAATGTTCCAAATATAGTGCCACCTCTAAGACCTGTCATCATGATTGTGCTACTGTTTTTGCATTTAAAAAAGTTTTCATGGTAAATATTTGACATAGTCATTACTCCTGCTATATTATTTTGAATTTTAAGCACAAAAATGGATTTATTCCCAAGCTTCTGAGTTCTTGCTATTGCACTCACATGCAAGAGAGATTTGCATGCAAAACTCAGATGCTTAAGAAGTTAATATATTGGTCTAGGGTCCCTACCTACTGTCCATATCTCTTCATTCACAGCATTCATCCTGGCCCTTGGTGCCTTTTCTTATTTTCTGGCCAGTCACTAGCACATGGGTGAGGATCTCTGCTGTCCTACTGTCTGGGCTGAGGTGAGGGGGCAAAGAGAGAGTTGCCTGTCTTTTTTATCTTCTGTTTATCTTCTCTTTCCCACCCCCAGTCATCCCATTGTCTGTTATGACTGGGTGACTTTTTGGAGGGTGAGATTAAAATGACCACTTAAAAATAACTGTCAAACCTGCCTGCCCCACTCCCAAACCCTATGTTCATTTTTCTCTTTTGACTGGGAAAATCATCTTATTGTTTTCTCCACTATCATAAGAGAACAAGAGGAAAAGTCTGCATAGTTCTTTGTGACACTGGACCTAAATATGTTGGAAGGCAGAGATGATAGGAAAATGAACATTAACTCATCTTTGTTTTCTATTTATAACAGTTCTCACTGAATAAAAGTTTGTACTTTTTGGTCTGACAGTGAAAACCCTGCTGGAACTAAGCCCGTGTACCTTTTCAAACTTTATTTTACATTTTTTGTCCCAAAATCCTTTTCCACTATAAGTATCATTTTAAACACTATTAAACTGGAAATATTTCCATTTCTTGGGCTGGAGTGATAGCACAGCGGGTAGGGCGGTTGCCTTGCACGCAGCCAACATGGCCAACCCGAGTTCGATTCCTCCGCCCCTCTCGGAGAGCCTGGCAAGCTACTGAGAGTATCTCGCCCGCCCAGCAGAGCCTGGCAAGCTACCCGTGATGTATTCAATATGCCAAACACAGTAACAACAAAGTCTCCAATGGAGATGTTACTGGGCCCGCTCAAGCAAATCGATGAACAATGGGAGGACAGTGTCCACAGTGTCCACATTTCCATTTCTTAGCTCTTGGCACTCGGTAGGTTAAAGCAGCCCCCTCTAATAGTCAGCCACTTACTGTGTTTTCCTGCATGGGAAATAGTAGTTGTTAGATATCTTAAACACTACTTTATTAAGTTTTACCAGAATATGTATATGTAACATATTCATGCAAACTTATTTATACTCTATAAAGAATTCTTCTATGGGTTCCTGATGAATGTGCCCCTTTCCCTGCATCAGTTTCTATGTAAATCACATTTTTGGCTAAGAAAAGTTGCTGATTTGATGCTAGATTCTAGATTTTTCACAAGGTCAAGCTGTATAAGTAAGGTGGAATAAATTGTTCCAGAAAGTAACCCAGCTGTGGGAAGGCAGATAGGAATTCTAAAAATAGCATAGTGAGGCAGAATTTGCACTTGGGTCAAGATTTTGGAAGTTTAAAATATAAATTGAGTGGTGGGAGATTACACTGGAAAGGATGAATGACAGCAATTAGGAACAAGAAATGTAGGTGAAGGGGCTTACTGGATCCCACCTCTTATGATTACAGAAGCTGCTTCTCCAAGGTTCATGGAGAATCTGTTACAACAAGGTTATTTCTAGCTCAGTTATATATGAGAATGCCTTATAAATTACTGCTGTAAATGGTCCCCTGAGTCATCATGAGGTCAGTGATTATGCCATTTTGTATAGCGAGCAGCTCAAGGCAAGTGCTGGCAGTTATATGGCTTTTAAGGATGATTTTATTTTTACATAGGTCTTTTAGAAGAAAATATTTTCTTAAGAATTAACTTATGTTCAGAGGCTTATGGCTGTATATCTCAGAGATATGAGGAATCCATTATTGGTAAAACTGCTATCATTTTTTCCTCTCTTTTAAGAGTGGAGTCATACAGTTTTAATTCCAGGGAAATATGATCTGGTAGTAAACTTACAGTTTTGTTAACAAAAATGGGAGTTCTGAGGCCCCAAACATTAATGGAATGTTTGAATTTATGAAAGATGATGCATGACACTTGAAAATAGACACGAGTTTCCAACAGCGATAATTAATATTTTTAATTAGATTCTACGCTCGTGGAGGGAATATGACCTCGCAGTAATCATTATAAATTATGGGAAACGGATGTTGGACATCACACCAGGATACAAATTATTTAGTTATAGTGACCGAGAAGAAGTCTTGGAGGAGGTAATTGTTTCTCATCTTTAAACATGTCTTTTAAAGGGTCACATAGTATTTATAAATATGTTAGAAAAAATGATGTTTTTGATTTATAAAATTTAAAAAGAAGTATCATTTATTGAATAAATGGTTCGCCTCATTATTCCTTTTAAATTGCAGTTTAAGAAAGAACAAAGAATCCATGATAGAATACAGCCTAGTCCCCTCTTAACTAGTGCTGAGCTTCTGTTAGGCATTGTGAGCTTTCTACAACCAGCTGGACAGAAAACCTCTCCCAAATGAAAGATTTTATTTTTCTGGATGGATCTTTTAAATCTTATCAGTGCTTATTATTTTTCTACTTATGGAGGTGCTCTGAGGATGGATACTCCTGGCTTGGTACTCAGGAGCCACTCCTGGAAGTGCTGGTGAGGACCCTGAAATGCCGACAATCAAACCCAGGCCTCCTACCTGCAAAGCATATGTTCTACCATAAAGTCATCTCCTGCTCCAAGTAGTTTTCCTATGCTTACTGTGTTACCTCAGTGGTTTTTTTTTTCAAGAGATAAATAATGTTTGAGATTTACTATCTGCCTCCCAAAAAGTGCCTTACTAGAAATCTTTCAATGGCCTCTACTTGAACCGTTGTGCCTGAATGTTTTTTGCAGGACAAATTTTAAAATGTTGCTCAGTGTACTGGGTTTCTGAGGGGTCGTTGGAGTTCCTTGAAGCCTCTTCAGTGACTGTGGTGGGGTGGAGAGTGTTACCTTCAGCCCTGTTTCAGCTGAAGTAGCTCTCTGTTCCTTTCTCTGTCATAAATTGCACTTTCCACAGAAGCATTCGTTTCCCACAATATAAAGCCACTGATTCATAGGTTTTTTTGAACATTATTTTTTAGCCATAGTACTTTTTCTTTTTTTGGATGCAAAGGGAGCTGGTTATTTTTGTCCAGAGAAACTTTCAATTAATCAGGAAGCAATTTGAGGATTTCAAAAACCAGATGTTCACTCTTAAAGTCCATCAGCCTCTTTGTTATGTCACCCAGGCCTTGGACTTTGCTGGTTGCTTCCCATCTTTGACTGAGAGGAACCCCAGGTCTCTTTTCTTGTAGCTTACTCTAGTCCAGGAGGGCCTGAGAAGCATAACACCTAATTTATAGGAGTCATAACTCACACAGTCTCTCAAGGTATCTTTTATTCTAAAGGGCTTTGGAAGTTTTTACTTTGTTGTTGGTTTTGGAGAATAGGGAACATGAACCCATCAGCTCACAGGCTCAGACTGTTAAAAAAACACAGTATGGAGTCTGGAAGTAGAGCTGCCTGATTCTTACTGCGCTAATTACTGACCTTGGTAAATTCCAATGAAAGGCAAGTAAGGAAAGGCAATTAACTTCCTGATAAAGAAACATGTTCTGGGTGAAATAAGGGAAAACAGGAGAGAGAAAGGAATGGAAATACTTTTCTAGGAGCAGGATGGGAATTTTCCTTTAAGAATTTTTAGAGATTAAGACTGAACTGCTTTTAGAAGATCATGTATAGTGGAAGAGACTGGTTATGGCATGAGGAAGTTAACTGGGAGGAAGCAAGAGGGAAGAGAATATATAAATACTTTGGTTAACCTTCATGAGACAGTAGGATTATGACTGGTGTTTAGATAGAATGCAATGACTGCTGTTATTATTAACTAATATGGCTTAGCCATGTAATCATGTTTTAGTTTGTCAAATGGGAATGACAACATTAGATGTTATTTAAGTGGATGTTATTTGAAAATGACAACTCTACATTTAACCAATGTTTTAGGAGTCTAAGAAGATTTTGTTTGGCAAGTCCAAGAAGGTGCAGCAGCCGTTAGTACCTGAAAAGATAAATGAACAGTTGGTTATGTTGGAGACCCACCTACTCAAACTGGTGAAGCAAGGTAGTGATCTTTCTCTTTATATATAATTTTAATATGAAAAATTTATTTAAAGAATTAATATCAGATTAGCATTTGATAATCTCTAAAGGTTTTATATATAGTGCCTTTACATTTTGTCACTGATTCTAATAGTACTCTCCATTAAGAGAGTGCTGAACATTCTTTACAGATGTGACTCATAAACAAACACAAACAAACACTGTTCACCCATTGTTCATCAATTTTTTTGCTCGAGCGGGCCCAGTAACATCTCCATTTTGAGACTTCTTGTTACTGTGTTGGCATATTGAATACATCATGGGTAGCTTGCCAGGCTTTGCCGTGCGGGCAAGATACTCTCAGTAGCTTGCCGGGTTCTCCGAGAGGGGTGGAGGAATCGAACCTGGCTCGACCAGGCTGGCTGTGTGCAAGGCAAATGCCCTACCGCTATACTATCACTCCAGTGACTCATAAAGAGCAAATAATTTATTTAAGATTACATAACTGGCTTGAATTGAAGCTTAAATTTGCTGACTTTGCAGCAGGGCTTCTGAATGTTGATGCTGTTGCCAAGTGGGCCAGATAATTTTCTTTTTTGAGGGGACCTGGAGGGTTTGTATGATGCTGAGTAGCATTCCTGGTTTCTAATTACAGACATATAACACACTCTCTCCTCAGGTGTGACAACCAAGTGGGAGGCAAATGTTGCTAAAAACATTGGGGATGGAGGTACAAAAACAGAATCACTGCAAAATGTCACAGAACGAAAGAAATAGGGTGAGAGGTGTTAAGGTGGAGTGGTTTGAACCAAGGTCTACTTTGGTAAAAATTATTTTTAATTTTAGAGTATTGTGCTATATAGACATTGTTGTAGCACTCATATTAGAATTTTGGACCTTACAATGCAGATATCTACTTAAGAAATGAATTTAATTTCTGATGATGAAAAGTATCACATTTAAAAAAAGCAGAGACTTTAAATCTTCTAGAAGAACAGGAGAATATCAAGTTTTTCCCAAGTATGAGGCTCCACTATTGGTCCCTCGAACTTTGAGGAACACATTTTATTGCGGAATTCTTTGTTCTCATCTCATTACCTTTGTAATGAGTCTTCCTCGCATTGGGTGATCATCCTCCTTCATAATTCCCTTGGGGACTCTCACTCTTTTTCAGTATATAGCATGTCTGTTTCAAGCTGAATTTTTTAAATTTTAATTTAATTTTTATTAGTGAAACACCATGAGGTACAGTTGTAAACTTACAAACTTTTTTGCTTGGGTTTCAATTATACAATGATCAAATACCCATCCCTCCACCAGTGCCCATTTTCCACCACCACGGGTCCCAGTATCCCTCCTACCCCCTATTCCCCCATTCCACCATGCCTCTGTGGAAGGACATTCCCTTTTGTTCTCTCTCTCCTTTTGGGTGTTGTGGTTTGCAAAAGAGGCATTGAGTGGCAATCATGTTCGGTCTAGAGTCTACTTTCAGCATGCTTCTCCTATCCTGGGAGGATCCTCCCAACACCCTTTATTTGGTGTTCCCTTCTCTATCTGAGCTCCCTTTTCCCCTAGCATGTGTGGCTGGCATCCAAGCCATGGAGCAAACCTCCTGGCACTAATCTCAGCCACTCTTGGGTGTTAGTCTCCTATTTTGTTACTTTATGTTCCCCAAATGAATGCAATCTTTCTATGTCTGTCCCTCTCTTTTTGACTTATTTCACTTAGCATGATACTTTCCATGTAGTACCACTTGTATGTAAATTTCATGACTTCATCTTTTCTAACAGCTACATAGTAACTCCATTGTGTAGATGTACCAAAGTTTCTTTAACCAGTCATCTGTTCTTGGGCACTCAGTTTTTTTCCGGATTCTGGCTATTGTGAACAGTGATGCAGTGAACAAACAAGTGCAGATGTCACTTCAACTATACTTTTTGGCCTCTCTGGGATATATTCCCAGGGGTGGTATTGCTGGGTCAAATGGGAGCTCAATTTCTAATTTTTTGAGAGTTGTTCATACTGTTTTCCAAAAGGGCTGAACCAGTTGGCATTCCCACCAGCAGTGAAGGAGGGTCCCTTTCTCACCACATCCGTGCCGGCACTGGTTGCTTTTGTTCTTTTGGATGTGGGCCAGTCTCTGTGATGTGAAATGATATCTCATTGTTGTTTTGATCTGCATCTCTCTGGTGATTAATGATGTAGAGCATTTTCTCATGTGTCTTTCAGCCATTCAGATTACTTTGAGAAAGTTTCTGTTGATTTCATCGCCCCATTTTTTTTATGGGGTTGGATGTTTTCTTTTTGTGGAGTTCAACCAGTACTTTGTATATCCTTGATATCAACCCCTTGTCGGATGTGTATTTGACGAATATCCTTTCCCATTCTGTAGACTGTCTTTGTATTTTGGTCACTGTTCCTTTTGAGGTGCAGAAGCTTCTTAGTTTAAGATAGTCCTATTTGTCTATCTCTGTTTTCACTTGCTTGGCCAGTGGTGTGTTATCTTTGAAGATACCATTAGCTTCAATATCATGGAGAGTTTTGCCAACTTTGCCTTCAATGTACCTTATAGATTTCGGTCTGATGTTGAGGTCTTTAATCCATTTTGATCTTACTTCTGTACATGGCGTTAGGCAGAGATCTGAGCCCACTTTTTTGCATGTAGCCATCCAGTTTTGCAAGCACAATTTGTTAAATAGGCTTTCCTTGCTCCACTTCACTTTTCTTGCCCCCTTATCGAAGTTTAGATTATCATATGCTTGTGGGGATATGTCAGTATATTCAACCCTGTTCCATTGGTCTACAGCTCTACCCTTGTTCCAGTACCATGCTGTTTTAATTATTACTTCTTTGTAGTAGAGTTTGAAGTTAGGGAGGTTGATTCCTCCCATTTTTTCCCCCAAGAATTGTCAAGCTGAATTTTTTAAAATTAATTTTTATTAGTGAAACACCATGATGTACAGTTGTAAACTTACAAACTTTTTTGCTTGGGTTTCAATTATACAATGATCAAATACCCATCCCTCCACCAGTGCCCATTTTCCACCACCCATGGATCCCAGTATCACTCCCACTCCCATCCCCCCCATCCCACCCTGCCTCTGAGGCGGCACATTCCCTTTTGTTCTCTCTCCTTTTGGGTGTTCACAAAAGAGGCATTGAGTGGCAATCATGTTTGGTCCATAGTCTACTTTCAACATGCATCTCCCATCCTGGGAGGATCCTCCAAATATCCTTTATTTGGTTCTCCCTTCTCTATATGAGCTGCCCTTTCCCCTAGAATGCCTGGCTGGCCTCTAAGCCATGGAATAATTCTCCTGGTACTGATCTCGGCTATTCTTGGGTATTAATCTCCTATTTTGTTACTTTATGTCCCCCAGATGAATGCAATCTTTCTATGTCTATTCCTTTTTTACTGACTCATTTCGCTTAGCATGATACTTTCCATGTAGTACCATTTGTATGTAAATTTCATGACTTCATCTTTTCTAACAGTGTCAAGCTGAATTTTTAAGTTGAACCCAATATCCTATTGTTATATAACCAGTAAACCTAATATGAGGAAAGCCTTACCTTACTAGATATAAAACCTATTTTTCTTTTTTTAACTTTAGTACTTGAGTTCTCCTGAAATTCTTTTCTGAGAGAAAAGCATGATGTCATTGGGGTCCCTGAGTGACTTATAGGAAGTGGGGAGAAGAGGGGCGGAACCCTTGAAAAGAAAATCTGCAATTTTCTCTTTATCCACGGCTTGAGAAATGTAGGACTGATGGTTTGCTCTGTCTTGCTCCTTGCAGGAAAGGAAAGTTTAGTCCTGCATTTTGGTTTCTTGTCTTTCTCTCAGAAAAGAATCTCAGGAGACGGGCAATGAAGTAAAACAGGTTTTATTTGGAAATTTTGAGAAAGAGGGAGGGAGACTGAAAGAGGGAGGGGGAGAGAGAGAGAGAGAGAGAGAGAGAGAGAGAGAGAGAAGAAAGAGAAGAAAAAGAGAAAGGCTTAAGAGAACAAAAGCTTCTTTAGAGTGGAAAGGGAGCCCCAGTACACATCCTACCATTAGATATAAAAGAACAAATCTCAAGATCTCAAGAGGTAAAATGCAGGTGACACATGTGCTTAGGCACCATGGACACAGGTAGCACATGGGCTTGGGCAGAATATGTGTATGCTTTCTTTGTTCAAGTAGACTTTTATAGAATTTCTCCCAAGTTGCCCCAAGTGGGGCTTCCTAGCTAGGTAAGAGTCTGTTGCTAGAGTGATTGCCGAGGGAATGGAGCTGGGAGTTGTTGATGGTCTTCTTTGAAATTCCTTTCCAGGCCTTTGTTCCTGGTGGAGCTCTGGCTCAGAGGGGTTTTTGCAGCCTTGGGGCTGTTAGTTTTGTTAGTTGCCAAGAATTTATTGCCATGGGGCTGGGAGAGGGCTTCCCTAACTTCCTGCCACCTGCTTCAGTAACTTCATATGATCTTTTGTATTCCTGGGGTGTCTGTTGTAATTTCTCCCCTTTCATTTCTGATATGAGTTAAAAGGGATTTCTTTCTATTTTACTTTGTGAATCTAGCCAGAGGTTTGTTCATCTTACTCTTCAAAAAACAAAACCCAGCTTTAGATCTTCCAAAAATTGCGTCTTTAATTGTATTTTATTCCACATCATTAATTTATGCTTGTATTTTTATTATTTATATCCTTAAAGTTATGTCAGGACCTCAGTGTTACTCATTTATTTTCTAGTTTCTTGAGATGTGAGGTCAGATCATTTATTTGCACCTGTTTATGTTTTTTTGGTGAATGCTTGTAGTCCTATCCACTTCCCTCTTCATATGAGTCTAAGTATTTTTTTTTTATTAGTGAAAAACCATGAGGTACAGTTATAGGCTTACAAATTTTGTGCTTGGGTTTCAGTTATCAATGAAACCCAATGATCAAGTGCCCATCCCTCCACCAGTGCCCGTCATCCATCCCCACGGGTCCCAGCATCCCCCCCCATCCCCCCCCCGTTTTTAACCTCAATTTTTTTGTCTCCAGGAATCTTTATATTTCTTTTTAACTTATTCTTTTATCCAATAACCATAGTGTAACTAATGTATTGTGCAACTTCTCTTTGAGATTTTGCCAGCTTTTTGTTTGTGGTTTATTGCCAAATTTAAAGCATGATCTGAGAGGATGCTTCATATGCTTTCTGTTTATTTTCATTTTATGAAAACTTACTTTGATTCCCAGCATGTGATCAGTCTATCTAAAGGATAGATGAGCACTGGAGAAGAATGTGTACTGAGTTGAGAATGAAGAACATTATAAATTACTATTAAGCTTATCTCTTTTATGTCTTTTAAAAGGTGGTTGTTTTCTTATTGAATCTTTGGTTCATCTATCCAGTGGTGAGTGTGGTATTAAAATCTAATACTACTACTGTGTTGCCGTCTATATTTTTCTTCAGACTTGCTAGTTGTTGTTTTACTTATTATGATGATCCTTTGGTGCATATGTGTTAGCATGTTAACTCCTTTTGGTCTAAACATATTCTTTGATTCATAGATGCCCATCTATGCCCTTTATTACCTATTTTTGATTGAAGTCTATTTTGTCTGATATAAGTATTCCCATCCCCACTGTTTTTAGCCTACTATTTGCCTATATGATTATCTCCCATCTTTTTATCTTGAGTATGTGTTTATCATGAGACTTACATTGCAGCAGAAAGTGGGTCCAATTATTTTTTGTTGTTGTTTCTGTATACAGGCTGGAGTGATAGCACAGCGGGTAGGGCATTTACCTTGCACGAGGCTGACCGGGCCGACACGGGTTCAATTCCTCCACCCCTCACGGAGAGCCCGGCAAGCTACCGAGAGTATCTCGCCCACACGGCAAAGCCTGGCAAGCTACCCATGATGTATTCGATATGCCAAACACAGTAACAACAAATCTCACAATAGAGACATTACTGGGCCCGCTCCAGCAAATCTATGAACAACGAGAGGACAGTGCAGTGCAGTTTTTATATACAGTGATACTGCTTTTTTGTTTGGTGAGTTTAGGTTGTAGCACTGTCCACTATAGTACTGTCCTCCCGTTGTTCATCAATTTGCTCAAGTGGGCCCAGTAATGTCTCTATCATAAGACTTGTTGTTACTGTGTTTGGCATATTGAATATGTCACGGGTAGCTTGCCAGGCTTTGCCCGTGCAGTTGAGATACTCTTGGTAGCTTGACAGGCTCTCCGAGAGGGACAGAGGAATTGAACCTACCGCTGTGCTATGGAGTTTAAGTTATTGGCATTAAATGGTATTGTTGAAATAGAGGAATTGGATGCTATATTTTTGTGAGAAATCTTGATGTTTCTCTTTAATATTTTTTATTCAGTCCTTTATGTGAGACCATTTAGTACACCTTGTAGTAGAACTAGTTTCGTGACCAAGAACTTCTTTCACTGTTTATTGTCAATGACCTTTTGTAATTGTACCTTTCTTTGAATTGAATGAAAACCGAGTTAGGTGAAATATTCTTATTTGTGTGCTTATTTTTCACTGTGTTGGATAATCATTAGAAAAGTCTCTTGTGACTTTTGGTGGAAATCCCCTTAGAGGTAAATTTTGGGTTTGCTCTTACAGCTTTATGATAGAACCTCTAAAATAATTCTTGCCATTTTTATTAAGGTCTGTCCTGGTGATTTTATGTTTGGGTTTATTCTGATTGGAATTCTGAGTTTCACGATCAGGAAGACTATATAAGTTTTCTGATTGGGGAAGTTCTTGGCTATACTTTTTCTTATCAAACTGTCTTCCTCAGTCTTCCTTCTGGCAGACTGTATAATTTTGCTGCTATTTCTCGTCAGGCTGCTTCATATATTTCTGTTATATTTTTTATTTTTACTTATAATATTTTCCATTTTTTGTTCTTCTTGTGTTTATTTGTGTCTTGTTTCCTAGCATGCTGATATTTCTTTTTTTTCTTTCAAATTAATTTGCTTTTCGAGAATCATTTTGCAAATAACATGGGGTGGGATGTGTCTAGTATTGGTAGAAATATGTACTGTGTTACTAAATACTAGGTGCAGAATTATATTTTCTTTCTGAAAATTTTATTTATGCCCCCTAATTAATTTTTTAAATTAACTTTCATTTTCTCTTTTGCTCATTCTTCAGTAGCATTAAAGTTTATGGCATTGATGTACAAAATTAATGCACATCATGTCCATGAAAGTTCCGTGACCTGCCACCAAAGTCATTTAGTCAACTCTAGTCTGATTTCATTCCCCCATCCTTCTCCTCACTGTTTTGTTTTTTTGTGTGTTTGTTTTTTGTTTGGGGGCCACACTCAGTGGTGATCAGGACTTATTTCTGGTTCTGTGTTCAGGGATCACTTGTGGCAGTGCTCAGAGGACATTTTGGGGTTCTGGAGAGAGAACCCGAGTCTTTCTTGTGCAGAGCAAGCACCCTACCTGCTGTACTATCTATCCCACACTTACCCTCTGGCCCAAATGTTTGTTAATAATTATTGCAATCTAAGGCTAAGGATTTGAGTATGCTGAGTGTTTCTTTAGCTTTTGTTATGTTGCTTATTTCTTCTCATATGTTTTCAGTTCTCCTATCATGTTCTTCAGATCAGAGATTTCTTGCGCTTTTTTTGGTGGGGGGTCACACCTGGCAATGCACAGGGGTTACACCTGGCTCTGCACTCAGGAATTACTCCTAGTGGTGTTCAGGGGACCATATGGGATGCTGGGAATCGAGCCTGGGTCGGCCATGTGCAAGGCAAATGCTCTACCTGCTATGCTATTGCTCCAGCCCCCAGATCAGAGATTCCTGATTAAAATTTTTATTGAAACTCTTCTCTATTGTATTTTTCAATTTAGTATACAGCCTAATCATTGTTATTTTGAAATCCTCATATGAGATTAGAAAGGCCTTCTGTGCTTGGGAAGCTTCTAAGCTCTCTGTCACTGACCTTTAGTACAGGTGAATTCCTCAATTTCCTTATTAAGTCTGGTGTTACAGCTGCCTTCCAGATCGGGGGCTGATCCCACTGGTTCAGGGGCTGTCAGAGGCAGGAAATGTAAGCAGACAAGCCATCTGAGTGGACCTTTGGTAGATGATTGCCTGGTAGGGTCTGGCCTGTCAGGCATCTGGTAAGCTATTGCAGGCAAGATACTTGAGTGTTCATGAAACTTAGAGAAGATAATTTTATGAGCAACCATATAACAAGGGACTGTTTTTATCTCCACTTTAAAGATTAGGAAACCGAGACAAAGAGAAGTTAAATGATTAAAACTTATTTAATTTTTAAATAATTAAAAAATAATTTTAATTCATGATCACGATCATCCTGTTGTTTGTCGATTGCCTCGAGCAGGCACCAATAACATCTCATTCATCCTAGCCCTGAGATTATAAAAAGTGCCATATTCAAGGCTCTTTCAGGGTTAGGAGGATGAGACCCATCATTGTTACTGGTATTTGGCATATTGAGTACGCCACGGGGAGTTTGCCAGACTCTGCCGCGTGGGCTACTCGGTAGCCTGCCAGGTTGTCAAAGCAAGAATGAGATAATAAGATGTTGCTTCGGGGAGCTGGGTTTTATAGTCTCTGGGTCTTGGTTGTTGATGGGATTACACGGCGCTGAGGGGCAGTTGGTGGGTGTGACCCACGCCTACTGGAAGATGGAGGATCTGGGTAAAGGATGCTCAGCCCTGATCCGAGCAGGCTTGGAGATCTCAGCCCTGGGACCTGCATGCCTTTGTTCCTCTGCCGGTACCTTCATGCGTGTGGAGAGTGGTCTCAGCATGATTGTGGCTGGTTCTGGAGGTCTTGAATTAAAAGGATCAAGTTTACCTTTGAACCCAAGTAAATTGGCTCAAGTGTCTGTGTTGTTCATAATTCTGTACTTTATCTGCTTTCAAAAGATAATTTTATGAAAACAGAGTTGATATCATAAGTAGTTTTTGAGTCTTGGATTTACTCACCTCACATATATTGAATAAGAGAAATTTATTTCTTAGGCATTCTTAAGCTAGTTGGTGGCAGACACCTCAACTTTTAGAAAAATTAATTGAAACAATTGAGATTATTGTATTTAAATTTTTAAAAATAAATAACAGTTGCTACTTTAAGCATAAAATTCAGAGTAAATAATGAATATTTCCTTAAAAACTTAGAAATTTTCTTCAAAGTATTTCAATTTGGGGGGATGTTAAACATTCTAAAATATATTAATTTTTTTAACCTTAGTTGCTACATGTGAACTCTCTGGAGCAGAGGACCCCATCTTTCTTTACCCTATAGTTTTAAATTGGCCAGTCAAAGGTGCTGCAAAAGAAGGTAAGAGACGTAGATGTATATAAGTTGTTCTCTCAGCTTGCTATTGAAGATCAGTTTTTCTGTTGTTATTGGATTCTGTTGTTATTGCCTACTTTACAGGTTTCATTTGCCAGCAGAACATTTTGGATTCTTAAGCCTTTCAGAATAATGTGAACACTTGAATAATATATCAAAGCAAACCAAAACCAGTACTTGTCTGGAAAGGTTGAATGATTTTAGTGTCAAATGATATGTGGGATTTATAAAAACTATGAAATTGAAAAATGCATTAAGCTAAACTATAAAATATTATGGCCTAGCTAATTGACATATAGTAAAAATAGGATAATTAGTCATTCTGGTAACTTTTAGTCATATTCCCTCCTGCAATCCCCCTCCCCAACAAACCATCACTAGAGGTGAATTTGTGAAATCTCTCTCAGTTTTGTTACTTAAAATATAAATGAAACAGAGACTCTTAGGAATTATTTGATCTTAAAGAAACAGTAAATTTACATCATATCTATTCCTTTATTGTTATTATTTAAAAACCCTGATAAATCTGAAAAGGCAGGTGAATTTTGCCTGTTAGCACAAATGCCTGCTAGCAACAGTAACATTTTAACACTGGTAACAGGTGTATTGGTAACTGTATGTAAACTTCTTTTTCTCACAGTCCTGAAATTTAAACACAGACCCAGATTCCTGGAATTCTTTACACAAATTATGCTAAAATGCTTGAATGATGAAAAATTTCATCTCGTGGTGGAACTAACGAATCCCGTCATTGATTTCTTGAGAAGGTACTTATTTGATATCTATTTTATTAGTATTTGCTTTAAAAGGCGAGTATTATTGTTTTAAGACTCTGCAGGTAAGTGAAAAAGAGGCTGGGAGAGATATAGCTAAAATAGATATGGGAAAGATAGTGAGAATCTATTAAGGTTACTCTATATAAATAAATAACAAGTAAAACATTTAAAATATTTGTAAAATTGAACAACAATTAAGAAAAGAACTTTTTCAGATTTCTTACAGAAACAGATAAGGTTTGTTTGTTATTTTGTAAGGATGAGTAGTAATTTCGTTAGCCACTAACTCCACTCACATAAGGTTTTGGGTTGAGTTTGGTCATTTGTAATGCTTTTTTAATTTTTCTATAGCAGTAATCAGGGACATTCTGTGAAATTTCTACATATATATTTCCACAGATTGTTTCTCCAATAGTAGCACTGTCCTCCCATTGTTCATTGATTTGCTGGAGCAGGCACCAGTAATGTCTCACAACAAATTGTGAGATTTGTTACTGGTTTTGGCATATTGAATACGTCACAGGGAGTTTGCCAGATTTTGCCATGCAGGCGAGATACTCTCAGTAGCTTGCCGGGCTCTCTGAGAGGGGCGGAGAAATTGAACCTTTGGTCGGCCGCCTGCAAGGCAAGTGCCCTACCCGCTGTGCTGTCGCTCCAGCCCTCTTACAATAGTAGTAAAACGAAAAGGTGTCCGTCAGATTCCCTAAATCTGAATGATTGTTTGCCCGTAATGAAAATTGTAGTATCTTATGCCAGCAATGAATGATTTCAAGTGAACCAAAATTTTCTTCCAACAGCTGGCTTTTCTTTCACCACTGGGAATAAATTGCTCAGTTAAAAAAAATCATCAATAACATGAAATTTGTTTTAAAAACAGAAACATAAGAGCAATATTCTTCAGAAAAATCATTAGTTTTCTTTTAATAAACACAGAATTTATTAGAAAAAACCTGGGACTATATTTACTTCATATTTTCAGAAGATAATAGAGGACTCTCTTCTCCACTCAGTGGAGGTGGAGGCTTCCAGGGCTTCCCTGCAGGGCTTGAGAAGATTGAATCTGGACTCTGCAAACCAGGCACACACTGCAGTCCTTAGAGCCCCAAGGAAATGGCTTATATTAAGTAAAGCAGGCTGTGGTAACAAGAACATTGGCCAGAAATAGAGAGTTCCATTAAATTCTAAAACAAAAAACAAAAACATGATGCAAGTTAAATCTTTGGAAGATGTAAATAATCCAGTAGATACTAAAGACAATTTCTAGGCAGTTTTCATGTGTGCTGAAATTGGAGACATGAACAGGGAGGCCCATGCTAAAAATAAAAAATATTCTGAGGAAAGAAAAACAGAAAAACAGCAGGGAGCATTATAAATGGCTTAATAAAATACTGAAGATTGAAGATTTGGCAGTACATATAAGCTGAAAGTAAAGATAATGATTTTAATTTTTTTTTTTGGCATTTTGGGTCGAACCTGGTGATGCTCAGGGATAACTTCTGGCTCTGCACTCAGAAATTACTCATGGTAGTACTCAGGGATCCATTATAAGATCCCTGGGATCAAACTCGAATCGATCATGTGCAAGGCAAACCACCTACCCGCTGTACTATCTTTCTGGCCCCCCAATTTTCCTTTTTTTGCAATACCAAAGATTGAATCTGGACTCTGCAAACCAGGCACACACTGCAGTCCTTAGAGCCCCAAGGAAATGGCTTATATTAAGTAAAGCAGGCTGTGGTAACAAGAACATTGGCCAGAAATAGAGAGTTCCATTAAATTCTAAAACAAAAAACAAAAACATGACGCAAGTTAAATCTTTGGAAGATGTAAATAATCCAGTAGATACTAAAGACAATTTCTAGGCAGTTTTCATGTGTGCTGAAATTGGAGACATGAACAGGGAGGCCCATGCTAAAAATAAAAAATATTCTGAGGAAAGAAAAACAGAAAAACAGCAGGGAGCATTATAAATGGCTTAATAAAATACTGAAGATTGAAGATTTGGCAGTACATATAAGCTGAAAGTAAAGATAATGATTTTAATTTTTTTTTTTTTGGCATTTTGGGTCGAACCTGGTGATGCTCAGGGATAACTTCTGGCTCTGCACTCAGAAATTACTCATGGTAGTACTCAGGGATCCATTATAAGATCCCTGGGATCAAACTCGAATCGATCATGTGCAAGGCAAACCACCTACCCGCTGTACTATCTTTCTGGCCCCCCAATTTTCCTTTTCAATGCTGAGTATGCATTCTTCTTAAAGTGTATATAGATGTGTAATAGAATGGAATACTTTGAGTTCTACTTTGATAATATTTTTCTTTATATGTCCATGTGATTAACATATTCTTGCAAAAATACTCTTCTCATTCTTTAGTTAATAAATATGCAGCTTTTGTTTTCCTTCAGTCTTATGGCATCATGATTTATATTTGATGTTTTTATTCATATGAATTAATTATAATATGTGGTTTATATTTAATTCTAGTTTTTATTAATAAACTCTTTGTAAACTCTAAAGAATTTCCACTTTGTTATTTATTTCTAATACACCTTTTACATTTATAGTGGGAGATTATATCAATAATCTCTGTTAATTACAATGAAGGCATTTCATGAACTTAGCACTGCACTGTAGCACTCTCCTCTTGTTTTTCATCATTTGCTCGAGCGGGCACCAGTAACGTCTCCAATGTGAAACTTGTTACTGCTTTTGGCATATTGAATATGCCATGGGTAGCTTGCCAGGCTCTGCCGTAGGGGTGGGATACTCTCGGTAGCTTGCCAGGCTCTCCGAGAGGGATGGAGGAATTGAACCTGATTCAGCCAGGCCCAAGGCAAACACCCTACCCGCTAAGGACATGTAAATAGATTCAGTAACGATAAGGTTGATTTGACAGAAAAAATAATGATACTAACAGTTTAATGTGCTACTTTTAGCATGTAAAAGACATAAAGATGTACAAAATGTTATTAAGATTAATTTGGCATATAGCTAGCTAGATGAAATGCTCTTTAAACCACTCCTGAAAAAATTAAAACAAAAATTAGACAGCAACATAAATGTCAATAGATCACTAGAAAAAAAAGATCAAGGGAAAATCACATTCAATTTTAGTACAAACAAACTTTTCTTTTTACTTTATGGGACATACCCAGCAGTGCTCAGGCTTGTTCTTGGAGTTATTCCTAGAAGTGCTTGGGGAGCCATGCAGTGCCAGGGATTGAACCCAGACCACCTAAATGTAAAGCATACACTCAATGTGTTGTGCTGTCTAGCCCCATACAATTGAAAAATTTTAACAGTATTAATTACTGGCATATATAGATAATTATTGAATATAAATTATAAATGCAAAATGATTATTTGATAACAACAACAATAATAATATACCACAATATTATACGTATTCATGGCATCGGTCAGAGACAGAAAAATGCTTAGCTTTATAAATTCATAGTCAAGGTGAAATACTGAAAACCTTTCCCTTAAGATATCAGGATCAAGTAAAGGATGTCTACACAGAAAGATTGCATTCATCTGGGGAACATAAAGTAACATAATGGGAGACTAACACCCAGGAGTGACTGAGATTAGCACCAGGAATTTTGCTCCATGACTTGGAGGCCAGCCACATGTGCAAGGGGAAAAGGAAGCTCAGATAGAGAAGAGAGCACCAAATAAAGGGTGTTGGGAGGATCCTCCCAGGGTGGGAGAAGCATGCTGAAAGTAGACTATAGACCAAATGTGATTGCCACTCAGTGCCTCTCTTGCAAACCACAGAACCCAAAAGGAGAGAGAGAGAACAAAAGGGAATGACCTGCCACAGAGGCAGGGTGGGATGGGGGGGATGAGGGGTGGGAGGGATTCTGGGACCTGTGGTGGTGGAGGATGGGTGCTGAAGGAGGGATGGGTACTTGATCATTGTATAACTGAAACCCAAGCGCAAAAATTTGTAAGTCTATAACTGTACCTCCTGGTGTTTCACTAATAAAAAAATAAATAAATTAAAAAAAAAGAAAATATACACACACACAAAAAAAGAAAAGGATGTCTATTCTCATCACAATTAATCAGCATAGTAATGGAAGTCATACTAAGCACTTTCATGTAAGAAGAAGACTTATAAAAGGAATTTAAAATGGAAAAGAAGCAAAATGATCATTATTGACAGTGAGATTATTCACACACACACACACACACACTCTACATAAGACTTAACTGATAAAAGTAAACCAGCATTATAAATAAATATAGTAAAATAGCCTGATACAAAATCAAGCATACAAATATAGAATGCCTTTTTATTTTTTAATTTATTTTAATTTATTTATTTATTGCTTTTTGTGTCACACCCGGCGATGCACAGGGGTTACTCTTGGCTCTGCACTCAGGAATCACTCCTGGCGATGTTTGGGGGGACCATATGGGATGCTGGGAATTGAACCTGGGTTGGCTGCATGCAAGGCAAACACATTACCCGCTGTGCTATCGCTCCAGCCCTAGAATACATTTTTATTGAAAACAATGAGTTAGGTGGAAGAGAAATTATGAAAACAATAGCACTGTTGAGAGAGAAGAAAGCAACATGAAAAAAACAATCCCATTCACAATTGTGCCCCAGAAAATCAAGTACCTAGGAATCAGCTTAACTAAGGAAGTAAAGGACCTGTACAAAGAAAACTACAAAACGCTACTTCAGGAAATAAAAGAGGACATGAGGAAATGGAAAGATATCCCCTGCTCATGGGTCGGGAGACTTAACATTGTCAAAATGGCAATACTACCGAAAGCATTGTATAAATTCAATGCAATCCCTATAAGGATACCCATGACATTCTTCAAAGAAATGGAGCAAACACTCTTGAAATTTATATGGAACAATAAGCCCCCACAAATAGCTAAAGCAATTCTTGGGAAAAAGAAAATGGGAGGAATCAACCTCCCGAACTTCAAACTGTACTACAAAGCAGTAATAATTAAAACAGCATGGTACTGGAACAAAGGCAGAACTGCAGACCAATGGAACAGGGTTGAATACACTGACATCTCTCCTCAATCATATGCTCATCTAATCTTTGATAAAGGTGCAAGTAATGTGAAGTGGAGTAAGGAAAGCCTCTTTAATAAATTGTGTTGGCATCACTGGACGGCTACATGCAAAAAAATAGGCTCAGAACTCTGCCTAACACCATGTACAAAAGTAAGATCAAAATGGATTAAAGACCTCAACATCAGACCAGAAACCATAAGGTACATTGAAGATAAAGTTGGCAAAACCCTCCATGACATTGAAGCTAATGGTATCTTCAAAGATGCCACGCCACTGGCCGAGCAAGTGAAAACAGAGATAGATAAATGGGACTATCTTAAACTAAGAAGCTTCTGCACCTCCAAAGAAACAGTGACCAAAATACAAAGACAGTCTACAGAATGGGAAAGGATATTCACCGAATACACATCTGACAAGGGGTTGATATCCAGGATATACAAAATACTGGTTAAACTCCACAAGAAGAAAACATCCAACCCCATCCAAAAATGGGGCAATGAAATGAACAGAAACTTTCTCAAAGAAGAAATCCGAATGGCAAAAAAGCACATGAGAAAATGCTCTACATCATTAATCATCAGGGAGATGCAGATCAAAACCACAATGAGATACCATCTCACACCTCAGAGACTGGCCCACATTCAAAAGAACAAAAGCAACCGATGCTGGCGTGGATGTGGCGAGAAAGGGACACTCCTTCACTGTTGGTGGGAATGTCCACTGGTTCAGCCCTTCTGGAAAACAGTATGGACGATTCTCAAAAAATTAGAAATTGAGCTCCCATTTGACCCAGCAATACCACTCCTGGGAATATATCCCAGAGAGGCAAAAATGTATAGTCGAAGTGACATCTGCACTTGTTTGTTCATTGCAGCCCTCTTTACAATAGCCAGAAACTGGAAGAAACCTGAATGCCCAAGAACAGATGACTGGTTAAAGAAACTTTGGTACATCTACACAATGGAGTACTATGTAGCTCTTAGAAAAGATGAAGTCATGAAATTTACATACAAGTGGTACAATATGGAAAGTATCATGCTAAGCGAAATGAGTCAGAAAGAGAGGGATAGACATAGAAAGATTGCATTCATCTGGGGGATATAAAGTAACAAAGTATGAGATTAATACCCAAGAATAGCTGAGATCAGCACCAGGAGGATTACTCCATAACTTAGAGGCCAGCCGGGTATCCTAGAGGAAAGGGCTATTCAGATAGAGAAGGGAGCACCAAATAAAGGATGTTTGGAGGATCCTCCCAGGAGGGGAGATGCATGTCGAAAGTAGACTATGGACTGAACATGTTTGCCACTCAATGCCTCTTTTGCAGACCACAACACCCAAAAGGAGAGAGAGAACACAGGGGATTGCCCTGCCACAGAGACGGGGGGATGGGGGGATGGGGGTGGGAGGGATATTATCCATGGTGGTGGAAAAGGGGCACTGGTGGAGGGATGGGTATCTGATCATTGTATAATTGAAACCAAAGCACAAAAAATTGTAAATCTACAACTTTAAAAAAAATAAAATAAAATAAAGGGGGAAAAAAAAAATAAAAATAAATTCTCCCTATAAAAAAAAAAAAAACAATAGCACTGTCCTCCCATTGTTCATTGATTTGGTCAAGCGGGCACCAGTAATGTCTCCATTGTGAGATTTGTTGTTACTGTTTTAGGCATATTGAATATGCCGTGGGGAGCTTGCCAGGCTCCGCTGTGCGGGCAGGATACTCTCGGTAGCTTGCTGGACTCTCCGAGAGGGATGGAGGAATCAAACCCAGGTGGGCTGCGTGCAAGGCAAACACACTACCTGATGTGCTATTGCTCCAGCCTCAAATTTTTGTTAAAAATTTAAAAAATTCATCAATTCAGAGCAATAACTTCTCAGATAATGCAAGGAGAAATAGTCTACCTATTTTAGAAAATTGTTATTTTCTTAGAAAATTAAACTCTTCTATGATCCAACATAAGCTCTCCTATGATCCAACATTCTACTCTAAGTGTTTATTTAAGAGAAATGAAAGCATGTGTCCACAAAACTTATACGTGGATGTTCAGAACAGCTTTTTTTTTCATATCAGTCAAAAGTTAAAAATGAAACTAGTACTCTACCTTTTAGCACTCTGTGAAGTTGCTGTCAACTTTTGTTTTAGTTCGGTTAAGTGAATGTCCTTGTCTTTTTTTTTTGAGTAGTTTATTGTCAAGTAAATTGAATATTAATTTTACTCTCTTGGAAACAGTAGAGTAATACATATGCTTAGTAATACATATGATCAGCAGGGTACATATGCTTTTTATACTGATAATTACATAGACATTTAAGTTTGGCATTTCAACAAACTCACCTAAATCAAGAATGTAAGTATAATGAAAAATCTTAAGTAATTTCTTCAAAACTTCCTTGTTCTTTATTTCTTCTAAAGGTATTATATCTATACAATAAACTCTACTATAATGTATCTTTATAATTCTAATATCAGTCATGACTCCATCTGAATCTGTTAACAGGGCGCAAAGTTAAAAGGCTACGGTGGTTATAAAACATGCTATATATATGAGGTTGAAATTAGTTGCATCTGGTATGCCAGAATGAATCAAGTCTATTTGGTCTAGGTGACTAATATTGTCTATTATTAAACATGTTGATAAACATGTTGAAATGTCCAAATATATAATAATCTGTTTATTTTCCCGTTGATGCACATTTGCTTTTGGCTGATATGAAAAAATGAAAGCAATAATCCCATTTAAATCACATAAAAAAAGATATGATACCTGGACGATACTTTGCAAGGAGATAATACAAAAGAAGTAAAGAGTCCAGACAGAAAAAACTGTAAGATAGTATTGAAAGAAATAGAAGACACAAAGAAATAAAAAGTTATTCCATGTTCATGAATTGGAAGAATTAATGTTCTAAAAATATCCATACTACCTCGAGCAACTTAAAGATTTAATGTATTTCAATTTCAGGGTTGGAGCGATAACACAGCAGGTAGGGCATTTGCCTTGCACGAGGCTGACCCGGGTTCGATTCCTAGCATCCCATAAGTTCTCCTGAGCACCACCAGAAGTAATTCCTGAGTGCTTGAGCTAGGAGTATCCCCTGTGCATCGCTGGGTGTGACCCAAAAAGCAAAAAGAAAAAAATCCAATTTTATTTTTAGAAGAAAGAAATAAAACAATTAAACTTTATTTGGAAGAAGCATTACTGCAGTCCTGAGACAGAAGGAGAAAAGTAGCAGCATTTACACCCTGACTTAAGATTATACTGTAAAGCAATAGTACTCAAAATAGTTTATAATATTGGAGAAAAAATAGGTATACAAACCAATAAAATAAAAATGTGAGCCTGAAAATAAGCCCATATATGATGACATTTAATTTTATAATAAGAAAGTCAAGACTATACAATGGAAGAATAAAAGACTTAAACAAGTGATGCTAGGAAAACTGAACAGTCACATGCAAAGATTAAAACTAGACTACTATTTAAGACCACATACAATATTAACATAAAAATAGTAAAGAGCATAGATATAAGACCTCAAATTGTAAGTTATTCTCCTGGATACTCTTTTGGATTTAGACATCAGAGATGAATTTGGAGACCTGACTCCAATGGTGAGGGAAATAAATGCAAAAGTAAGCAACGAGACTATCAAATTAGTTTATATCAGATGAGACTATATAAAGTTTTGTTTTTGCTTTTACATTGTCAAAGAAACCACAGACAATACAAAAATGGCAGCCTACTGATCATCATGCACACTGATAAGTGGTTGACATCTAAAATAGAGAGAGAGAACTTATGCAACATTAAAAACCAAAAAGCCCAACCCTCCAAAAAATGGACCAGACTTGACCACAGGGATTAAGGTGTTTGCCTTGCATATGGCTGACTCTGATTCAGTCCCTAACACCACATATGGCCCCTGGATAACTACCAGGAATGATCCCTGAGTGTAAAGCCTGGAATAAGCCCAAAGCAACACTGGATTTGTCAAATGGTCTAAAGAACAAAATATACACTTTTCTAAAGAATGTAAACAGATGGCCCACAGTATCATTAAAAAGACTCAATTTTACTTATTATGGAAATGCAAATTAAATACTACACTGACCTATCACCTCACATCCTTGAGAATGATCTCTAAGCAGATTAGAAGCAGCAAATGGTAGAAATGTAGGGAGAAAGAAATTCGTATAAACTGTTGGTGGGAATATAAATTAGTATAACCTCTATGGAAAATATGTAATTCCATAATCCTTAAAAATTGAAGTACTGTATGACTTAGGAATACCATTCTTAGTCATGTATGCAAAGGATATGAAATCACTGATTTGAAGTTATTTTTAACCCTTGTGTTTGATGTGGGCTGGAGTGATAGCACAGTGAGTAGGGTGTTTGCCTTGCATGCAGCCGATCCAGGTTCGATTCCTCCATTCCTCTCCGAGAGCCTGGGAGCTACCGAGAGTTTCCTGCCTGCATGGCAAAGCCTGGCAAGCTACTGTGGCATATTCTATATGCAAAAAACAGTGACAACAAATCTCACAATGGAGACGTTGCTGGTGTCCGCTCCAGCAAATCGACGAATAACGGGATGACAGTGCTGCTACAGTGCATGTTCGATACAATATCATTTACAACATGGAACCAATTGAAATGCCTATCAATAGACTAAAAGGAAACTGTGGTACATATACTTAATCAAATTCTACTCACCTATTAAAAATATGAAATTGTGCCTTTGTGACAACATAGACAGGACTTGAGATGACTGTGCTAATCTAAATAAATCTTTTACCAAGATGGTCTTGTAAAAGATGACAAAACTCAGACTTTGTGAAAAACAAGATGGTAATAATCAAAGGGATAGAGGAAGAGTAATGGGAGAAATGGATAGAGAAGGTCATTTTGAAAGTATGAAAATACTGGAATGCTGTTGGTGGTACAGTGAATCTTATAGGCAGGCATATAGAGATGTGAACTTGTAATCCTAAATTTTTCAGTATGGCATCCAATGGTAAATTAATCAATTTGAGTTAAAAAGGAAGTTTCTATTACTTAACAAGAAAAGCAAAATTAAGTGTATTTTGATTGAATTGAATAAATTGGAAAAATAAAATAAATCTATGAAAGCAAAAAAAGCGTGTAATATAATCAGTTTTAATTTCTTTTGAAAAATAGTCCCATTGATATCTGCAGAATTAGTTCTTTGAAGATGTGAATGAATTTGATGCATTTATGGTCAACATACTAAAAAATAAAATCTATATAACCCAAAGAAAATAATAATAACCCTAAAGATTTGAATAAATATTAAATAAAAGTATATATATATAATTTAGTATTAATAAATTTGAAAATCAAATTAAAAGTAATGATTATGTTAAAAAAGTTATATCATAATAATGTATTTAAGCAATAAATTTCTGTATCACTCAGAACATTTTTAGGTTAGTTTTTTCATGTATTAAAAGAATGAGTAATTTTTGATTTAAATATGTATTTCAGAATATGATTATAAAGTTTCCTAGCAAATTGAAACAGCAGGTTCTAATAAACTATTTTAAAAACAGTGAAAAATAGAAAATTATGAATCAGTACTTCCTGTAGAATATAAGGCCAAAATAAAACCCAAACCAAATGTTTACAGGTAAATTTAGCAGCACAAATAAGTTTTTTTATTAATATACAGCAGGAAATTTGTAAATATAATTATCACTGATAGTAGAAAGAAAAGGCTTCATGGATGCTAAAAAGTCT
Organism: Sorex fumeus; assembly: GCF_029834395.1. Classification (NCBI taxonomy): domain Eukaryota; kingdom Metazoa; phylum Chordata; class Mammalia; order Eulipotyphla; family Soricidae; genus Sorex; species Sorex fumeus. The sequence goes on from NW_026606060.1 coordinate 43,807,181, forward strand.
TTCGGTGAATTTCGGTAATCATTCCTTTAAAATTAGGATTAGAAAAATATTTTCTGATAACATATGAAAAGTTATCCTTTCTGTCATTTAACATTGTCTGGAAAGTTCCTACCTGCACGTTAAAACAATAGAAATTAGGTGCCAAGCTTCTCAGGGTGGTTCTACTGGCCCCCAGCATTGCTGGGCTGGAACAGCGCCACATCCTCTGCACTGAATCACCAGCCTGGCTGGCCAAGCATCTCCAGGAGTAGCTCCAGTGTCCCCTGAACTCTGCTTGGGAAGCCCCTCAAATATAAATTAGGATGATAATTTATGTGATTAATATATAATTTCTCAAAAATGTTTTTCAAATAAATTCCACAGTGAGCTAGTCTGAAAATGGAGATAAATATGTGTGTGTATATATATATGTGTGTATGTATATACATTTATATGTATATATATTTATTTAACCTAAGTGAATTAGCTGAAAAGTACGAGAAACAATAATTCTATAAGATGGCAGGTTTAAAATAAATGGCTTTCCTACATCAACTAGAAAGTATAATGAAAGAATGATCCCATCCTTATAAAGGATTAAATTTATAGGAATTGTGAGGGGACTTAGGCTAATATAAAAAAGACCAAATCACTTTAGTAAAGATGTTAAAAAAAATGACTTGAATAAATGGGAAGACACAATACATTACTCTGGGCAGATAGAGAATTGCAGAGACTTCTATTATCTTCAAGTTATTTATTGGTTCAATGCAATTCCAATGAGAATTTATTTGGAATGTGTAGTATAATGAAAAATATTTGAAAAATAAAAAAGATAAAAATGAGAGATTTATATTATCTGATAAAGTATAGCAGAGTTGAGATTGGGAAACAATGTGCAGACAACTACTGGGACGCCACCATGGCAGAAATATGGGTTGGGGATAATAGAATGCATGCATGGCACTGTCTGAGGCTTGGGTTTGATCCCCAGTAGAAGCATTACCATCACAACAAAAATGTAGGACCCAATGTGAGTAATAAAGTGAACATAAGATATTAAATAAAAGATCAGTGATATCGACTACAAAATATTTTTAAAAATACTATATAGCAAAACAACATAAAATAAAAACTACTTAGAACTGGCTGAGACATTCTGTGAAGAGGTTTAGGAATGTAGAAATTTAGTTTATTTACTGGACAAGAGTCCTGTGAATCATGGAGGAGAAGAATACCAAGAAGATTGGGAAGATGGTAGTAGACTGAGAATAATTTCCTGATTTTCTCTCTCTCTCTTTCTCTCTGTCTCTGTCTCTGTCTTTCTCTCTCTCTCAAGTAACAATTAAAGTCAAGAATTCTGGTGGGATGGGAGAGAGAGGAGATACAGAAGAGAGCAAACTGATTGGAAAATGACTGGAACTAGTCTTAGGAGGTCCTCAGTGGTCACTGGTGCAAGCTTCCTAGTTCACCTACGGCAATATAGACAAGCAGACAAAACATTTGCTGAAATTCATGCCAATTAACTGGGGGATTCTTGGAAATGCTGCAACTGGGCTAGAATCCCAGCCAAGCATATGATCCAGGATAATCTTTATCAAAATCAAAGTGAGAGACCAACTGCCATTGGGATGAAGATGAATTTGGAGTTCCAGTTCTAGAAACATGATAACCAGACTCATCCAGTCATTTTAATTAGCCCTGTATTTATGTGACCCTTTATTATATTCTATTTAAGTTTGTGGATCGCATTTATCGTGTTGTAAGAGGGTTATATAGTAGCTTGCAAGGACTTACTAATGGAAATATTAATTTTAGAAAATGTACAGATTTCAGGGAAAATAGGTGATAAGTGGTTTCAGTAGAGGGAAAGAAAGGAAGATATTAAGGAATTTTACAGTTGTTGGAGAAAGACCATTGTTACCATAGAGGACCATGGGAGATCTAACAATCAAGAGCAAGAAGCTCTATAGGATATTTGGAAAAAAGGGAAAATTTTGTAGTCATCTAAAATTCTTAAATTTTTAGCTTTTGTTTGTATCCAGATAGTAAGAGTTGCTGGGAACTTGCATGTGATTGCAGCCAGGATAGTGCCTAGGATCACTTTTAAATAATCACCTTAGTTTTAAGAGAGGAGTTTATATGGTGTAATTTTCAGTTCAGTTTTGATCTCCTATATAATATATCAGCTTTCATCGCTCTTTAAGTTATGATTTGCATTTAATTTTGAGGTCATTGATTTCTTAATGAAAATTATTACCATAGTCTAATTTCTGCAGGGGCATAATTTTAGATATTCTTTTTGCATAATTTCAATGAAATTGTCATAATTTCAATTTGGAGTAGTTTTTCAAATTCTTATAAACCCCTTTAACTGACTTCATCATTTTGCACTAGGAGGAATGAAAGTTTAACTGGAATGAGAAGATACAGATATAAGGACAATATTTTGAGTAAAAAGAGGCACAAATCTGTGAAATATAAAGCTGTGGTAATGGAAATTGGAAGAGTAAGTGCTTTATGAATTTGTTTTTGTTTTACTTTTGATCATAATTTTAATTGAAGGATATAAAAAATCATTGATTTCAATGGCTAGAGATATGGGTTGGATGTTTGTAAATTATTGTTTTGTGTTCAGAGTTCAATTTGTAACATTTTTGTTATTTCTCTTATTAAGACAGATAAGATTATAAGAAAAAGAACTAAGAAAAGGGAAACACTAAGAGAATTTTTTTCCAGGAATCCAAATATTTTTGAAATGACGGAACAAGAAAGGTAGAATAAACTAATTGATTTACTTGATGATTACTATGTGTTGGACATTGTTTTTTGCACTAGGGATAATGTGATAGATAAGATACTTCTCTCAGGGAGTTAAACTAATGAAAGGATCCCAAAAGATGTAAGTCCCAAATAGAAGAGACTTTTATTAATTTTATAAATGTACAGAAACAGGATGATATGCTAAAACAATTCAACTTGAGTAGTTACCGCAGTATTTTAGGATGGTCAGAAGGCTAAACTGGTAAATAACTTTTATTTATTGATTGGACCCAGTGTTGTTGGTAAAAGTCAAATGATCAAACTTATCACAGTAAAATATTTAAATAGCTTCTCTTTCTATTGCTGTATTTATGATTTCCAGGCTCTTTTATATGTTTTAGCTTCAGTCTTTAATGAATGTGAGATCTTTCTTTACCTGTTTAATGATTTTGATCTTAATTTGTAGCAACCAGATATAAATAGGACAACTTTCATTTTTTGTTGGCTATTTCTGTTTGACTATTCCTTCATTTTAATTTGCAGATATTCTAGATGGGTATAGAAAATAGAGCAAAAAATGGACAAATACCCTTTAACACATAAACCGTTCAAAAACTATTGAAATTTCTAAGTGACATTTCTGGAAAGCACTCCCATCCATTTTCCCCCAGAAGTAATAGTGTCTAAAATCTGGCACTTACCATGTGTATGAAACTGTGTCCGGCTATTTATGCCTATTCTATAAATATCGTATGATTATTTTACAATTTGCTCTGTCAGTTTGTCCTTTTCCTTTAGCGTTGTGCCTGTGAGATTTTTCTGTTTGTGAGTTTGTTATTCATATCACAGATATGTGGTATTCCATTGTACGAATAAAGAAAAAGATACTTGGTGTTCTGTATATGGGTGTGTAAAATATTCCATTTTTTTCACTATTGTACATGTCTTTGTGTATCTGTGAGAGTTACTGGGAAAAATGCAGAGGAATGTAGTTCCCTATGTATGAACGTCTTTTTGTGGTGTGGATGAGGAGGAAACACTCAGTGGTGGTTGGTGCTGCTCCCGGCCCTGTGCTTGGGGATTGCTCCTGGTGGCAAGTCCTGGGAACTGACACTGGAGCCCTGACATACCAAGCATGTGTCCAGCCTGCTGAACTGTCTATTTGGCTCCAATTTTTATTTCTTTACTAACGATGCTAAGCAGTGTTTCATATCTTCATTAGAGTGTTTTTTTTATATTCTTAGCACTGCTTGTATTTACTTTGAGCATTTTTGAATTTTTGTAGTTCTTTTATTTATCTATGGAAGTTTGCATACTGATATATTCCTCAGATTGTGGTTTTATATTTTAAAGTTTTTCCCCCTTTTGATCAAAAGTTAAACTTTTGGAACTGGGGAGTTACCTCAAAGGGGTACATTGCACATGCCTAGCATATACAAGGCTTCAGTTTGATCCCCTTGCGCTCCTAATTTCTGGAACACTGAGGGTGCATGGCCGTGATGGTCCCTCAGCACTTCTGGGATGAGCTTGGTGGTTTCCAGCACCTCTAGCTGCTTGCACTCAAGTGCCAACCTGCATTATCTGACTGAATATCTCAGATGTGGCCATTTGGTGTCCCCAAACCATGCACTACTAGGTGAGACTCCTATTAAAAAAACATTATGGGAGCCAGAAGAATAGTATAGTTGGCAGGGCTTATATGTGGCTGACCTGGGTTCAACCCCCAGCACCATATATGGTTCCCTGAGACTCACCAGGAGTGATCCCTGAGCACAGGCCCAGGAGAAAGCCCTGAGCACCACTGGGTATAGCACAATAACCCATCTCCCCCACAAAAGTTGTGTTAAATCTGAAAACAGTATGTCTCTTTAGCGTTTTTAAAATTCTTCTGTAACAAAAGTGTTAACGTTGCATTCTTTCTTAGTTTGATTTTTGATTTTTGTTATTTAGGAATCTTGTCCTTAATTTTGCAGATGGTGTGAGAAAAGATTTCCTTTCCTCCTGCCTTTTAAATTTTTTTATAGGTAGCCCAACCCTGTCATTATTGTCACTTTTTTCCCCACACAGAAAGATTTCATTAATGTGGCATCAGGGTCTCCTTTATGCTCTGTTAGTCCAGAGGCCAACCCCCATGTGAGTCAACAGAACACCATCATCCTCAGGTTTTCAGCTGCCTTGCTCTCGAACAGAAAAATTCACACATGCATTTTTCATGTCTGCCTGACATATTCTTCCCCAAAGTAGTTTGGAACAGTTCCTCAAGTAGCCCAAAACTCATGGACATAGAAATGAATGTGTCTAACATTGGCTTGGGAAGAAATTTTTACACAATATAAAGGCTTTTAATCAGTAGATGTATACATGCTTAGATTTTATTTAGTAATAGCTTTTAGTAACTTTTGATTTTTCCCATATTTTGTTAGCAAAGAAATTGCTTTTTTGTTTTGCATGGTTTTTGTGCAAAAAAAAGCTTTTATTTCTTTGTGATAAATACAGGGGCATAGTAAGGTTTTATGTTTAATCTTCTAAGAAATTTCACACTTGTCTCCAGAGTACATTTGTACTTTTCCATCTAATTTCTCCTCATGTTTCCCAATATTTAGTATTGTTATAATTTAAAATTTGGCCATTAAAATAGGCAATGATGTTAACTCATGGCTTTAATTTGCTTTTTACAATATCTAATTATATTGAATATCATTTTATGTGCTTATTAGGCATATATATCTCCTGTAGGAAATTTTTGTTCATTTACTAATTTGATTGTTTTTATTTTTGTTGCTGAATTTTTGAGAGATTTTTGTATATTCTAGATATAATAATAGGATTGGAGCAATAGCACAGCTGGTCGGCCTTGCATGCGACCAACCCGGGTTCAATTCCTCCATCCTTCTCGGAGAGCCCGGCAAGCTACCCAGTGTATCTTGCCCACATGGCAGAGCCTGGCAAGCTCCCCAGGGTGTATTTGATATGCCCAAAACAGTAACAACAAGTCTCCCAATGGAGACGTTACTGGTGCCTGCTTGAGCAAATCAATGAACAATGGGAGGACAGTGCTACAGTGCAGTGCTACAGATATAATAATGACCTCCCAAAGGTCTTTGTTGGATATGTGATTTGCAATTTTCTTTTTTTTTCCTATTTTAAATTCCCCAAGTCTTTTCATTCTTTACATAGTTTTTTATATTTTTTTAATAGAGCAAACGTTTTAATTTTCCTGAGGTCCAACTTAACATTTTTCCTTTAATTGATTGTGCATTTGGTGTCAATCTAACAACATTTGCCTATCCTATTTTTCTGTTTGTTTGGGATTTTTGTTTAATGGGAAATTGAGCAGAAAAGTCATAAATAGCCAAGAACTGCAGCATATCTATCTCTTTCGGAGCATACATGGAGTATTTGTACCATAATAGGCCTATAAACACTAACCCTAACCCATTTGCAATGCCAGGGATCAAACCTGGGTCTACTACAAACAAGGCAAGTGCCTTTACCCCTGTATTATTACTGCATGCTAGGTGAGTGCTTTCCCTTGTACTATCTCCCTGACTTCAGTTATTTCCTTTTAATCAAGCTTTTTAAACAATTGTTTTGTTTAAAATGAATGACCTGTTAACTTAGTTTCTAAACAAACTAGAATATTTTCAATAACTCTATCTTGAAAATTAAACTGATAATTTCCAAAGTAAAATATATCAATTTTGTATGAAGGGATTGTTTCCGCAAAAGGTCAAGGAGCCTTGAACAAGAATAGTTTCATCTTCCTACCACTGAGGATAAGGTAGATCAGAAAGAGCAGGAAGGGAGGGTCAATGGCCTTCACTTACCATGCATGCAGTGGCCCTTGCATGCAGTGGTCCCCACCAACAACGTATGGTCCCTTGAGCACTACAAAGAGTGATCTCTGAGCACAATGCCTAGGGTAATCCTTGAGTACCCATGAATGTGACCTGAAATTTACCATTTAATGATAAACACCAACTGCTAAAAAATAGTTTCCTTCTTCCTTCTTCAAAATGTCTCTTCCTTTGGTGCAAGGATGGTGTTATGTCTCCTTGTCTGCCATGTGGGGTGTGTGTGTGTGTGTGTGTGTGTGTGTGTGTGTGTGTGTATGTTTGTGTGTGTTGATTCAGACTCGGGTACTATGTCTATTACAGTGTGCTAATTACCTTAACTTATTTATTGTTTTTTTTTATTCCTCTTCTAGTAAAAGACAAATTAAAATATTTTTTCAACATAGATCAGGTAAAGTGGCAGAGGCTAAAGAGGCAGTAACATTGCCAACCATTAGAAAAATTATGTTTTTGAAGAAAAGCAGTAGTCTTATATAAATATCAATATGACATAAGAAAAGTTGTCCTACTTTTTAGATTTTGATCAAAATAATTTTAGAAAAGTAAATACACAAAATACTTAAAATACTTAAATACTTAAATACTTAAAATACTTAAAATAAAAAAATTAAAATTGGGGCTGGAGTGATAGCACAGCGGTAGGGCATTTGTCTTGCATGCAGCCAACATGGCTGACCCGAGTTCGATTCCTCCGCCCCTCTTGGAGAGCCCGGCAGGCTACCGAGAGTATCTTGCCCTCACGGCAGAGCCTGGCAAGCTCCCTGTGACGTATTCGATATGCCAGACACAGTAACAACAAAGTCTCCAATGGAGACGTTACTGGGCCCACTCGAGCAAATCGATGATCAACGGGAGGGCCTTTACTTTACTTTTACTTTACTTAAAATTGGAGCTACTAGCTAAATTTTGAAATCAAAATTCTTTTCTAAAATATATTGAGTATGCATTTGTGAAGTTACTTCACAGATAGTTGTCTTATTTTCTCTATATTTTGCTAATCATAGAAAGAATATCAATCCATTGATTTTTTTTCTTTAGCCTTAAGGATTACTACAGAAAAATATGGGTGTTTTCTGTTTAATAGTGTTGTAAGTCTATGAATATGAATGGACTCCATTGTTTTTTTTCTTTACCCTTAAAGAATATTACAGAAAAATTTGGAGTTTTTTGTTCAAATATTGATATTAGTCTGTGAATATGAATTGATTGCAATTTAATTGTCCAATCTTTTGGCTATGGAAATGAAATGTTTTGGTTTGAACTGAGACTACTGTCATTAGAGACAGTTGAAAGCAATAGTAGTTGAATGTTATCCTTATTTACCATTCTCGTTCATATTCTTAGCTATAAGGAAATAATACGTAAACTAGAAGTGTTTGCATACAGGGAAGACAAGTGACCTGTTGATTTATTTCAATTGAAATATTTTTTCTTTATTAAATGTTTTCAAGGATATGTAATCTCAAGACTTTTTTGTCCCTCCAGAAATAGGAGAAATGATGTTAGAAAAGTAGCACAAAAATTCCTGATAAGTAGCTTGAATCCTTTAATACTGAGGTACGTTAAGAGAAAGAGGTTCCATCAAATATGTATTGAGGAACTTCCCTGGAGAGCTCAGATGAACCTATATCTGGCAATGGCATACTACAACTTGTTTTTGACAAAACTGGCAGAGCGGATAAAGGGAAAATGCTATTCACATACATTTTTCAGGTTGGTATATTTCAGGTTGGTAAATATACATGGGGAGTTGAGGAGTTGCTCCCAAGTGGTGCTCAAGAGCCTTATGGGTCACTCCGGTGATTCTTGGCCAATTGGGTCAGCAGTTCCATAAAGGCCAAAAATGCCTTTTCTGCTTAGGCTCTGCAGTGCTGGGAATGGAAATGGTGATTCTCAGGAGCCTCTAGGACTACATCCAGTGACGTTTGAGGGAGTGTGTGGTATAAGGAACTGAACCAAGTTACCTAAGTTACTTGCCTGGTCCTGAACAATGCATTTTTAAATTTTATGAGCAAAAATTATGTTTCATTGATCATACCTTTACCTTTATCCTGGCCATTGGTGTATTTTTAATGTCTTATTTTAGAATCTTTCCCAAACAAATACTCTTATGAAGTACTCAATTCATGTAGCTTTTGGTGAAAGGGAAACATGTGGTCACAAAGGAAATTTAATATTAATTTATATATCATAAGTGTTGCTATTTGTAGGCATTTGGCAAACTTGTATTTATTTAGAGGTATATTTTGAGGAATTTTAAATATAAGTGGTATTTTTTCAAACAATGTAAGCTTTCTATCATTAATCGAACAAGGCATTTTTGAGCTCTTCCAGAGTCTGGAAAACATGCTATAGGAATAAAAAATAGAAGATAATTTCATAATATGGAACACTATGTAAGAATCACAAAGGTGATATCGACATCCAAAAAATATTTGTTGATCTCCATTTAAAGAGAGGTTACTGAGATGGGCAAATGGCATACCAAGATTACCTGGAGATACATGTAAAAATCTGGTCTGATGGATCACAAATGTTTCACAGTAGGTTAAGACCACATAAATCCTATCTTGTTCACATAAAGTCTTTCCTCTGGCTGGACTAACATGAAAGTTTTAGGAGGAAGGACCACTTGGCTTGGGTCTTGATGGATAGGCATTACTTTGAAATGTGCAGGTTGGGAAATTGGGAGAAGTGTTCCTATCGGAAGAACATGAATCAGAGTCCAAGAGAGAAACACAGGATGAGGACCCTGAATGAGCATTATTTTGACCCATACCTAGAGCATAGGAAAGGAGGTGATGTGAAATGAGCAGGGAATCAGGTAGGTGTCCTGAGCATGGAGGAAATCTGAACGTTAATTTTAATTTAAACATAGTAGGAAGCTATTCAGGGACTTGAGCAGGGCCATGATAAGAAGTTCTTTGGCTGCAACACCACATGAATCAGAAAGAGGAAAGACTGGTAACAAGGCTATCACTAATTCTGAGTTTTTTTTTTTTTTAAAAAACCCAGGTTGAAATCCACCATGAATTTTGTCCCAGTTTCTGTTTCTTCAGAATTTTGGTTCTAATTATTTCCTGACTATATCTTTATAAAACCCCACTGTTCTCTAGATAGATCCATTGCCTGTATGTTCTGGACCAGATTTAGGTTCAGAGAGCAGTTAGAATGTCTGACCAACAAGGAAGAACTTTTGTCATTGTGACCCATTCATGCAATTATGACAGAGAAAGCAGTTCAGATCATATGGAATTCATTACTAGTTTCTGAACACTTCTGATAACACTCTGAGAAGATGGCCTCAAGGTTTTTCTAAGCTTCTAATCCCACATGATCAAGTTAGACTGAGACCTAGTTTGTGTCAGTGTAATGTGATATTAAATTTGATCATATTACATTTGATCATATTAAAACTGTCAATGTATACTTAGAATTTATTGACTTAATGTGGTTGAAGACTTTATTGTTTGGGCTATATTTTAGAAAATAAATAACATTAATTACAGACATGATGCTCTATCAGAATTCTTTAACCACCAGTCTGTAAAGTGGTATGGCCTGAAGGTGGAGAAGGGTTGAAAACTGCTGACTCACTACCTTGGTTGTAACTGCTGACTCACTGCCTTGGTTGCAACTGCTGACTTATGAACGGGTATGCAGGACAGGTGATATGGTGGGAGAATGCTTCTCTGTATAATATGTATAGGTGATTTTTAGTTGACATAATTTGTATCAGAGATTTTAGAGTCTATATAAATTGTCTATTCCCATCTTAAAAGGACCTTCCAGGGAAATATGTTTTGATACGAAGATTCCCAAAAGCAAAATTACATTCAACAATATTAAAAGTTAATGGAGAAATGTTTGGTTTTAGTTGGGCATCCAAATTTGGGAGCACTGGCACCTTTTTTTGAAACTAAAAGTGGATTGTATTTGACAGCTATAATTTGATTTTACTTGCTTTATTTTTAATTTGGTTTTTCCATTTTGCAGTTTCCAATCCTGCGATCCTGATATGTTCTCACTAACTAATTCAGGAACAGTATTACCAACACGCAAATTGTCTTTGAAATACTATGAAATCTTGCTTGATTTTCTTCTGAAATCTAGAAAAAGGAAGGCCAATTTACCAAATGGTAAAAAAAAAATGGTAGTTTACTCCAAATTTTATTTTGGTTTTTCTTTGTCAATGTAATGTGCATACACATCACAGACACAAAAGTCCATGCACCATTTTCCAACAGTTCAGGAATTTCATGAAAGTGGAGTGATAGCACAGCAGTAGGGCGTTTGCCTTGCACACAGCCAGCCTGGCCGAGCTGGGTTTGATTCCTCCGCCCCTCTCGGAGAGCCTGGCAAGCTACCGAGAGTATCTCACCCGCTTTTCTCCCCGTGACGTATTCAATATGCCAAACACAGTAACAACAAGTCTCAAAATGGAGACGTTACTGGGCCTGCTCGAGCAAAATCTATGAACAATGGGAGGACAGTGTTTGTAATATTTTATAGGCACTTTTTATTTGTTCTATTTTGAAAAGTACGAATTTCAGCAGTAGGGCATTTTCCTTGCATACAGCCAGCCTGGCCGAGCCGGGTTCGATTCCTCCACCCCTCACGGAGAGCCCGGCAAGCTACCGAGAGTATCTTGCCCGCATGGCAAAGCCTGGCAAGCTACCCGTGATGTATTCAATATACCAAACACAGTAACAACAAGTCTCACAATAGAGATGTTACTGGGCCCGCTTGAGCAAATTGATGAACAATGGAAGGACCATGACCGTATTTTAAAATATTTATATATTTGACTATTTCTATGTGTGTGTTGACTTAAGTCAATGACTATTCAATAAATATATTTTAAAAATATTGCTTATTAAAAGGCACATGAGAAAATGCTCTACATCACTAATTATCAGAGAGATATCAGAGAGATGCAGATCAAAACAACAATGAGATATCATTTCACACCACAGAGACAGGCCCACATCCACAAGAACAAAAGCAACCAGTGCTGGCGCGGATGTGGCGAGAAAGGGACCCTCCTTCACTGCTGGTGGGAATGCCGGCTGGTCCAACCCTTTTGGAAAACAGTATGGATAATTCTCAAAAAATTAGAAATTGATCTCCCATTTGACCCAGCAATAGCACTCCTGGGAATATATCCCAGAGAGCCAAAAAAGTATAGTTGAAGAGACATCTGCAATTGTTTGTTCATTGCATCACTCTTTACAATAGCCAGAATCTGGAAAAAACCTGAGTGCCCGAGAACAGATGACTGGTTAAAGAAACTTTGGTACATTTACACAATGGAGTACTATGTAGCTGTTAGAAAAGATGAAGTTATGAAATTTACATACAAATGATACTACATGGAAAGTATCATGTTAAGCGAAATGAGTCAGAAAGAGTGGGATAGACACAGAAAGATTGCATTCATCTGGGGAACATAAAGCAACAAAATGGGAGACTAACACCCAGGAATGGCTGAGATTAGTACCAGGAATTTTGCTCCATGACTTGGAGGCCATTCACACGTGTTAGGGGAAAAGGAAGCTCAGATAGAGAAGAGAGCACCAAATAAAGGGTGTTGTGAGGATCCTCCGAGGGTGGGAGAAACATGCTGAAAGTAGACTATAGACCAAACATGATTGCCACTCAATGCTTCTCTTGCAAAACACAGTACCCAAAAGAAGAGAGAGAGAACAAGGGGGAATGCCCTGCCACAGAGGCAGGGTGGGATGGGGGGGTGATGGGGGGTGGGAGGGATGCTGGGACCCGTGGTGGTGGAGGATGGGCACTGGTGGAGGGATGGGTACTTGATCATTGTATAACTGAAACCCAAGCACAAAAATTTATAAGTCTATAACTGTACCTCATGATGTTTCACTAATAAAAAAATAAATTAAAAAACTTGCTTCTCTCATTGTCAGAAAAAATATTTCAAGGGAGTAAATTTTAGAGCAAATTTCATGAAACATACTACTTTTGCCCTAGGATATCCAACTAGTAATTTTAATGAAAGTTTATCTCGGAATGAACGAGATACTATTCTAATGGCAGGACCAACCAGTGTTATCATTTTGTCAGGAGACCAAACCTGGTTGTCCATGTGCAAGGCAAGTGCCTTACCCACTGTACTATCTCTCTGGACCTTCTTAGCTACATCTTGTCCAATATTTAAGGTTTCATCTAAATTCCCCCTCTAAAAGATGTTCCTTGATTCATTGTGTTCATGATAATTCTGTGCTTCTTGGGTGGCATTTGTGTTCTGGATTACTTTGATTCTTATCACTTGCTGTGAACTCATCTCTGACTTTATATGACTTTACTTTTTCATTATATTCTAGATGCAGAGGAATTTTCAGCATTTATTAATGCAAAATTGAATGAGGAAAATGCCGCCAAGCCACAAAACATTCACAAAATTGACTCTCAAGTGGGCTTGAATTACAAGGAGAAAGACCGAGGGAATATGAGTATACTGGATAACTTTACAAAAATCTTTTTATTTTGCAGGAGAGCTATGGTAATATAGTCTTTATTTTTTGCTAATGTTTCTAGACATGTCCTCAAATCTTAGCCTACAAACCTGTGTATATAATAAATTTACTTGTTATATGTGTATTTATTCACTTGCTCTCCATAATTTTAGTTTCAACTTTACTGAGCTAAAGCCTATAATGTTTCACCAGAATCTGGAACCTGCATATGGTCGTCTTTTATTATTGCCATATGATAGTGAGAATAAGTTGAAGGTCTTCCATCATTCTGGAGTTTGTCTTTGATGGTACTGAGGTGCTTTGCATCATCAAACCTCTTTGTCCCTGTCCACACAGTCTCCATTGATATTCAGACACTCCTTTGCTGCTCTCTTGTCATCGCTTAGAATATTGGTCTTACTGTGACACCCTGGGTTCCTTCCTGAAGCCATGCTCCCTCCTGGCTTACTACCCACCTCTGTATGCCCTCTGGCACAGGGAAAAATATTTCCAGACCATAATAAAATCCTCTCCTTTCCCTTCTGATTCTAGAGACTGTCATGTATTCTACTAAACACAGTCTTCTTTTTACTTCTCATGTATTCCGTGACAGATTATTAAACTCAAAATTATAATGATTAACTACAAGAAATTAGTTCCCTTTTTCTCTTAGCTGGCTGGAGCGATATACAGCGGTAGGGTGTTTACCTTGCAAGCTGCCGACCCAGCCTAGCCGGGTTTGATTTCTCCGCCCCTCTCGGAGAGCCCGGCAAGCTACCGAGAGTATTTCGCCAGCCTGGCAAAGCTTGGCAAGCTCCCCATGACGTATTCAATATGCCAAACACAGTAACAAGTATCTGTCACAATGGAGACGTTACTGGGCCCGCTCCAGCAAATCGATGAACAATGGGAGGACAGTGCTACAGTGCTTTCTCTTAGTATAAAATGTATATTCCCCCAAACAGCTGCTGACGTAAGAGAAAATCTATCCTTTATGAATGAGAAAGACCCACATATTCCCACTTTTGCGGTAGAATAAGGAGGGTGTGATCAATTAATTAACTAAATAATTAATTAATTAAAGTAAACCCGTATCATGTCTCTGGAGTTTGTCATCATGTATCTGAAATTATATTTTTGTATGCCTCTTTATCCAGTGTTTGTCTCCTCTAATAACTGAACAGCACAAGACTCAGTTTCCTTGCTCAGTAGCACCTAGAATAATGGATATTTTGGAGTCAGCCCTCTGGTGTGCAAATCCTGGCTCATCATTGGCTAGACCTGACCTTGAAGAAGTTAACTCGCAACTCTGTTTCCTTATCTGCAAAATGAGTAGAGTCCTAATTTACATGTACATCATAAGAATTCTTATTAGATTTAGTGAAAATAAATTTTTCTTTACCGTTGTCTAGTATATCATGGTACATAAGATTGGTATTATTTTCTTATTATTATATAACTGTCAAAAAGATGAAGTTGTTCAGAGATATGCAATTTTTAGAGTTTTAAGGTTTAGAAATATTATATTTTAGGTTCTTGCTCATCGAGGTGGCTATTGGACACTGCTTCAGAACTGCTGCCGGACCTTTTGGAACATCACTCAGGAGTTACAGTTGTTTTTTAAACAGACCATGAATATGTCTAAAATATTTCCTGTTAACCAGGATGGTTTCCTCTGCACCATTGTTTTGCCTTTCTATTTTGGAGCAGAATTACTTATTGACATGCTACTAGAGTTACAGAATGTTAATGCTATTAAGGTAAGTATGTTTGGTGAGTCATTATTTTTATGGTATTAAATTTAAGATACTTTGTTAGTGGGCATATTAAAGTAAGTAGAAATTGATGTTTTTTTATTTAATGTTTATTGGTTTGTCTGCATTTCATTAGCTTCTCTCATTTGAATCACAATACATAACTTGGTTTGGAATTACTTATAAATTGTTAGCCTGAAAACTCAATTTCTTAAATGGAACAGTTACTGAGCTCAACTTTTTACATAAACTAGCATTCATGTACTTAATCCTCATTTTTTTTACATTTCAAATTGAAATACTGTGATATACACAGTTACAAAGTTGTTCATGATTAAGTTTCAGTCATACAAGGTCCCAACATCCATCCCTTTGTATTTTTATAGAAAAATACACCTAACTAATATCCCTTAGCTTGTAGGTTGATCTTTATTTCACTGCTTAATCTATCTTTGTATATTGCCACAGGCAGGGTAGAATTTGCATGCATTAGAAAAACCTACCACACTCTATTTTAAAGGATGGAAATAAAACTGAAAATGAAATCAGGAAATAATATAAACACATTGAAAAATTAGCAAACACATGAACACACTGAGTTAAAGGGTTTATAACATGTCTTGATGTAAAATATGGGACACCAATAACATAACAGATAGGGGTAAAAAATTAAATTTCAGCAAAATATTTTACAAGTTATTTAAGTATAAAGTGATACAATATTAAGTTTCTGTAAAATGTGGTAAGGATGATTTAATACCAAATATGATAGAACTTGGCAGAGTCTCCTGCCCCTGAGCCTGGCTGTCCTCACGGTGGCCCCTTGGAGGGGGGAGGGTTGAGTTTCTCTCCTCCCCCCGCCTGCCCTGAGCCTAGAGCCCCAGCAGTTGAGGACCTCTGGAGCCAGCCACGGCCATTCTGGGACCACTCTCCACACGTCTGGATGGGCCTCATGCACGAAAGAACTGACAGAGGAACCCAGGCATACATGTCCCAGGGCTGAGGTCTCCAAGCCTACACAGATTGGGACTGGGCCTTCTCCAACCAGACCCCCCCATCTTTCAGTAGG
Source organism: Sorex fumeus (assembly GCF_029834395.1). NCBI lineage: Eukaryota > Metazoa > Chordata > Mammalia > Eulipotyphla > Soricidae > Sorex > Sorex fumeus. Next base: position 43,823,082 of record NW_026606060.1, read on the forward strand.
TAGGCGTCACACCCACCAGCTGTTGCCAGCGCCAGGTTGGTCCTATCAATGGCCAAGGTGCAGAGACTATAAAACCCAGCTCCCGGAAGTGCACGGCCGCATTCATGGCCACACGACATCTTATTATCTTATTTTTCCTTTGGAGAACCTGGCAGGCTACCAAAAGTATCCTGCCTACACGGCAGAGTCTGGCAAACTTCCCGTGTCGTACTCAATATGCCAAATACCAGTAACAATGATGGGTCTCATTCTCCTAATCCTGAAAGAGCATAGAAATGACTCTTTTAAAATCTCAGGGCTAGGAAGAAGGAGAGGTTACTGGTGCCTGCTTGAGGAAATTGATGAACAACAGGATGATCGTGATCATGATCGTGATGATAGAACTTAAAACCCAAAGCAGTAGAAGGGAAGTCTATGTAATAGTCAACTAAAGAAGCCAAAAAAAGGAACAGTGGAACAAAACATATAGAACAAGTAAGAAAAATTAGGATACAATAGGTCCCACCTAATATATCAATGATTATGTCAAACGTAAGTGGACTAAATATCAAATAATTTTTTTTTATAAAATAGAAATAAATCTATCCTTGTCTACAGGGAAACACTCTGAATACAAAGAAACAATGAAAATAAAACAATAGAAGTGTACCATGAAAAAAGAGACATGTAATATCTGTGAGGCTATGTTAGTTAAATATAGTCACCAAATCAGAGCTACTTCCTAATTAGTACAGGTTCACTTAATCATGAGTACAGCATAAGAGTGACTACCAAATATAAAGATTCAAAATGTTTTCTGGACAGTCAAAAACTGAAGAGACTCCTAGTTAGAGAATCATTTATGTGTTTGCTATCCCAAGGCCCTTAATCCAGCAGATAAGATATTAAAAGTTCCTTTTGCAGGCTCTTTCAATGGCTGTTCCTGAGTTATATCCTGGAAATTCAAGGTCAAGCAAATAGACATAGTCATGCCACAGATCTGTGCTGCTGGAATTTTTACTGTGAAAACAGTGGACTGTAAGGGTGGAGCTCCCAGCTAAATAAAATGGAGTCTATTTTGGGTATCCCATTTTCCAAGCACTATGTGAATGCCAAATCCAGTAATAAATGGATCTCATTTCCCTAACCCTGAATATGCAGAGTCGAGAAGGATATGGAAGGAGAGGCTGATAAAACACCAAGGCAGACATAGGCTACCAAAACGCAGAAAAACAAAAATGATTGTCTGTACTTTTAATGCTCGTACCCTGGCATCTGCTGCATCCATTGAAGACCTTATGGTACAAGCACGAAAGATCAAGTACGACATCATTGGTCTGACCGAAACGAGAAGACATCAATTCCATCATGCTGTTTTCGACACTGGAGAAGAACTGTTCCTTGGAACATGTGATAAAAGAGGCGTTGGTGGTGTCGGTATCCTTGTCAACACAAACTTAGTCACGAGCATTGATTCATTTGAATGCCTAACAACCCGAATCGGACGATTACACTTGAATAAATGTGGCTCACTACCGGCAGTTTCTATCTTTGTTGTCTATGCACCAACATCCAGTTATGGTGAAAGAGAAACTGAGAAATTCTACATGGAGCTGGAGAAATTCTATAAAGAAGGTCACACCTTCTACAAGATCATTGTCGGTGATTTTAATGCCAAGATAGGACCAAGAAGATCAGTCGATGAACTCCATATCAGAACCCATGGCCTGGAATGGAACGAACAGGGTGACAGACTGTCTGAGTTCATCATGTCAACCAAAACCTTCCATGGTAACTCACAATTCCAAAAGGCTGAATCTAAACGTTGGACATGGGAGTCTCCCGATGGACGGTTCCACAATGAAATAGACCACATCATATTCAATCGGCGGTTTTGCCTAACCGATGTTGCTGTTGTCCCAAAATTCCAAACGGGATCAGACCACCGTCTTCTTCGTGCAAAATTCTACCTCACAGAATGAGGAGAAAAGAATGCAAGGTTTAAGAAGAGGACTCCCAGAACAACCACCAACTGGGAACTCTTTGGCTCTGTTGCGGCAACATGGGAAGATGCCGTCATTGACAACATTGATGAGGAATACGATCGAATGATTCAGCACCTCCATGATTGTGCAAGGAATGCCAAGAGAGAGATAACCACAAAAAACCATCTTTCTTCGAACACTCTTGAACTTATTCGCCAACGTGACTTGGCACGTGCCTCAGGCAACCACAAGCAAACGTCCGAACTGGCAAAACAGTGCAGAGAAGCCATCAAGGATGACCTCAAAAACAGGAGAGCAGCAGTACTGGTAGATGCAGCAGAAGCTGGGAAAAACATTCGTAATGCCCGCCTGTCCTTCACCAACTACAAAACCAAGATGACTGCCCTCCGACATCATGATGGATCTATCACATCTTCCAGAAGGGCAATGGAGAAGATTATTCATGACTTCTACTCAGATCTCTTTAATAGCCACATCCACTTGCCCACATACCACATACCACATGATGGATATGTCGTTCCCAATGTTCTCCCTTCTAAAATCCAACATGCCATCTCGTCGGTAAAGAAACAAAGAGCACCTGGCCCAGACAAGATCAGACCTGAACACCTGAAGAACTTACCATCAGTACTCATCAATACATTGGCTCGACTCTTCACACGCTACCTGTCTGAATGCAAGGTTCCATCCCAATGGAAAACCAGCAAGACTGTACTACTATACAAGAAAGGAGACATCCACGACATTGGCAACTATCGCCCAATCTGCCTATTGTCTGTCATCTACAAACTATTCACTCGAGTCATCCTGAATAGAATTAGCAGAACACTAGATGAAGGACAACCATGTGAACAAGCTGGATTCCAAAAAGGATTCAGTACCATTGACCATATCCACACAGTAACCAAGCTCATTGAGGTATCTCGCGAGTTCAAGATGCCACTCTGTCTAACGTTCATTGATTTAAAGAAGGCCTTTGATTCTGTTGAGACGGAAGCGGTCATAGAAGCCCTAGCCAATCAGGGCGTACAAACTCAATACATCAGGATCCTTCGTGAGCTCTATTGCGGATTCACTACCAAGATCTCACCATTCTACAAAGAAGTAATCATCCATATCAAGAGAGGGGTTCGGCAGGGTGATACCATTTCACCAAAACTCTTCAGTGCCACCCTCGAGAACATCATGCGACGGCTGGAATGGGAAAACATGGGAGTGAAGATAGATGGTCGGCAACTACACCACCTCCGCTTTGCTGATGACATCGTTCTAATAACACCAAACATCAACCAAGCGGCACAAATGCTGAACGACTTTGACTGTGAATGTGGAAAGGTCGGACTACAGCTGAATCTTGCGAAGACAATGTTTATGAGAAACAGCCTTGTTCCTGACGCTCCATTCGCTCTCAACGGAACCACCATCTCCGAATGCAACAATTATATATACCTAGGTCGAGAAATCAACATGATGAATGACCTGGCACCTGAGTTGCGCAGGAGGAAGAGAGCGGCTTGGAATGCCTTCAAGAGCATTGAAGAAATAACTAAGAGGACAAAGAACCTCCAGCTACGAGCACATCTCTTTGATTCCACTATTCTTCCTGCATTAACATATGCCTCAGAGACCTGGACCCTACGAAAACAGGATGAGAACACTATTCGGGTCTCTCAAAGAGGAATCGAAAGAACTATGCTTGGAATATCACGATTCACTCAAATGAGAGATAGAATCCGGAGTTCTGATCTTCGTCAACGCTCAAGAATCAGGGACGCTGTCTCATTTGCCAAGACATCAAAAATCAGATGGGCTGGACACGTAATGAGGTTTACAGACAACCGCTGGACTAGAGCCATTACTGATTGGATTCCACGAGACATCAAAAGATCACGTGGACGCCCACCTATAAGATGGTCAGACTTCTTCGTCAAGACCCTAAATGATCGGTTTGAGGCTCTACATGTTCCTAAAACGAACAGATACCACTGGGCTACGCTAGCACGCAACCGGGATGAATGGAGACGTTACTGGCACCCGCTCGAATAAATCGATGAATAACGGGGGTTAAGTGATAAGTGATTAAATGATGTGAAGGAGAGATTCCTGGAGGTCACATATATCACCCCTATTTTCCATGCCTATACCACTCGACTTTAAATATACATGTCACAGCCAGGTGGTCCAAGGTCTCTTCCAACAATCAGAATTTTGACTTGTCAGAGGGGTTTTCTGTTTTATAGCTTGGTCAAAACCTTCCCTTCCTATGCATGGAGTTCCCTTAAGGCTAGCTTTAAGCTAGTGTGATCTGCTACTTTGGCAGGACTAGAGTTATGCAACAGTATGAGCTGCAGCCTAGTCCATAGGTAGACTTGAAAGACTTTGCCTTGTCTCAGGAATTTCTAAGGGTCTTCGGGAAAAGAAAAACATGTTAGTTGCAAAGTAACTCTTTAGGCAGAAGCAAGACTTCCTAGAAGGTTTCCTTTCTTCCTATGGCAGCAAGCCTTTCTGCACTTATTTAAATCTGAGTTAAAACAAAAAGATCCAGTTACACTAGTTGCACTTCCAGTGCAGCACAATCCTCAAGTGCTTAGAGGCTCAGGTAAGTTCCGCTGAACAGCTGTATTTATTTATTTATTTTTGATTTTGATTTTGGGCTATACGGCAGTGCTCAGGGGTTACTCCTGATTCTGCACTCAGGAATCACTCCTGGTAGGAAACCAAATGGGGTTCCAGGAATTGAACCTGGGTCAGCCACATGCAAGGCATGCACCCTACCTGCTGTACTATTGCAATTGGTTAACGTTAACTCATGATAAGAAAAAAACATGTTTTATTTTATTCTTTTATGTACCCAGCCTTGATAATTTTATCATTTGATTTTTATAAAAAGTTAGAAATAGAATTCAAAATCACAATTATTTTCAATATGCAGGTTATGGAAGAAAAGGAAGAGTTCAGTGTTCCCAGCTGCTATGGAAATATTAGGACTGATAATGGTGGTTCTAGCCTTTCGTTTGAGCAACCTCTGGATGATGTGAATATGGTTGACTTGAAATGGATCCGCGACTTTGTATTAAAATCTCTGGAACTTTTGTATCAAGTGGAAAAATGGGAAACATTAGTATCAATTGCCATGCAGTTCAATGCCATTTCACAGTAAGTACTGCCAGTAGGGCCGAAAATGACAGACTTCATTGGGAAAAGATGGGTTTTCACTAATGTTTGCTATTTTTTGTGCATTTTTACACCTGTCTAGTGAGAGATACACAGAACAAGTGACACCACTCTTGGTGTATGCACAGCACCAGCTTCTCCTAAGAATGAACAGGTTGAAAGGCCCAGATATTACCCAACAAGCTTGTGTGAGATATGAAGCTGAACATGGAGAGAAGGTGAATGTGACTATTATTTATACAATTGTGATTTATAATTAGAAAACATAAAATTCAAAGATTTAGGAATAAGATAAGAGCTATTATTGCCACTTAAGCATTTATCATTCAAATCAACTTCCTTCCTTCCTTCCTTCCTTCCTTCCTTCCTTCCTTCCTCCCTCCCTCCCTCCCTCCCTCCATCCCTCCCTTCCATCACCTTTCCTATCCCCAGAGGTGTTGGCTCTATGTTCAGGGGTTACTCCTTGCAGTGCTTGGGAGACCATATGCTGTGTTGGATATCAAACCCAGGTTTGATGCAGATCAAGTGCCTGACCCCAAGCATGTTTTGTTTTCCTATAATGGAATTTACTTTAAAAATGAAATAAGAGGAAAAAAGTAATTTTAGGTCAAGACTTTAATTTTTTATATTATTGTATTTATACCACCATGATAAAAATATAATTAAAAACATTTTCATAGAGGAGTTGCTTCCTAAAGACGTCGCTTGTTTGCTAACATTCTATGAAAATCATGACATAGATTTGCATTAGGTGGAAGAAAGAAAAAAGCAAAATATCTCATTTATCATTATAACAGACACATATTGACATCTGTTCTCAGATGTTCTGCTGTTGTTACATGTATCTGTGAGCTGCCCAAGGGTCCCTGCAGGCAAAAAGGCTGAACTCTAATTCTCAGCCCCCCACACCAGGCCATGTGTGCATGTCAAGTTGCAGCCAAACAATGAGGATCCCATATTTTTCCTCACATAGGTTCCTTACGGTACAGAGGCAGCCTGGCCTCCTGCATGTTGTCTGCGGCTAAATAAAGTCTGAAGTTCTTAATGGAGTTTCATTTCAGAGGGGTAGGGTAGGACCAGATAACACATGTGTAAACAGGTAGAGAAATTCTAGATCATTATAAATTTTCTGAAGAAAGTGTACCAATGGGATAGAAATAGATTGAGGTGGGAGGTGATGACCAACAGGGGTGATCAGGAAGGTGGAAGTATCTCATGAGAAACCATGCAAAAGGAAGACCAAGGGCAAAACCCCTGAGGTGGGACAGAAACGGCACCCGAATGACAGCAGTGTGAGGGCCAAGGCAAGGAAAAGAGAGGAGGTGGCTCCTTCCGAAGTTTTATTTGCTTCTGCTCCTTCCCCCATTGTCTGAATATTAGTGTGTCCCAGGTCTCTCTTTTTGGCTCCCCTATCTTCTCTAATCACATACTCTCTTGCAGAGAGTGAATTCAGTCTTGTCTCTAAATACAATCTTTTATTTTTAAAAATTTGGGGGCCACATGGGTGGTGCCCAGGGCTTACTTCTGGCTCTGTGCTCAATAATCACTACTGGTGGGCTCAGGGGACCACATGGGACTGAATTTGGGTCAGCCATGTACAGGGCAAATGCCTTACCCAGTGTACTATTTCTTTGGTCCCCGAGTCTTTATGATAATGACTGTTAAAATTATACCTCCAGGTTAGACCTTATCTTTAATTTTGTATTGATATATTAGACTGCTTAAGTCAGTCAGAATTTGATCAGAGAAGCATGATTAGTAATATATCTAACTAACCATTTACTCATCACCTATGTCTCACATATTATAGCATATTATTATAAAGATCCGTCACAAGGAATCGGCTTATATGGTCAGAGGAACTTCGTAGAAAGAAGTAAAACCCTCAGGGCAGGCATTAGAATCATATGCAGGAAGGGACCCTATAGGTATCGCCAGTAGCTGTGATATTGATAACAGGCCCTTAGTGAGAAGGGAAGAAGGAAGAAAGAAGCATTGTAGGGAATCAGGCTTCTATTTGGAGTTTAGAATCTGGTGACCAGGATGTAGAATGTCTTGTCCCCAAATCATGAGACCCTGGTATATGATTGTGCATATACATACACTTCTTGCCAGTTGTCTGTTGTCTCTCTGCCTATATTGCATGACCTATAAATGATGGTTTTTATTTTCCTTCCACCAATGTCTCCAATTTTCTGTCCACCTCCCAAGCCTCCCCCCTTAGCAAGTACAAACATATTTACCTCATATTGCCTGTTACAAAAAATAGCAAACAGAATTGTGAAAAAATAGATCAATACAGAGCAATTTCTGATAATTCTTATATCTTGTAATGGTGTTAGTGAAGTCATTGGGGATTTACTGATCTGGTGGATTCTATTTGAACTTTCTGTGTAAGAACAATAACACACTGCTCATTGAACTTGGTGGGCTTCGATGCAACTTTCCCATCAAATTTTCTCTGCTCCTACTGGGCTGTCAGTACTATGAAATTTGGACAGCTTTGTATGCTGCCAGGCCATGCACTCCTGGAGTTGTAGAGCTAACACCTCTGGGGATAGAAAAGAGGGTGGAAAGGAGGGAGAGAAGGAAAGAGGGGAGGGAGGGAGGGAAGGAGGAAGGGAGGGAGGGAGGAAGGAAGGAAGGAAGGAAGGAAGGAAGGAAGGAAGGAAGGAAAGAAGGAAGGAGGGAAAGAGGGAAGGAGGGAAGGGAGAGAGGGAATGAGGGAGGGAGAGAGAGGGAGGGAGGGAAGGAAGGGAAGGAAGGGAATAAAGGAAGGAAGGAAGGGAGGGAGGGAGGGAGGGAGGAAGGGAGGAAGGAAGGAAGGAAGGAAGGAAGGAAGGAGGGAAGGAGGGAAGGGAGAGAGGGAATGAGGGAGGGAGGGAAGGAAGGGAAGGAAGGGAAGAAAGGAAGGAAGGAAGGAAGGAGGAAAGGAAGGAAGGAAGGAAGGAAGGAAGGAAGGAAGGAAGGAAGGAAGGAAGGAAGGAAGGAAGTTGTAGAGTTGTAGAGCTGGGAAAATTTGGAGACTTGGTTTCCTGATGAGGTTCAGTTGTGGAGCTGGGCTGTTACTATGCCAGAAGATATTAGATCTGGGTGCAGGGTTTTTGGCCTTCTACAGGGAAGGGAATCTGCTGCCCTCCATTTAGAGAAGACCCAGAATTTTCAACCTAGAGACAGTCTACCTGGAATAGTTTAGCAGCTTGGAATTTTTTCCAAGATACTTATATTAAAAAATAATTTGTTAAGATTTAATTAGAGAATTGTGATATACATAGTTATTAGTAGTTAGAGGCTCTTTCAGGGTCTCCAACTATTAAAGACCCAGAAAAAGCCTCCATCATTGTTAAAGACGAGTAAGGAGAGGCTGCTAAAATCTCAGGGCTGAGACGAATAGAGATGTTACTGGTGCCTGCTTGAGTAAATCAACGAACAATGGGATGACAGTGATGACAGTGATTAATAATTGAGTTTTAGACATATAATCTTCTAGCACCACCAGTGTATCTCCCCTTGGGCCTTGGCAGAGAGAAGTTCCCACCCCTGAGTGTAGAATGTCAGTATGCCAAGGATTCACTTCATTAGGTCAGGCCCACTGAGGATAGATAAGATAAATTGAGATTATTGGGGGATTTTAATTATCTGCAAAATCCTTTCACAATGGCACCAGATAAGTGTTGAATGAATAACTGGAATGAGGTATATGTATGTGACAAAATGGTTGCTTCCTTTTGTCTTCATAGCACAAAAACTAGTTAAACATTTGAAATGCAGGGAAATACCTCTCAATATCATATTGATTTTTCTCTCAATTTTCCTAGTCTTTATTAAATGTCACCACCTCCAGGAGGGCTTCCTTTACTATCTGTTTAAAGTTAGGTGCCTGCTTGCTCCATTTCTCTTGGCAGCACCTAGAACTCTCTAGTGTACTGAAGAATTTACTGCTCTATTTTATGTTTGTGTCTCTAAAGCTGATGAAATCAGTTCGCTGAAAATAAGGATTTTTGTTTTTTCTTTTCTATTTTGTTCTCTGTAAACCTGTCTTTGGAGCATAGCACATAATAGGGCTTCAGGATGAAGAGATGTTCAGTGAAGCTGGAGAGGTGGGAGATGAGGTCAAATAGGCATATTAGATTGTAGGAAGGAATTTGTCTTTTCTGAGACTCTTTGCATCTAACTGTGGAGTATCTGCCTAAAGGGACAATGAAGAACCAGCATCTACACCAGATTGAGGTTTTAGGGGAGTCATATTTTGAAAGAGATTTTATTTAAAATCAAGAGTAGGGAAACAGAGAAGATGATCTTGGACCTTTTAAAAAACTTTCTTCTATCTATTTTTTTAATATAATTTTAAGGTCTAGAAGATAAATTTTGAGAAGACTTCAGAGAAAGTTAGGTCTATAAAACTTCATTGGAGAAGTTTAAATAGCATTAATTATGAGTAGGGCAGAAAAACTACCATTGGAAAGGCAACCTATATTTTAAATATGCTTTTACTTACATAATGGAAGATATATTTAGACTAGTGAATTTACAAAATATCAGAAAATTGTATTCTAATTGCTCTACAGAATTTTGATGATGCTCTTCCAGCTGTGTTATACAAAAGAAATATGAAAATTATAGCTGCTGTTTTTCTTAAAAGTTCTCATGATTGACTGCTACTCTGTTAGTTTTTATCCAAAGTCTCATTTTATACTCCTTCTCTTTGTCATAAGTGAAAAATAAGGTAAACATTTCAAGTAAGCCAAATTTGTAGCTATATAAATAATTTTTCCTTTTTAAAGATAACTTACAAGAATTTCATTGGAAAGCAATTTAAGATTAGGCCTTCAATCAAGAAAGAGTTATCGCCAGCAACCATCAAAGAAGTTACACAAGATTTTATCTATTCAGGTCAGAACAAAGTTTGCCATGAATCATTTTGTGTTTTATTTAAATCAGCTTTGGTATTATTTTTTTGCAGGTCAAGTCTTCCAGAATTAAAATGTTTGCAAAAATCTCTATTGCAGGATTATTTGATTGGAAAGAATTTATTTGATAATTACCATCATGTGTTACTCTACATGACATTTAGGGGTAATTAAAGCATATTTTTCGGCTGGATATCTAGTATGGGAATTAAGGCACTTGCATTAGAGCCAGCCTTTACCCCCCTTTATTTATTGAATCACAGCAAATTACAAAGTTACAAAGGTATTCATAGTTGAGTTTCAGGAGTACAGTATTTCAACACCAATCCATTCACCAGTGTCCACTTCCTTCCACCAGTGTCCCCAGTTTCTTTCCCATCTCCTAGCCAGCCTCCATGGTAGACCTTTTTTCTTTTTCATTTTTCCCAGTTATGGTGTATGGTTTATAATACAGTTTCCGATAGGGTGTCATGCATATCAGTTTACCTCCTTTTAGCACCAGAGGAGTAGAATTGAAAATTCAGTAACATATCATATTAATTAATATCCAAGATATATAAAGCACTAGTAGAACTTTACAAGAAATATACATCCAATCCTATTGAAAAATAGAGACAAGAGATGAACAGGAGCTTCCTCAAAGAAGAAATTGTGTCTATATCACTAATTGATAGCCTCTTTTTGATCCCTGGCATTGTAGATGGTTGTCAAGCTCTGACAGGAGTGATCCTTGAACTCAGTACTAAGAGTAAGAACTGAGAATGCTGGACATGACCCCAAACTAAACCAAAACAAACTTAAAAAGTCTTCATTAATTTAATTAATAAACTAAAGAAACAAGAGAAGGGAAAATTGATGGGAAACATAGAAATGAGAATTTTTCAAATTGCCCTTTTGTTTTGGGCCATGCCAGGCACTTTTCAGAACTTACTCCTGACTCTGCACCGAGGAATTGCTCCTGGCAGGCTTGGGGGATCATATGGGCTATAGGAGATCCAACCTGGGTTTGCCTTGTGCAAGGCAAGCTTCCTATCCATTGTACTATTGAACGACTTTTTGCTGTTTTTTTGTTGTTCTGTGTTGACTCCTGAATAAATTACATTTCTGTAATCAGTATGGATTTGTCTCATATTGATTTGTTAAGTTGAAGTTCTTTGAACTAGAATGCAAAAAAAATTATTTTAAGCTGAGAGGACTTCTTGGGATACTGTGGCAAGGAAGTTGGTAGGAATGGGGCAATGGAAGAATGTGGAATTGAAGTAATCCATTCTTTCAGTTCCATTTTTTGTGATGTCTCTGGTGTAGAAAGAGATATACATATATATCTTTATACAAGTATAAATATATATCCTTTGAATATTCATTTGAAATACTAGGATTCTTTTGTATGTTATCAATTTGTTTTCAGTATGAATGGCATATATTTGTTTATATACTCTCATTCATCCACTGGGTGGTTAGGCAGTCATTCAGCCATTCAGCAAACACTTACTGAAGATCTAGCTTATGTTCAGTGCTCTATTAAGTACTGAGGATACAAAGATGTACAAGGCATGTAATCCAGCATGTCCCAGCATGTTATCTAGGAGTTTCTAGCCCAAATGAAGGAAACTAATAAATAAACCAGATATAGTAGTGTAAAACAATCACATTTGTAGTAGTACTCTCACTGCTATAAAGAATATAGTTAATAGTCACTGCTTTTTACAGATTGCATGTAATTTAGTGGAGCCAACAAAAGGAAAAGGCAAAAGCTGCTCAAGTTATAAAGGTTGGCAGGAGTAAGATAATGTTGGAAGCCAGGACCAAGAGATTTGACATCTGTCTGCAGAATGGAGGGTCTCTAGTTAAAAGAATTGGAGAAAGAAAGAAAGAAAAAGAGGCACATATATTTTCTTGAAAGAAGCTTCAGTAGCAACCTGGGGAAATCTGTTCAAAAACAACTCTAGGGAAGAAACTTCTGCTATTTTGTGTGTTGTAGATACAAACGAAGGCCTGAAAAGTAAGAAGAGAGAGTGGACAGCTATGAGATAAAGGTAGAAGTTACCCACAGGAGAGATGGATGCTGGGTATCACAGGGATGGCTGAGGACAGAGAAAGTTCAACCTGCTCTAATTTCTACCTAGATGGATGTAAATGTCTTCCTTTTGACAGGAAAACTTAAAGAAGTGACATATGAGAGCACAAATTACTTTGAAATTATAGTTTGAATTGCCTACCTGAGAAGTGAATGGAATAATCTAGTATGTGGTTGTCCTAGTACTCAGAAGGGATTATGTATTAGCCTTCAATATAGTATTGGTAGCGGCTAAAATTGGGAGCTTATATAAAATAATACAGAGTGATGTAGAACATAGGCCTAAGTGAGTATAATCTCTTGGAGAATTCCAGTGTCTAAGAAAGAAACCTTGAGAATCAAAAAGGGCTAATCTATTAGCAGTAACAGATAGCTCCTACACATCACTGCCACAGCACAGGGAAAAGTCTGGGGCTCATGCTACAATGCTCAAAGAAACTGAGCACTGAACTCATGCTCATCCTGGGGTATGGACTCATCTTGGCATACATTTCCATCCCTGTTTCCATTACAGGAAGCAGAACCTTAATATAACCTCCACCCCCTGACAGGAGAGTTGTCTTCTGAGGCACATGTGACTGAGTCTTTGAAACCCATCATGTGAGCATATAATATATGCTTAATGTGAAGACTTTACATGATTTGTATTATTTCATTATTACAATGTCTCCAAGAATTCTTATTAAGCACTACACACCAGTCACTCTTATAAATGCACTGTAACTATTTTCTTTTTTCCTTTTTTTTTCTTTTTATTAGTGAAACACCATGAAGTACAGTTGTAGATTTACATTTTTTTGTGCTTGGGTTTCGATTATACAATGATCAAATACCCATCCCTCCATCAGTGCCCACTTTCCACCACCATGGATAATATCCCTCCCACCGCCCCCCATCCCACCCTGCCTCTGTGGCAGGGCATTCCCTTTTGTTCTCTCTCTCCTTTTGGGTGTTGTGGTCTGCAAAAGAGGCATTGAGTGGCAAACATGTTCAGTCCATAGTCTACTTTCAACATGCATCTCCCCTCCTGGGAGGATCCTCCAGACACCCTTTATTTGGTGCTCCCTTCTCTATCTGAGCTGCCCTTTCCCCTAGAATGCCCGGCTGGCCTCTAAGATATGGAGTAATCCTCCTGGTGCTGATCTCAGCTATTCTTGGGTATCAATCTCATATTTTGTTACTTTATATCCCCCAGATGAATGCAATCTTTCTATGTCTATCCCTCTCTTTCTGACTCATTTCGCTTAGCATGATACTTTCCATGTTGTACCACTTGTATGTAAATTTTATGACTTCATCTTTCCTAACAGCTACATAGTACTCCACTGTGTAGATGTACCAAAGTTTCTTTAACCAGTCATCTGTTCTTGGGCATTCAGGTTTCTTCCAGTTTCTGGCTATTGTAAAGAGTGCTGCAATGAACAAACAAGTGCAGATGTCACTTCGACTATACATTTTTTCCTCTCTGGGATATATTCCCAGGAGTGGTATTGCTGGGTCAAATGGGAGCTCAATTTCTAAGTTTTTGAGAATTGTCCATACTGTTTTCCAGAAGGGCTGAACCAGTAGGCATTCCCACCAACAGTGAAGGAGTGTCCCCTTCTTGCCACATCTGTGCCAGCATCGGTTGCTTTTGTTCTTTTGAATGTGGGCCAGTCTCTGAGGTGTGAGATGGTATCTCATTGTGGTTTTGATCTGCATCTCCCTGATGATTAATGATGTAGAGCATTTTCTCATGTGCTTTTTTCCATTCGGATTTCTTCTTTGAGAAAGTTTCTGTTCATTTCATTGCCCCATTTTTGGATGGGGTTGGATGTTTTCTTCTTGTGGAGTTTAACCAGTACTTTGTATATCCTTGATATCAACCCCTTGTCAGATGTGTATTCGGCAAATATCCTTTCCCATTCTGTAGACTGTCTTTGTATTTTGATCACTGTTTCTTTTGAGGTGCAGTAGCTTCTTAGTTTAAGATAGTCCCATTTATCTATCTCTGTTTTCACTTCCTCGGCCAGTGGCATGACATTTTTGAAGATACCATTAGCTTCAATGTCATGGAGCGTTTTGCCGACTTTGTCTTCAATGTACCTTATGTTTTCTGGTCTGAAGTTGAGATCTTTAATCCATTTTGATCTTACTTTTGTACACGGTTTTAGGCAGAGTTCTGAGCTCATTTTTTGCATGTAGCCGTCCAGTGATGCCAGCACAATTTGTTAAAGAGGCTTTCCCTGCTCCACTTCACTTTTCTTGCCCCCTTATCGAAGATTAGATGATCCTGTGATTGAGGGGAGATGTCAGTGTATTCAACCCTGTTCCATTGGTCTGCAGTTCTGCCTTTGTTCCAGTACCATGCTGTTTTAATTATTACTGCTTTGTAGTAGAGCTTAAAGTTAGGGAGGTTGATTCCTCCCATTTTCTTTTTCCCAAGAATTGCTTTAGCTATTCGTGGGGGCTTATTGTTCCATATAAATTTCAGGAGTGTTTGCTCCATTTCTTTGAAGAATGTCATGGGTATCCTTATAGGGATTGCATTGAATTTATACAATGCTTTCAGTTGTAACTATTTTTTTACAACAAACTAATGAGATAGCTTGTTATTGTCTCTATTTTTTCTTTACAGGCAGTAAAATAGTTTTTATTTTGTTCTGTATTTTACAATTTTGTGTTCATGATTTTCATGTAAACCACACCCTATCTCTTAAAGGATGTATCTTGAAAATGACACCCTTTAATTCTGCTGCCATTTAGTTCATCAAATATTACATGACCCCATCTTTCTTCAAAAATGGAGGGAAGTGGGATTCTAGTCTGTCTATTGAGGATAAAGAGGTGCAGAGTCTGTGAAGAACCCTAATGCCCATCACAGGAGTAAACAGGGGAAGAACAGAATTGGAAAGAGATTGGAACCTGTTTTAAGAGATCAGGGAAGAGAACTATAACTTATTAGAGTGACAGAAGCATGGCCAAAGCAAGAGAAGAATTTGAGGAAAAATCAACAGAGAGAGGTCATATAGATGAAAGCAGGGTCATGTGAGTAGGAACTCAATATCTATTGTGCTTGAAGAATCATTGTCACTGACCTTTTTGCTATGACACCATATGATCTTGCTGTAGCTGTTTCTCTTTCTTAATACTCTTCTCTTGTCTGTCTCTCTGAAAAATCTCAAAGCTCCTGCAAGTCTATCTGTACATCTCATCTTTTCAATGGCTCATAGTCAGGCCTTTCTACTTAAAATTGAACCTTTCTTGTTTCCTTCCAGTATTTATTCTACTAGCCGCTTGCTTTTTGGTCAGAATCAACTCCCACAACTATTTTGTTTGTTTCATATTGTGTTTATTTATAATTAATCGGTTTCCTGATAAAATATTAGTGCTGTGCATCATATATATTTGTTGAATGAATGCTTTTTGTTATGAATATTAGTAGCTTCAAAGAAATGCTGGGAAAGAAAGCAGAAGCATGTTGAATGGTGAAAGTTGTAGTGTTAGAAGTGCTGCCTGATTGTCACCAGGGAGAGAGCTGTTTTTCGGGAAGCTAATAGTGACAGAGAGATGGCAGCTACTAGAAGGAAACATTTCACTGAGGAGAACTATGTTTTGATTGTTTGTCTGTTTAATACAGGAGAAAGGACTTTAAAGTATAACCAGTGGAGGGGGAGTACTTAGAGACTAGTATTTTATAGGGAAAGCCTTTAGGGAATAAAAAGGCGCAAAATTGATACTGGGGCTTCACTTCAGAGAGGAGAGTGGAGCTTACCAAATGCTGTGGCAGAAAAGCAGTGTGAGAACTGGCTCCAGAATAGGGAAGTCTATTGGTGCTAAGAATAGGCATTGAAAGGGTTCTTCTGGAAGAACTGATGATTTTCTTAGGGACTTCCTTAATATACTGTGCTGGGAACATCTTTTAGATTGATCTGATGGGATATTTCAAAAGGGATGTAGGAGAGTAGACTGGCCATTAAGGGAGACAGAAGAAAGGAAAATAGATATGTCCCAGAGATGTGTGCATGTGTGGTTGAGTGAGCTTCGTCACTACAAGCTCCTAGGCTTTATTTCTAATGACAAATCAAATTATATTCTCATAGTAAACAGTAGGAATTCCAATATAAAACTGGAATTCTTCCTTACCTTGTCCTTTTCTGTTGAGCTTCCAAAGAACCCCTAACTAGAAATCCATCACTGAGAATTTGATTTATATAATCTCCTCTTCTCTAAAATAAGCTAGAAACAAATGTAAGAAAATATGTCAAGAATTCTTGTCATCAAATAATTATTAATATATAAAAGGGAAAAGAGGAGCTGGAATGATAGTATAACGGGTAGGGTATTTGCCTTGCATGTGGCCAACCCGGGTTCGATTCCCAGCATCCCATATGGTCCCCCAAATAATTACTGAGTGTGGAGCCAGGAGTAACCCCTGAGCATCGCTGGGTATGACCCAAAAAGAAAAAAATAAAAGGGAAAAGAAAACAAATCTTACCTTGTAAGATTTTAGACCATGTGACTAGGTATACTCTCAGATGCACTGTCACTGTCACTGTTCTCCCGTTGTTCATCAATTTGCTCGAGCGGGCCCAGTAACGTCTCC
The DNA here is from genome assembly GCF_029834395.1 of Sorex fumeus. Lineage (NCBI taxonomy): Eukaryota > Metazoa > Chordata > Mammalia > Eulipotyphla > Soricidae > Sorex > Sorex fumeus. The sequence goes on from NW_026606060.1 coordinate 43,839,813, forward strand.
ATTGGAGACTTTTGTTGTTACTGTGTTTGGCATATCGAATACATCATGGGTAGTTTGCCAGGCTCTGCCGTGTGGGCGAGATACTCTCGGTAGCTTGCCGGGCTCTCCGAGAGGAGCGGAGGAATCGAACTCGGGTCGGCCATGTTGGCTGCATGCAAGGCAAATGCCCTACAGCTGTGCTATCGCTCCAGCCCATCAGATTAAAGATGTTGGAAAAGCACTTTGCTTGCCTGTTGTTAAAGTCACATTTGGAAAACAAAATATGGTGAGTGATAGGACAGAAAGGAAGGTAGGTAGAATCCACTGGCAGTTGAATCTTTGGAGTAATTCTCAGTAGGAGTAGTTTAGTAATTTTGAGCAATGGTTAGAGAAAGAAACAATCTTTAAATTGTAAGTCATAATTTATTGTTACAGCACATTATTTAGCACTTTTTCCATTGTTAGTTTCTTTAATTTTTACAATCTTGGAAAGTAGATATTGTGCTTGTAAATGAGGAAATTGAACATTACTTAAGAGTAGTGAGCCTGTGACTCCAAATTTGGTCTGTCTGATGGATAAACCACAGAGACACTAGGCCTGGTTATCATTTCCCCTTCTCATTTAAGACTTTATGTTTAATACCCATGGAAAGTTCTTCTGTGTATCACATTGGGTGGGAGATATTTTATCTGATTGTGATACTATAATCATTTTTCTGTGATCTTGAATGCTAATTATAGGTCTTTCTTGGATTCATTACAGTTAGTCTTTGCATCTAACTCCTAACTATTTCTTGAGATCCTCTGAGACTGAGACCTACACTTGATTTGGCAGTCTTTTAAGGTGCAGAATTTTATTCAGAATCCTGAGCTCAAATCATTAGCATGTTTATAGACATGTGGGGCCTTAATTATGCCTCTGTGACATGTTTGCAATTCTTTTAAAAGACCAAGTGTACTCTTGATGGTTGCCACACAACATTTTTGCTTTAAAGCACTGGAGGGTTTCTTTTTTCTTTTCTTATCTTTTTTTTTTGCATCACAGTTTGGTGGTAATGCTTTATACATTTAATTCTTCAGAACAGATATTGTAATGCTCCAGTGCCTACGAACATTTGATGTTCTCATTATTTAACAGCATTCTGTTCTCCCTCTAACTATTTAATAATGCATATGTAATTTGGTATTGTCTCTGTAGGATTTTGGAGAAGTGAGAATACCTTGCTTTATAGATTATTTTTGGTATGGGTGAGTAGCTATCCTGCTTGTTAAACTTCATGGGGGAAATAACTATGGATGTACCTTTTTTGTAGCTGTTTTTGCATTTCTGCCTTGAATCTTTTTCTTTTTTTGACCTTATTAATATTTAAATTATCAATGAAGGTCTTCGATCTCTGGGTATGCTGAGAGTATAAACTTTTTGGCAAATGTATTGCCTCTGGATTGACTAGATTGATGTGTCTAGAAAGTGGTCCACCATCTGTCACTCCCTGCAATCCCTCCTTGATAGACCTAGCTCTCAGGAGTCATTGGCATTGCACCTTTAATGCCTACATTGGCACAGTATGAGAAATAATCATTTTCTCCTATCTGTCTCTCTTCTTCCTTTTATCTTCCTCCCTTTCCTCTACATCTTCCTTTTCTTCCCTGTTTTCCTGACCAACTTCAAACATCAAGGCTATCACTGCCTTCAAAATAGTCTTGGATTATCCATGGAATTTTTAAGGAAAGAACCTTGGGACAGGCATGTCAGGATGAAGTCTTCTCAGCTAATATGCTTCCCCAGTGCTTTGCCTCAGTGATTTCATGGAGACTGCCACAAAACCAGCCACAGAACTCTAACTGGGCTGCAAGATAAAAGGAATATGAAGGCTTGAAAGAAGGATGAATGAAAAGAAGGTAAATTAATAGTTAGGAAAAAAGCAAGGGGAAAAGGTTTATAGGCAGATATTTGATTTTAAAAAGTTTATTTTATGAGAGTTCACATTTTGTTTATTTACATATTTACTTTTGCATTTCTGGACTAAGTTTTGGCTCTTACAGGTGATACCCAGAAAGCCTAGGGGACCTACTACTAGGCCAGCCAGCTGGGCTGGTTGTTCAATGCAGTGGCCCAAGAAAGTACTGATACTTGGCCCCATGGTACTGAGATCTACCTGGTCACCCTGGTTGCTTGAGGACACCAGGAGCTGTACACTGTGATGCTTGGAGGATCATGTAGTGCGAAGAGTCAAACCTACATTGATAGAATAACTGTGGTATCTCCAGATGCTCCTACTGCCTTTTACACACATTGTCTAGTCAATCCAGAGACAATAATAAAATACATTTGCCAAAAGGTTTTTAAATAGAACAGACATCTCTTCCTTTTCCCATCTTGCTTATCACCCCACTCAATCTTCAACATATCTTTGTGAGCTTTTATTCTACATGACAACTCCGAGAACAGAGATATGTATGTTAATTCCCCTCCTCAGTGCTTCTTGGTCTGGCAAGTTCCCAGCATGTATTTTAGAAATGTGTAGCCAAGAGACAGTGGGTGATTCCCCATCCCTGGATGGGCTAGGCATTTCATACCCTGGTCAAAATAGTGACACATGCAGATAAATAATATTATTCTAGTTTTAAGCAATTATTATTCTTTTGGTGTGGCACTGAGGACAGTGTCAGGGTTTATTCTGGACTCTGAGCTTAGGGGATGACACTTGGTGGTACTCAGGGACTATATAGTGTGCTAGGGATTGAACCCAGGCCTGCCAAGTGCAAGGCAAGCACTATCTTTTGGCCCCACTTTTAACTGATATTTAAAATGATGACATAAAGTAACTGATTGTCACAACATATTAATATTAATATTAATTCTATTCTGAGCTCACTCTTTAAGAACAAAAAGAAGGTTAAAAAAAAAAACCAATGGTGCATGCACACATGCACAGAGCTCTCAGGGAATCAATAAATACTGTGGCCTAAGTATTGGATTCTCTTAGTGTGTGATCAGGACGTGTGTCCGAGTGAGCTTGTTTCAGGCGGAAGTGCTAAATGTGGGATTTCAGCCAGGTGCTAAGTGTGACTGGAGCTTCTAGGATTTCTAGATGTTGTGTTCTATTGAAGGATGTCATTCAGGAGCTACAAAATGCATCCTTGTGGTATGGTGGAATGGGGGGAAGGGGGGTGGGAGGGATACTGGAACTGGTGGTGGTAGAGAATGGGCACTGGTGGAGGGATGGGTATTCGATCATTGTATAACTGAAACCCAGCACAAAAATTTGTAAGTCTACAACTGTACCTCATGGTGTTTCACTAATAAAAATTTAAGGAAAAAAAATAAAAACACCATACCCTAGGAGTAAAACAACAACAACAACAACAACAACAAAACACAAAAATGAACCCTTGTATTATGAATTACTTCAGGTCCTGCTTTATCTTATACCTACCTTCTATATCTTCTCCCATCAACATGCCCTGATTTATTCTTATCCCATTAACTTAAATTAGCAGGCTTTAAGTTAGGTTTTTGCCTTTTACCCAGACCTGATATCTCTTGGCAGAGTGTCTGGGGCTTGAACATTGCTTTACACCCCTCACTTACTTGGTAAAGCAAATGAAAATCCTCCAACTTCACTCTGTCTCCTTTTAAACATATGAGCAGTAACATTGCTGATCACTAATTACAGCAATGACTAATTTGTCAACCACAACTAATTTGTCAGGCTCTGTGAAGATTAATAGAAATTAACACCTGTAGAAGTGATTGTTAATAAAATGGGATAGTTTATTATTGAGAAAAATAATTATGGAGGACATGCTACATGGTCAGCCCAGCTCCAGGTATTGAATTAATACGATGCACCACATGCCCTTATGGGGTTTATAGCCTGGTGATGGGAGACAGTGAATAAATTGTAAATGGACCCAGTCAGTTGGAAGATAAGCTGAGAAGAGAAGTTAGGAATGAAATGGGCTATAGTTTAAAGTCGGATGCTCAAGGAAGGTATCCTGAAAAATTTAAAGATCAAGTCATAATCTAAAGTAACTAAGAAGCAAAACATGGGGGTGTCTGAAGGAAACATGTTCTAGCTCAAAGTGAATTCTGCTTCCAGGACCCTGAGTTGAAATCACTCCTGGTGTGGAAGGCAGGGCAGGGAGAGTGGGAAAAGAAGTGGTCAGAATGGTAATAGGAGAGTCAGTTCACATAGCACCTTATATTATAGGTCTTTGCATCAAGTGGGGAAGCCAGAGGAGGGTCTTGGGCAAAGGAGTGACACAAAATTATATAGAATTTTTTAAGTGTAGGAGTACTGCTATTTATTCAGCCACTGATTAAACTGACTGATGCAGGCATGAACTCCACCATACTTTTCAAAAAGAATTTAAATTTTATTTTCATAAAATTGTTCACAATAATTATTTGCACTCAACATTTGCATTCAATCCCACCACTTACACCTTCTCACCACCATTATTTCTAATTTTCCCACCACTACCCAAGTCTGCCCCATAGGCAGATGACAAATAATTTATTTTGTTTTGCTTGTTATGAATAGTATGAGAAGCTGTGTGGCTGAGAAAGTGTCCAAGCACTCCTGGAATTCTAAATTAAAAAAAAAATATTTGGAGTCTGGAGGAATGTCTGTGATGTGCTGCTCTCTTCTGAGATTCATCTGTGAGTCTCTGAATCATGGCTGTTAATGCATTTAAATGGCCCCCAGTGGCAGTTCTCTGCCAGGAATCAGAAGGGCGAGGAGATGGGGAAGGTCACCTATCCCCGACTCTATGAAGCCTGGAGTTTTCAGTCACTAGTACTGCATACCTGGGTTTTTCAGTGGCTTCATACTCGTGTGAAGGGCTCAGGATGAGCTTGTGAAGGTTGGCTATGAGTGTGGTAGCGATTGGATTCTGGAGATTTGTGGCTTCTGGGGTTCATTTGGGTTAGGTGGAGGAACATACCTTCCCTACTCTGAGATGCCCTGGTGAAATAAGCCTAGTGTGGGGTGGGGAGACATCTCTGCAGTGTGCTGCTGTCTTCCGAGATTCATGTTTGAGTCTCTGAATCATGGTTGATAATGAGCTTAAATGACCCGATTTTGATCTCTTTCAAAATTTATTTATAGGTCTGAAGCATGGCCGATAAGTGAGCTTGTATAGCTGAGCCAGAGGTGGTTCGTCGGTTGATTCCCACATACTTAACTTCTGGCCATTCAATTTCTTGGGAAACTTGGTCCTAAATTGTTGGGATCTGCTAGAGGCAAAGTGGTAATTTTGGGGTACCAGGAAGTGTGAAGTCATCATCAGGCTGCTGATGCACTTGCCCTGCAGGTACAGGTTAACCTGCTGTGCGGCAAAGTACCCCCTGAAATGATTTAGCTTCTAAAAGAAATTCTCTCATTGCTGTATTGAGAGCACATGGTAGGTATGGCAAGGATTTAAACAGGGAGATTGGTTAGTAGGATTCACTGCAGTTCAGAAGGAGATTCTGAAGTCTTGGCAATGTGGAAGTGAGAATGAAGAGGAGTTGCACAGAGATGATGGCACAGCAGATATTTCTGGCAAAGTGCCTGCAGGATTTTCTGTGGTTTTGATTTGGGGGGTTAAGGAAATAAGATAATTTTAGCCTTGGATCTAAACAACTGGAAAATGGAACTATTCATTAGTGAAATGTGGGAAAATTTAGGAAGATCTACAGTGGCAAAGACAACAAAAGAAAAATCATCAGATGGGACGATATCAAATTCAAAAACTTTGGTACAGTGAAAGAAACTGAAGCTCTAATCAAATGACACCCTACTGAATGTGAGAAAATATTTGTATGCAGTACTTCTGATAAAAGGTTGATATCCAAGATCTATAAAGCACTCACTAAACTTACAAACAAAAAATACAATCATCCCATCCATAAGTGGGGTTAGGTCTTGAAGACACTTCCATAAAGAAGACATTGGGATGACTAATAGGCATATGAAAAAAGTGCATTTTTCATAGTTAGAAAAAGGCAAGTCAAAACAACAATGAGATAACCTCATGCCTGTGAGAATGACATATATCAAAACGTCGGGAAATAGCCAGTTTTGGTGAGATTACGATGAGAAGGAATCATCAACTATTGATGGAACGTCATCTATTTTGACCTCTATGATAATCAATATATGGAGATTTATTCAAAAAAGTGAAAATAGAATTCCCATATAATCCAGCAATACCACTTCTTGACTTCTATACCCCAAACACACAAAAAAAATTCAACAGAATATATACATACCTGTGTTTTTCACTGTACTTAGTACACTTAATCACTTAACTTCCCGTTAGTCGTCGATTTGCTCGAGCGGGCGCCAGTAACGTCTCCATTTGTCCCTGTTGCGTGCTAGTGTAGCCCAATGGCATCTCTTCGCTCCGGGAACATGGAGGGCCTCAAACCGATCGTTCATGATCTTGACAAAGAAGTCTGACCATCTGGTAGGTGGGCGGCCACGCGGTCTCTTGACATCCCGTGGAATCCAATCAGTAACAGCTCTAGTCCAACGGTCATCTTTAAATCTCATTACGTGACCAGCCCATCTGATTTTCGACACCTTGGCATATGAGACAGCGTCCCTGATCCTTGATCGTCGACGGATGTCAGAACTCCGGATTCGTTCTCTCATTTGAGTGAAACGTGTTATTCCAAGCATAGCTCTTTCTATTCTTCTTTGGGAGACCTGAATGGCGTTCTCATCTTGTTTGCGTAGGGCCCAGGTCTCTGAGGCATATGTTAATGCAGGAAGAACAGTGGAATCAAAGAGATGTGCCCGGAGCCGGAGGTTCTTCGTCCTCTTAGCTATTTCTTCGACGTTCTTGAAGGCGTTCCAAGCCGCTCTCTTCCTCCTGCGCAGCTCGGGTGCCAGGTCATTTGTCATGTTGACCTCTCGACCTAGGTACACATAGCTGTTGCATTCGGAGATGGTCGTTCCATTGAGAGCGAATGGGGCGTCAGGAACAAGGCTGTTTCTCATAAACATTGTCTTCGTAAGATTCAGCTGTAGTCCTACCTTTCCACACTCACGGTCAAAGCTATCCGCTGTGTATTCGATATGCCAAAACCAGTAACTACAACTGGTCTCATTCACCTGTGTACTTAGTACAATAGAGAAGATATGGAAACAACCTAAATGCCCAAATACAGATGAATGAATCAAGAAGTTGTGGTCATATACACAATGGAGTATTATGCAGCTTTAAGGTAGGACAAAATCATGCAATTTGCAGCAACATGAATAGAACTACAAGATATTATGCCGAGTGATGTCAGTAATCTGTCATACATGGGTTAAGCGGTAAGGCAGCAATAAAGATCCAAAGGCAACATACCAGGGAATCTGACACGATTGAATTGAGGGGTGGGTGAGAGGAGGGGCCGGTAGGTGAGAGGAAGGAGTGGAGACAGGTACATAGTGATGGGTTTGGTGTTGGAATGATGTCCATGAGAAACCATTAATAATAGTATTGTCACTGTCACTGTCCTCCCATTGTTCATCGATTTGCTCGAGCGGGCCCAGTAACGTCTCCATTGGAGACTTTGTTGTTACTGTGTTTGGCGTATCGAATACATTATGGGTACCTTGCCAGGCTCTGCCGTGCAGGCGAGATACTCTTGGTTGCTTGCCGGGCTCTCCGAGAGGGGCAGAGGAATTGGACTTGGGTTGGCCATGTTGGCTATGTGCAAAGCAAACGCCCAACTGCTGTGCTATCGCTCCAGCCCTAATAGTATTGTAAGCCAAAATATATGTATCTATTAATTTAGTTTTAGAAATAGGTGGGGAGAGAAGATTGGGAAATAAGTTGAAAATCTGTTAAGTTTGTAATAACAATTAAATACACAGCAGAATAGAATTTGAACTTGTATTCAGGAAAGTTGGGGTCAGGGAAATAAATTTGGGAGCAACCAGCATATGAATATTTAAAACCATCAAAGTAGATAAAACCCTTCAAGAGTGACTGTAAATTAAAACAAAAAGTCTTAAGGGTTGAGCCTGGGATTTCCAATGTTTGAGAGGCTGGTTTGATGTGGAAAAATTAGCAAAGAAAAGGAAGGAGGAACAAGGTGAAATAAGAAGCTTTAAGTCCAAGTAGGTAGTATTTGAAGGAGGAAGATGTTATTAATGCACTGAAATGCTGCTGAAAATATAACTGAAATAAAGATTAAGTTGAGTGGCTGTAGAGAGCATACAGGGGGTAAGATGCTTGTTTTACAGGTGGCTGACCCGGGTTCACCCCCCACATCCCATATGGTTCCCTGGGCACTGCAAGGGGATATTCCTGGGTGCAGTGCCAGAAATAACCCCTGAGCATTAATACTTGTGGCCCCTGGACCAAAATAAATAAATTAAAGATTAATTTTAACACTAAATTTAGTTTCCTGAAGCTCCTTGGGTACAATGATGAAGGGAAAGGTCTAATTTATATGGGTTCAGGAGAGACAGGGAAACTGAGTACAGCCACCTATTGAACTTCACTGTAAAATCTAACAGATATAGGACTGAGACAAAAGCAGAGTCAAGAGAGAAATTCTAGGTTATTTTTAAATCTTTAAGTTAAAAATAATTTCAGTGGGAGGAAAAATAGCATCAAAGTGTGCCACGCAGAACAGTTCAGGAATGGAGGACAGCTGATGCCCTGGAGAAAGCAGAAGGGGTTGCAGGGAGGCCTTTGAGGAGCACTTAGGCATGGGTGAGGTGGGCTGGGGGCATGGGTGGGGACATGAGGAAAATACTTCTGAATTGCTTTGATTTTTATCCCCACTGAAATAGGAAGCAAGGTTATTATCCCGAAGAGGGAGAAAGAGATAATTCCCTTTCAGCCTCTTCCCCCTCACCCCCCTACTCCCAACCACATAGACAATGAACTATTCTTGTGTGCCTTATAATATTGGGGAGTTCTCTGTCCCTCCTTCCTTCCCATGGCTGCCGTGATAGTTAAATTGCTCATCTGTGTTGTGGTGACTTCATAACCTCCCAGACTCCCCCCCCCCCCCCCCCCTTTATCTTGCAGTCTGTTTTGCACAGAGCTGTAGGCTAGCTCTTCCCGCGATACGAGCCTCTTTCTGTCTGTCCAGGTCCCGCTGGACACCCTTCCTCAACCCCCACCCCACCCCACCCCACCTCACCCCATGGAGAGGACACAACCCACCAACACAGTGAAGATTCTGGACTCTGATGAACTCCTCTTTGCTCCTCAAGACTATCCGTGCCATGTCCCTGTGCCCTGAGTTCACCTGGTTTCCGCTCTAGTTTCGTGACCTAAAGCAGGCTCTCAGACCGCTCTGTGTCTTCTTTTTTCTCATCTTTAAAATGAGTCTGTGTTGTGAGGTGCCTCTCAGGGCTAGGTTTTGTGAACCTCTCACGGTAAATTATTTAGAACAGTTTCTGGCATAGTGTCAGTTCTCAATTAGCTTCAGCAATTCTAATTCTAACTCCTGGCCTCTTTCTTCCTAATTAAATCATCCCTGCCCTCTAATAAAAACAGCAGGCATTTCTTTCCACAAAGTGTTTTTTTGTTTGTTTTGTGTGCCATACCTGATGGTGCTCACAGCTACTCCTGACTAAGGTCAATCCTGGTGGGCTTAGGGGAACCATATGGGGTGCCAGGAATTGAACCCAGATCGGCTGACTCTGAGGCAAATGCCCTACCTGCTGTATTATACTTCCAGCCCCGAAAAGTCTTGCTTGTTCTTCCTTTCTTCACTCCACTAATCTCTCTTATCTCCATTTTCACCGTGTAGGCATATATTCTCTCTAAGTGTGCATCTAATACTCTGGTTTTAATGCTTAACTATCAAATACTCCAATTTGCTCGAGCGGGCCCAGTAACGTCTCCATTGGAGACTTTGTTGTTACTGTGTCTGGCATATCGAATACGTCACGGGGAGCTTTCGAGGCTCTGCCGTGCAGGCGAGATACTCTTGGTAGCTTGCCGGGCTCTCCGAGAGGAGCGGAGGAATTGAACTCGGGTCGGCCATGTTGGCTGCGTGCAAGGCAAACGCCCTACCGCTGTGCTATCGCTCCAGCCATATATACATACCTCCTAATTTATTAATGGTCTGGAGCGATAGCACAGCGGTAGGGCGTTTGCCTTGCACGCAGCCAACATGGCCGACCCGAGTTCGATTCCTCCGCCCCTCTCGGAGAGCCCGGCAAGCTACCGAGAGTATCTCGCCCGCACGGCAGAGCCTGGCAAGCTCCCCGTGACGTATTCGATGTGCCAGACACAGTAACAACAAAGTCTCCAATGGAGACGTTACTGGGCCTGCTCGAGCAAATCGATGAACAACGGGAGGGCCTTTACCTTTACCTTTTTATCAAATACTCCAGCTTCAGAGTATTCCATCTCTCCAAACTAGAGTATGAACTTATTACTTTTTGTTGTTGTTGTTGTTGTTGTTGTTGTTTTGGTTTTGGGACATACCCTGTGATGCCGAAGGCTTACTCCTGGCTCTACATCAGTAATTACTCCTGGTGGGACTTGAGAACATATGGGATTCACCCTAGGTCAACTGTGTGCACAGTAAAAGTCTACCCACTGTACTATCTCTCCACCCCCTGCCCCCCCAAACTTCTTGCTTTGTAACCTGTGACTGATTTATCACTTCCCAAATTGCTATAAATTTATTTTATTTCTTTTGGAGCCACACCCAGTGACCAAAAGGCAGTGGTGTTTCAGGGTCATTTCCAGAGGTGCTTGGGGGACCATGTGGTGCTGGGGTTTGAACCCAGAGTTCCTGCTTGCAAAATGACACTCTCCAGTTTTTTTAGCCTTCTTCTAGGACCCAGACCTCTGGTTTTAGGGGGAAGCAATGTAACTTATTCCACTTGTGAGAGAAGCAAATTGCTTTTCATTCTGGTCTCCTCTCTGGCTTGCTTGCTTCATGGTAGAGGTGGAACATCTGCAGGCTGTTTTCCAGAGCCCTCAGAGCAGCTGTCACTATCTCACTGTCAGCCACACTCTCCAGCACTGGCCGCCAACTCCTTTTCCAGTCACGGTCCAGCACTGGGATTTTAGTTCCCTGTCCATCGTGGTCCCATTTGCCCTACTCCACGCCCTCCAGTATTGGAAACTTGTTTTCTTTCTCCTAAGAATGCAGGGGGCCTGCTTCTCTGGGCCTCTTGGTTTTCTCCTCATCTCTCATTCCCCAGACAACCTTGTTCTAAGAGGGCTTTGGTAAAATAGATTATTTCACCCCTTTATCGAAGTGGCTTAAAAAGAAAGATTGGTGAGGTCTAAAGTTAATCAGTTTTCTAAATTTTTTAAAAGAGAGCTTTTAAATATGCCTCCCAGATGAACTGGATGTGGCTGTACCAGGGGCTTTGAATTGAAAAGCCTTTGTTCTTAGGTTAAATTTTCAAGAAATCTCAGATTGACAGAGGCCGTTACTCCTTGTTGCCAAGCTCCAGCCTTTCATTCCCAACACGGCTTCTCTTCCCTTCCAGAATGCGACATGGCCAAAGAACTTGTCTGCGTGCCTGTGGATGTGACAGACACTTTGAGATATTTCCGAGAGACCTTGGAGAAATCCAGATATCACAACAGATGCATTCGACACAGCAGAAAGTTGCTTTCATTATTTCTTGCCCAGTTACAAGGTACACTACTTGTTCTCTGACCCTTAGCTTTTTTCTGTGTGGGGGCACCACTCTCAGGCTGCCACAGCTCATCCTTCCTTTCCCCATTTCCATACCCCTCGCTGCTGCTAATGCTTGCTTTCTCCTTGTTTCGGGGAATGGCATATACTCTCTCTCTCTCTCTCTCCACAGACACACACACACACACACACATACACACAACCGCACTCATCTCCCTTTATGCTTTCTGTGAAACTCCTGTACTCCCCCAAGTAGAGGAGATATGAAACATTGATTATTTTGTTTTTATTCTGTACATCTGTGTTCTTATAATTTTCTTTGTAATTACGTTGCTACAGCTTGTTTTGTTTTCCTAAGTAGATGGATCGCTTCATCGAAAATAACTCGAAATTTTTACAAAACACTGTTTTATCAGTGTCAGAGAAATGAATGCATTTGAACATAAGTATCAACAAGATTTCTTATTAACACCATAGATTTTGATCTTAGAGATTTCTTTTAGCTTAAAACAAGATATTCGCTGTTGTTGGTTATATTACATTTGTTCATTTTGTCTCTTGTCAACATCTATCAGTTTATGAATGCAGTGAAAGTATAATTTGGAATGGTTGGTTAGGTGGTAACATAGAAAGAGAGTACCTTCCACTGTAGGGTAGGAAGAGTTCTGAACAATATTTACAGAAGTTACTAAATTTTTTAAAATCCTAATTTATGTTTATCATCCTTACTGTTCAAATGCATTCAAAAACTAAAAATTAGCATAAAAACAAATTGATATAATTAAATGTTAACATTTAAGGTTATTCAAACTAGATTTAAAATTATGTCTAAGATGCTAATTTCCATTGCACTGATCTTTTAGAAATTTCACAAGTCTTTCTTTGCAACACTGACAGCTTTATTACTACAATGATTAATTGTTTCTGCTTCTTAAGCCCTCCCAACCCCCCCCCCCCCCTCAAAAGCACACTACTCTGCTTCATTCCCACAGTTTTTGGTTATTTATCCCTCAGATTCACCTTACATTAAATTGTCTCTCCAAATCCTGTTTAAATGTCTCCCAACTGTAGCAAACACTGACAATCGTGAGTGCATAAAACGAGGAAAAGCCAATATTCGTCCCAAGAATGGCATATAACAACTTACTCTGAGTCTCACCTGATACCAAAACATTCTCAGCAGTTTATTCCCAGTCCTCAGGCTGTAGAGTTCAAAATTTATATTATTCTCTCTCTCTCTCTCTGTCTCTCTCTTCCTCTCTCTCCTTGTTTTGCCTCTGCAATATTTATTTTTTGTTTTTTTCCCCCTAGCATGTTCTCTGATGCTATACAAAAGCTCTTTCCTCCACCTCCCTCAGGTCAGAACTACAAATGTATTGCATCTATCTCAGAGGTCTCTGCCCCAGAGGCAAACTAACATCTTCTGTTGGAAGCTCTTCAAAAAGGCAAAACCAAACTGTATCACTTCCCCAACCCCCGGGAGGAGCCAAGCATTATCTGAAGGCTGACTTTTTCTGCCCAGCCCTCTTCAGTGTTCCATCTGAAATAACACAGGGATGGAGACCACCCACTCAGCCCCTGAGCTCCTTGGGGATGATTCTGGCTATTAAGTTTAAGAAAAAAGTGCCCCTCAAGTTGTATACATTCCTCCCCATCTCCTTCCTTTTCTTCTGCTTTGGCCATCTCCTCAGAAATGTACCTTTTTTCCCCCAATTAAAAACAACTTCATTTCTCTTTCATGCATGGAGACAAAGAAAGAGCAAGCTCTCCCAAAGTCAATACTGGCAAGGTGGAATTTTCCCTGGGGACAGAAGACATGCATTTGCCAACACCCCCGGACCTTTCTCAAGAGCACTTCAGAGTTTTCAGTTCTGTGGAGAAAAGCAAACTTCCCCTTTCCCAGCTCGGGCTTGTGATTTCTTCCTACCATAAAACCATAGGTAAGCTGTATTCATTGCCAACATGAACAATCATCTGATTTTGAAGACCTTATTTGCTCATGTCTGTTCTCTTTAAAGTTGAATGAGAGAACTTAAATACAGACTCATTTTGTCCTTAGAGGTAGTGACAGAGTCGATTGGAGATTAGATGTGCCAGTCCCTCCCCCTGTTACCCAGCCGGTTATTGCCATAGTGAGGTTTAGGCATCCTTCTCTTTTTACGCTCTGAACTCAATCTATGAATGGCTTGGAATGTCCTCTCTGATGTGTTCTTCAAAGTTCTTTGTTGGTGTTTTGATTTTGTTTTTGTGTTACACCCAGCAGTGCTAAGCGTTTACTCTTGGCTCTTTTGCTCAGGGATCACTTCTGATGGGGCTCTGGGGACAGTGTAGGATATCAGTTCAAACTTGGGTTGGTCCCATGCAAGGCAGGCCCCCTACCTACTATACTGTCACTCCAGTCTTTCTGATGTGTTTTTGTTTTTGTTTTTGCTCTTCTCCACCAGACTCCCATTTCTTAGTCTTTCTAACTTTTGCACAAATTCAGCAGTCAATCCATGTTGTATTCCCAGTGTCTTTTCTTATAACAGGCCTTTCTACCATTACTCCATGAAATGAAATTCAAATTTAATACATTTTTATGTATTTCTTAATGTATCAAGCTCAAATAAAAAACAAGTAAAGTCAAAGTACACTCTTTTTTTTTTCTTTTTGCTTTTTGGGTCATACCTGACAGTGCACAGGGGTTACTCCTGGCTCATGCACTCAGAAATTACTCCTGGCAGTGCTCAGGGAACCATATGGGATGCTGGAAATCAAACCCAGATTGGCCACGTGCAAAGCAAACACCCTACCCACTGTGCTATCGCTCCAGCCCCCAAATCACCCTCTTTAATAAAAGTTTCTATTGGCTAGTATGATATGCTCAGGTCCTAGAAGGTAAACTGAGGCATGCCCACATGCCCCTATCTATTCCAGTACAGATTTATTGTATTGGTGACCAAAGAACTATCCACAATAAACATTATTAATTATGGTGGTACCATTTCCTAAAGTGGAAATTCAAATATCAACAAAATAGAGTGCTACATTTCTGTAAAATTTAGAGTAATTTAGAAACATGCCCTTATGAGTAAATGCCCTTATGAGTAAATAAAGTTGGCATGTTAAGTCATCATGCATATTTTTCACTTTTCCCCTCACCTTCCCCTCACTGGGGGCGATTCTTTGCTTTAGGATGGGTTCTCCATTGTCTGTCATCTTCACCAAGAAATACAGATATCCTATCACAGACCTTTTACACAGTCTTTTTTCAGATTTTTAAGACTTGTCCTGGGGAATTGTATTGTCTTTATTAGATACTACTGACATGTCTGTTGAGTTTGTTTTAACTACTCATCTTAGAATAAGTACATTCACTCAAAAACTCCCAAATATTCAAGTCTTACTACAGACATGCTTTTTATATATTTGGGAAAAAGGAAGAATCTGGCAGACTGTGAACTTGTCATATTTCTGCCCTCAAAACAAACTTTTTGAAGCTTCCTATGTGCCATGGAAGAATAGCTACTTTTCTCTCATGGCATTCACTGCAGCCTTTGTAATCCCACTTCTCCCTCCTTCTTCTGACTCTTCCGAAATCTTTACTCTAGCTATGCAGCATACATATGTGTATACCTAGCTCTTTTAATTTAAGTTCTTGAATTTTTCTTCTCAACTGTCTCTACCTGCTCAACTTTTATTCCTTCTTCTCTATGTTTCCTACCTTTTAGAATTGATCTTTCATGTCACTGTGTTCAAATAAAGCATGTTTGTTCTCAATCCTTACATATATCCTATGACATTTAAAAGCATGATTAGCTTGCAGTTTGCTTATCTACACAGTGAAGAATAAGGCAGTTTAAAATATTCTTGCAAATATAAAGGATATATTCTCCAGGAACTGACATTTGCTCTTTTACTTGATTTAAAATACAGATGTTCTCGAAACCAGCAATCAAAGGAGTCTTAAAGTTCAGGCATTGCATGAACTTGGAAATCTTCTCATCTTTGCTGAAAAGAAAAGGTAGCCTTTTAGGAGTTGATAGAACAGAAAACTTTTTTACTGGAAAAAAAACTTTAAGTATTAGGAAGAGATTGACTTTCATAAACTTTAGTCCTCTGATAATATTATGCTGCTACATTTTATTCTTCAATGCTACCTGTGAGAAATGGGTATAAGCAATAAGTGGTATATATTAATTTTAGATTAATCCTCTAATCTTTTAATTTAAATGTTTCATAAGTGTATTTGTTTTGCCTTCTTGAAAGATAGGTTTAATAACAGAGGTTTCAGAAAATGAACTACTTGATGATGTTTTAATTTTAGAGCTGCTTTAAAATGTTGGTCTCAAGCTCTTGATGACATATTCAGAAAACCAGATGTGTTACGTACATGGAAAGAATTTGGCCCCTCACCCACCAGTGCCACCAATAGCAACTCTCCTCCGCAGTTCAAAGACTACAGTGAAGAATTTCTGTTAAAAGTTGACATTTGGGGATGTTTACAAGGAGCAGTGATATCAGCAAAGATAGCACAGTAAGTGTGACTATGGAATGGTTATATGCAGCTAATAGCTTCTCTTAGTGATGAGTGTAGAGTGCTGTGCCTCCCTCATGACAGATTTCTGGGTAGCTGTATTCATATCAGACATGGTTCCACAGATGCATTCCTTATGATATTTAAAGTTTATGCCTCTCTTCTCTTCCTATAACACCTTCCTCCGTTGGAAGATGAATATCACGTGGTCATAAGTCTTCATTTTGTTCATAAATGCTTCCAAGCCTGGTGTCAATAAATACTTGTTGAATGAATGAGGGAATTAACTCCTATGGGATCAAGAAATAACAATGTGGAGGCCAGCAGACATGGGTCTAATTCAAGAGTAACTCTTTATCTCAGGGACATTCAGCAAGTTATTTGTTCTTTCTGTGCTGTATGTCCTCTTCTTCACATAACTACAGCTCTTAACTCATGTAGTTGAGGGTTACATGACATACTGTATTCATAGATTAGGGATCTCATAACAAATCACCACAGGCTGGATGCCTTAAATTAGGGCTTCTTAAAACATTTTTTGTTCATTGACCCCTTTTAAGGGGATGGAGCCATAGGACAGTGGGGAGGGTGTTTGCCTTGCATGTGGCTGACCCAGGTTTGTTCCCTCCGCCCCTCTCGGAGAGCCCAGCAGGCTACTGAGAGTATCCCACCCACATGGCAAAGCCTGGCATGCTCCCGGTGGCATTTTCTTTTTTTTGTATGTCCAAGGCATTTTTATTTTATATTACTGTTCTCTATTGGGCCTTGAAATAATTCCCTGAGTTCCTTTGTTTGTTTGTTTGTTTGTTTTCTAATTCTTTTTTCTTTTCTTTTTTAATTAGTGAAACACCATGAGGTACAGTTGTAGATTTACAATTTTTTGTGCTTGGGTTTTGATTATACAATGATCAGATACCCATCCCTCCACCAGTGCCCATTTTCCACCACCATGGATAATATCCCTCCCACCCCCATCCCCCCATCCCCCCGGCCTCTGTGGCAGGGCAATCCCCTGTGTTCTCTCTCTCCTTTTGGGTGTTGTTGTCTGCAAAAGAGGCATTGAGTGGCAGACATGTTCAGTCCATAGTCTACTTTCGACATGCATCTCCCCTCCTGGGAGGATCCTCCAAACACCCTTTATTTGGTGCTCCCTTCTCTATCTGAGCTGCCCTTTCCTCTAGAATGCCCGGCAGGCCACTAAGCTATGGAGTAATCCTCCTGGTGCTGATCTCAGCTATTCTTGGGTATTAATCTCATATTTTGTTATTTTATATCCCCCAGATGAATGCAATCTTTCTATGTCTATCCCTCTCTTTCTGACTCATTTCGCTTAGCATGATACTTTCCATGTTGTACCACTTGTATGTAAATTTCATGACTTCATCTTTTCTAAGAGCTGCATAGTACTCCATTGTGTAGATGTACCAAAGTTTCTTTAACCAGTCATCTGTTCGTGGGCATTCAGGTTTCTTCCAGTTTCTGGCTATTGTAAAGAGTGCTGCAATGAACAAACAAGTGCAGATGTCACTTCGACTATACATTTTTTCCTCTCTGGGATATATTCCCAGGAGTGGTATTGCTGGGTCAAATGGGAGCTCAATTTCTAAGTTTTTGAGAATCGTCCATACTGTTTTCCAGAAGGGCTGAACCAGTAGGCATTCCCACCAACAGTGAAGAGTGTCCCTTTCTCACCACATCCGTGCCAGCATCGGTTGCTTTTGTTCTTTTGAATGTGGGCCAGTCTCTGAGGTGTGAGATGGTATCTCATTGTGGTTTTGATCTGCATCTCCCTGATGATTAATGATGTGGAGCATTTTCTCATGTGCTTTTTTGCCATTTGGATTTCTTCTTTGAGAAAGTTTCTGTTCATTTCATTGCCCCATTTTTGAATGGGGTTGGATGTTTTCTTCTTGTGGAGTTTAACCAGTATTTTGTATATCCTGGATATCAAACCCTTGTCAGATGTGTATTCGATGAATATCCTTTCGCATTCTATAGACTGCCTTTTATTTTGGTCACTGTTTCTTTGGAGGTGCAGAAGCTTCTTAGTTTAAGATAGTCCCATTTATCTATCTCTGTTTTCACTTGCTCGGCCAGTGGCGTGACATCTTTGAAGATACCATTAGCTTCAATGTCATGGAGGGTTTTGCCAACTTTGTCTTCAGTGTACCTTATGGTTTCTGGTCTGATGTTGAGGTCTTTAATCCATTTTGATCTTATTTTTGTACATGGTGTTAGGCAGAGTTCTGAGCCCATTTTTTTGCATGTAGCCGTCCAGTTCTGCCAGCACACTTTGTTAAAGAGGCTTTTCTTACTCCATTTCACATTACTTGCACCATTATCAAAGATTTAGATGATCATATGATTGAGGGGAGATGTCAGTGTATTCAACCCTATTCCATTGGTCTGCAGTTCTGCCTTTGTTCCAGTACCATGCTGTTTTGATTATTACTGCTTTGTAGTACAGTTTGAAGTTAGGGAGGTTGATTCCTCCCATTTTCTTTTTCCCAAGAATTGCTTTAGCTATTCATGGGGGCTTATTGTTCCATATAAATTTCAGGAGTGTTTGCTCCATTTCTTTGAAGAATGTCATGGGTATCCTTATAGGAATTGCATTGAATTTATACAATGCTTTCGGTAGTATTGCCATTTTGACAACGTTAAGTCTACCAACCCATGAGCAGGGGATATTTTTCCATTTCCTCATGTCCTCTCTTATTTCCTGAAGTAGCATTTTGTAGTTTTCTTTGTACAGGTCCTTTACTTCCTTAGTTAAGCTGATTTCTAGGTACTTGATTTTCTGGGGAACAATTGTGAATGGGATTGTTTTTTTTATGTCGCTTTCTTCTCTCTCACTGTTTGCATATAGGAAAGCCATGGACTTTTTGGTATTGATTTTATAGCCTGCAACTTTACTATACAAGTCTATTGTTTCTAGGAGTTTTTTGGTGGAGGTTATTGGGTTCTCTAAGTATAATATCATATCATCTACGAATAGTGAGAGCTTGATTTCTTCCTTTCCTACCTGAATGCCCTTAATATCTTTTTCTTGCCTAATCGCTATTGCAAGTACTTCCAGTACTATATTGAACAGCAGTGGAGATAGTGGCATCCTTGTCTCGTCCCTGATCTTAGAGGGAAGGCTCTCAGTTTTTCCCCATTGAGGATGATGCTTGCTGTAGGCTTGTGGTAGATGGCTTTAATTATGTTGAGGAAAGTCCCCTCTATACCCATTTTGGCTAGGGTTTTCATCATAAAGGGGTGCTGGATCTTGTCAAATGCTTTCTCTGCATCTATTGATATAATCATATGCTTTTTATCTTTTCTTTTGTTGATATGATGGATTATGTTGATTGATTTCCGAATGTTAAACCATCCTTGCATCCCTGGGATGAATCCTACTTGGTCATGGTGTATGATCTTTTTGATGAGTAGTTGGATTCTATTTGCTAATAGTTTGTTGAGGATCTTTGCATCTGTGTTCATCAGGGATATCGGTCTGTAATTCTCTTTCTTTGTGGTATCTCTGTCTGCTTTTGGCATCAGTGTGATATTTGCTTCGTAGAAACTGTTCGGAAGTGTTTTTGATATTTCAATTTCGTGGAAAAGCTTAAAGAGGATTGGGAGTAAATCCTCTTTAAAGATTTGGAAGAATTCACTAGTGAATCCATCAGGGCCAGGACTTTTGTGCTTGTGGAGACTTTTTATTACCATTTCAATTTCCTTGATGGTGATAGGTCTGTTTAGGTATCCCAGGTCTTCTTGGTTCAGCCTTGGAAGTCTGTAGGAGTCTAGGAATTTATCCATTTCCTCCAGGTTTTGATGTTCCGTGGCATAAATCTTCTCAAAGTATTCCCTGAGTATCCTTCGAATTTCTGTAGTTTCTGTTGTAATGACCCCCTTTTCCTTTCTGATTCGGTTTATTAGGGTTTTCTCTCTCCCTTTCTTTGTGAGTTTTGCTAGAGGCTTATCGATCTTGTTAATTTTCTCGAAGAACCAGCTATTGGTTTCATTGATCTTTCATATTGTTTTTTGGGTTTCCATCTCGTTAATCTCTGCTCTGAGTTTTATTATTTCCTTTCTCCTTTTCGGGTTGTGCTCCTTTTTTTGGTCCTTCTCCAAGCGCTTAAGCTGTGAGGTTAGGTTACTTATGTGTGCTCACTTCTCCTTCCTGAGGAATGCTTGTAGAGCTATAAACTTTCCTCTTAACACAGCTTTTGCTGTGTCCCATAAGTTTTGGTAACTCGTGTTCTCATTTTCATTCGTTTCTAGGAATCTTTTGATTTCCTCTTTGATTTCCTGTCTAAGCCACTCGTTGTTCAATAGCACACTGTTTAATTTCCAGGTGTTTGATTTAGTTTTCTGTTTGTGTGTGTGTGTGTGTGTGTGTGATTTACTTCTAATTTCAGCGCATTATGGTCTGAGAAGATTGTTGATACAATCTCTATCTTCTTAATTTTATGGAGGCATGTTTTGTGGCTCAGCATGTGGTCTATCTTGGAGAATGTTCCATGTACACTTGAGAAGAATGTTTATTCAGCTTTTTGTGGATGAAGTGTCCTGTATATATCTACTAAGTCCCTTTCTTCCATTGTTTCCCTCAGATGAAGTATGTCCTTGCTAAGCTTGAGTCTGGTTGATCTATCAAGAGGTGACAAAGCGGTGTTGAAGTCTCCCACTAGTATTGTGTTGCTATTGATGTCTTTTTCCAAATCTATGAGTAGTTGTTTTAAGTACTTTGCTGGTCTCTCATTAGGTGCATATACATTTATTATTGTTAGTTCTTCCTGTTGTACAGATCCTTTGATCAATAAGAAATGGCCTTCACTGTCTCTTATGACCTTCTTCACTCTGAAATCGATGTGGTCTGATATTAGGATGGCTACCCCAGCTTTTTTACGGGAGCTGTTTGCCTGTAGGATTGTTTTCCAGCCTTTGACTCTGAGTCTGTGTTTGCTTTGACTATTGAGATGTGTTTCTTGCAGGCAGCAGAATGTTGGGTTCAATTTTCTAATCCATCCTGCCAATCTATGTCTTTTAATTGGTGCGTTTAGCCCATTGACATTGAGAGAGATTATTGTTATGGGATTTTGTCCCATTGTTCTGTTGAAATTTGGTGTATTTGAGGGGTCTTTCTTGCCTCAAAGCAGCCCATTTAGTTGTTCTCGTAACCATGGTTTTGAGTCTATGAAGTTCCTGAGCTGTTGTTTGTCTGTGAAACTGTGTGTTGTTCCTTCTATTATGAATGAGAGTCTCGCTGGGTAAAGTATTTTTGGAGAGGCATTTATTTCATTGAGTTTTTTCACTATGTCCCACCACTTTTTTCGGGCCATGAGGGTTTCATCAGAAAAATCAGCTGTGAATTTTAAGGATGCTCCTTTGTAAGAGATTTCTTTCTTCGATCTTGCTGCTTTCAGAATTTTGTCTCTGTCTAAGGTTTTGGTTATTTTGATCAGAATGTGTCTTGGGGTATTTTTATTCGGATTTCTTCTAGCTGGTACCCTTAGGACTTCCTGAATGTGGTCACAAGTTTTCTTCAGCTCTGGAAACATTGTAGCAATGATGTCTTTGACAGTTTCTTCTTCATCAAGGTTTTCTTCCTGTACCTCTGGGACTCCAATAATTCTTCTGTTAGCCCTCTTGGCTTCATCCCAATCTTCTCTTGCCATCTGTTCCCGAATAGTGAGTCTCTTTTCCATTTTCTGCTCTTTCCTGGAGAGTCTCTGAACTTCATCTTCGAGCTCACTGATTCTGTTCTCAGCGGCTGTTACTCTGCTTCTGAGGCCTTCCACTGAGGTTTTGAATTCGCCTACCAGGTTTTTCAGGTCTGACTTTTCCGATTGCGTTTTCCTCATTTCTGCCTTCAAATCCTCTTGTCTTTTATTGGCATTGCTTTCCATTGTTTCTTTTAGATCCCTAAGCATCCTAAGTAGCTCCCTTCTGAATTCCTTGTCAGAGAGGTTGTCTAACACTACAGTAATGTTGATGTCTTCTGGGCTACCCTCTTCAATAAGAAAGTTTGGTGGGCTTTTGCGTTGCTTTACCATTGTGACAAGTGTGGTTTAATCCTTCACGTTCACTGTTACTATTCTGCTTGATATGCAGTGTGAGTTGAGATAGGCTTGTGAGTTATTGGCTACTGAGTTTCTAGTGGCAGAGCTGAATGGAAGGGGAGAGAGTTCGCAGAGACCTTCAGCTTTGTTGCTGGGAGGTGGGCTCGGTTCCCATCCTGCGCAGATCAGGGGAAAAAACCAGCTGTCCTATGAGATCGAGCTAGCTGCGTGTGCCCAGAGAAAGTCCCAGGCCTTGGGGGCGGGCTGTACCTTCAGCTTTGTTGCTGGGAGGTGGGCTCCGTTCCCGTCCTGTGTAGATCACTTCAGCTTTGTTGCTGGGAAGTGGGCTCCGTTCCCATCCCGCGCAGATCAGGGGGAAAAAACCGGCTGTCCTATGAGATCGAGCTAGCTGCGCGTGCCCAGAGAAAGTCCCAGGCCTTGGGGGCGGGCTGTACCACTGGCCCTGCTCTGCCAGTTCTCAGCTAAATCTCCCAGGAGGTGCACACCAAACAGCCCAAAATTCCCCGGTGACATTTTCAATATGCTAAAAACAGTATCAACAAGTCTCACAATGAAGATGTTACTGGTGCCTGCTCAAGCAAATCAATGAACGAATCAATGAACAATGGGAGGACAGTGCTAAGGTGCTACAGTGACCCTTTTTAGCAGAGCATTTTTTTTTGTTTTTGTTTTGGGCTCACACCCAGCAGTGGGTTCACTTCTGGCTCTGTGCTCAGGGACCATACCTCAGAATGCTTGGGGAACCATATCTGGTTCATATATGGGGTTGGCCCGCATATAAAGCAAGTACCTTAACCTCTATACTCTCTCTCTGGTACCCTCAACCAAAAAATTTTTACATGATCCTGGGTATACAGTATATAAAGGTAGGTATAAACAGTAAACATTTATTGGTAATAAAGCATACACAAATTTGTTTTAAAGCTTTATAAGATTGTTAGATCCTACATTCAGTTATATGGACCCCCCCAAGTTAGGGCTCAAACAACAGAAACCTCTTCTCACAATTTTGGGGACTAGATGTCCAAAATCAAGTGCCATCAGGATTATCTCGTTCTTTAGTCCCTTTCCTTAGTTTATCTCCATCATTTTGCTGTGCAGTTGCATAGTCTTTTCTTTGTTCATGTCTGGAGTCCAATCCCCTCATTTAAGGTCAGGAGTCATCTCAGATTAGAACACACACTAATGATCTCATGTTAGTTTAAGCATCTCCTTAAGGACTTTATCTCCAGTCTATATTTTGAGTTTATGAAGGTTTAAGACCTCAACAAGGGGCTGGAGCGATAGTATAGTGGGTAGAGCATTTACCTTGCACGCGGCCAACCCGGATTCTATTCCTAGCATCCCATCTGGTGCCTTGGGCACCATCAGGAGTGATTCCTGAGTTCAGAGCCAGGATTCAGCCCTGAGGATCGCCAGGTATGACCCAGAATGCCAAAAAAAAAAAAAAACAAACCAAAAAAGACCTCAATGTATGGACTTAGGAGGGGAGTAGGTACATAATTTAACCAATAATACATACTACTGTGTTAGTATCAAATGTATGCTGTATCAAGTTACTATATATTTATCTGTGGAAAAATCTGACAGATATATTTAAAAAGGCATAAGACCTAAAGTCAATGTACTGGGCAGTGCTTGCTTCCTCTAGAGGTTCTAGGGGAGAATTTGTCTTCTTGCATTTTCTAGCTTCCAGAGGTATTTGTATTTATTAACTCATGTCTCCATCTTTTATCTTTTGAACCAACAGTGTGTTTTCTGTCTGTCTCTGTATCTTTTATCTCTCCTACACACAGCCCCACCTTTCACCTTTCTTCTTTTTTCCCCTTTTCCGTTCTTATATCTCCTCTTACTCTGACCCTCCAGCCTTTCTATTATAATGACCATTTTAATTACACGGAACCCATCTGATAATAAAGAGTAGTCTACCCAACTCTGAGAGCTTAACCTAATCCCATCAGTATTTCTCCATCATCATGTCAGGTAATTTACTAGGTAGGTTTGGGGGATTAGAATGTGGATGCCTTTGGGGCATTATTCAGCATACCCACATAAAAATGCAAATGCCTGTCACTAGGATTATACCTACTTAGCTCGCACAAATATCTTGAATGTTTGTTTAATTTAATGTGAGCATTTTTAAAGCCTAGTGAGAGTAGAGGTACAGTTTTCCATCACTTTTCCTATTCCATTTTTCTCTTACAGATAGAGCAGTGAGAGCAAAAACTTGTGTAGTCTTTTGAACTATAGATCTGATTTGAAAATAAAATTCCTTTTCCTGTATTATTCCCTATGTTTTCCTAACAACAGTATTTACTAATTACATTGCTTTCAGACAAAAAGTATTAAAGGATAGACCTTTATAACTGCTGTCAAGTTTTGGGTTTTGTACTGTTTGGAAGACACACTCTCTCTCTCTCTCTCTCTCTCTCTCTCCCCCCCCCCCCCCCCCACATGAATCTGAGCTCATGACTTAGCCTAGTTTGGCAGCAGAGAATAGAAAAGATCACAGCTTGACAAAGAACAGACACAGACAGCATTCCTGCCAGAGGGCACGTTAGCTACTCCCTGCCTCTGAAGTTATTACCTAGTGATTTTGAACCAACAGGCATTTCCTGGTGGCCCCGTTGGAAGCCTGACTTCCACAGGATAGATGCTTCTACAGGGAATTTGGCTGCTCTTAGACTCCCCATGGCTCAGAAGGGCTAAACACTGCACTGTTGAATCCATGAAGAGAAGCTACGCCATTAATATAACCAAACTGACTGGTTGTATCTAAGGAAGACTTACATTGCAAATGTAAATTTCAGACTTAAGTACATAAAACTCACTCTTTTAAGGAAATAAAATTGAAGTAAATGAAAAGATATTACCTTATTTGATGGAGAGACTTAATTTTGATGGGTCCATAATATAGCAGTGGTGAGAAAACACATTGTTTAATAATGTTAATATATTTTTTTCAAGAATGTGGACTTTAATGCTAATGTTTCCACTTCTAAGGATTTACCAAAAGGCATTAATAGGTCAGTACTCAAAAATATAGATAGAACAATGGTCAATATTTGCCTTGAGCATTGGGAAAAAATCAAGATGGAGATAAATATTTTTATGTTCTAGCAAATCCATTTGACAGTCTGTAAAATTTTCATAAAATAATGGTGTCTGTTATGTTCATAAATGAAAATTTATTAAATGGTATCCATTGTATAATTCTAGTCTTAATCTATGTGGTATATGTGTTCATGCTATTAATTGTAAAAGGTAAAGGTAAAGGCCCTCCCGTTGATCATCGATTTGCTCGAGCGGGCCCAGTAACGTCTCCATTGGAGACTTTGTTGTTACTGTGTTTGGCATATCGAATACGTCACGGGGAGCTTGCCACGCTCTGCCGTGCGGGCGAGATACTCTCGGTAGCTGCCGGGGTCTCGGAGAGGGGCGGAGAAATTGAACTCGGGTCGGCCATGTTGGCTGCGTGCAAGGCAAACGCCCTACTGCTGTGCTATTGCTCCATGGAATAAATGAGCTAATATGTTACCTATGTTTGGGTTTTAAGATTATAGGTGATTTTCCACTTTCTTATATTTTTCTGTATTCTAGATAATATATAAAAATGTAGCACTTTAAGAATAATAAGACTATTTTAATTTGGGAAAAAGTGATAGAGACTCATATAAAATGTTTGAAAAATAGTCTACAAATAATTTTTTTCTTTTATTTAGGTTTATTGAGACATTGGATGTGAGTAAAAGAACCAACTGCTGCATTTTGTCTGCATTACTCTTTCAGGTAACACTTTCATAAATGTCCCACACAACCAGTTAGTAATTAAAAAACAAAAAGTGCATTACTTCATTTTCATAAGATTCACAGGTAGGAGGAGAGCAGGAACCTTGATTAAGCACTAGAAGACCACTTTTCCTTCAATGCCTGATGCCCAGAGACCCTTTCACTTTCAATACTTAGCACAGTTGGTTTTCTCTTTGGGTGATGAAGTGTCAGAGTCAGCTCACATTACAAGGCAAGCAGCAACTCAGTCTGTGTGGCAGCAGAACGACTACCTCAGGTGACCTCATGCAGCTCTGAATAAAGTTTTGCTTGATGGTGTGATGCCAAGTATATAGGATAATGAAAATGAAAAATTGAAAACTACCGAAATTGAAGTTCTTAGGATTTGAACTTGAAGAAGAAAGGGAACCTCCTCTGCACTTCATCTTGAGATTCCTGGATGTAGCCAGAGGCCTTTGCAGTCAGCTAAAGGTTCTGTTTCCTTTGAAGGATGGACACTCTTGTTCTATCACAGGAGTTTGAAAGCTTGTGAAATTGGTAGATAAGTTCTTTGGGAAAGGAGATTTTGATTGTAAGGCCAGATACTTCAGCTTGCTTATTTTTCATATCTCTCATACCTGTGCTTAAAAGGGAAGTGGAAGAAGGGGTAGTGGTTCAACAGGATACCTAAGCTCACCAACTTCTTCCATAGAATTCTTTATTCTCGTAGTTCTTGAAGGACAACACTGTTTATGAGTTAAAAATAAGAGATTAAAAATATATTTAGGTTTTTGCTTAGGTTGGGAATAATGTCTAAATAATAGTTTATTTAAAAGTAGATGATGGATTTTATTTTTACACTGTATCTTAGCCAAAAGTCTAAAAAATTATGGATTTTATTTTAAAAACCTTTTAATATTTTCAATGATTTTGTAGCAAATTTGTAAAATTAAAATGTAAACAGCTATAGAGAATTTTCAATAGAAAATGTTGATACTTTAAAGAGAAATCTGATAAAATGATAATATCAATAGTAATGGACATTAAATTTTAATAGGAATATTAAAATTATTTCTAGTGCATTTGTCTTCAAGTAATTTTTAAGATAATATACATGTAATAAATATTCATAAGGGTAAACTTTAATTTTGTGTATTCATCTTGTTTAATTGTGGTCATATAAACTACCTAAGAAAGATTGGTCAGGTGAAATAATCTTTCAATGCAGTTAAATGTCCAGAATTATCTCTGCCTAATTTATATTTCTAAAATAACTTATCATCTCCTCTAATTATTGCCTGGTATAGTAGAAAGAACATAGTTTTTGAAGAAACAACAGGAATTTGATTTTTTTTTTAAATCACCATTTGATGTGTGATCTGAGTTAATTGTTTAAGCCTTATTTCTGTCATTTGTGAGATAATCCTTTCCAAGAGTAAGTTAAGTGAGAATTAAATATAATTATGTTTATAAAGAATTTTGAATAGCTCTCAATACAAATTTGGTTTCTAAAAATTAAAACTTAATAGAGTGATAAAAGCATTTAGAACATAATACATAAACACACAGTACTGTTTATTAAAGTGTACTAGGCATGTGATAAGCATCTTAAGAATACATACATGTATTATCCTTCTTTCATTGTTGAAAATGTATTTTATAGTTCTATATTTCACTTTTATTCATTTTTAGGGTTTGCTTAGAACCACACTTCCACACCCCAAAGCTGAACGTTGCTATGCTCAGTATGAAGTCACTCAGCTTCTTCCAGGCGTTGAACTTTTCTCAGATAGATACAGGGCTGATATTTGCACCGTGATTGCAAGTCTCTATTATGTAATCCGTGAGCTGCACTTTGCTAACCATAACCTCATAGTAAGTAATTGTAAAATCAACACATCCTCACTACTGCGCTATTGTGCCTTCTAATTATGCTACATATTTTTCACTTCAATATTTGCTTATACTCTTTTGGTCAGTTATTTAAATTGTATTTATTATTTTTCAGCATTTTGGTTTGGGGGCTTCTTCTGGCTCTGTGTTCAGGAGCACTTCTGGCAGTGTTCTGGGACTCTCTGCAGAGCTGGGATGGAACTTGGCCAGTTGTGTGAACATTGTCCACTGTACTATTTCTCCAGCCACAGTCTCTAAATAGTCTTCTTAGATGTACTTCAAAATTACATATAAATATATTTTAAAATTTTTGTACATGTATGATTTTAATTTTTAATCTTGGTGGTCCTTTTCGGAGGAAATTGAAGCAACTGGTTTGTTTCAGATTTGAATGCCTTGAACAAAGAATTGAGTGTACACATAACTCAGCTCACTCTATTAAGTAATGTTGTTCTTATTTATGCCAAAACTATTAGAGCATTTCTTTATTGAGATAATTTTATCTTTGTGTCTCTTGTCTCTTCTCTGCCAAGGGTGCACTGAAGTGAGCAGCAGATTCTAACTGGAATAAAAAAAAACAGATGTTTCTTAATGTCTTAGGAAATTCAAAACTGCAAATACAACCCTATTTTCCCTTGGGGAAATAAATCACAGTTTATATAATACATTTGAAGTTGTTTGCATTTGTAAAATCAATTAGTATGTTATGTTGGTCATTTCATTTTCCTCCTTTATCTTGTCTTGAAAATTTCTTCTTTTATGCCACTTATTCTTTTGTAGTCTCTTCCCCTTCCACTGTTTGCTTCTTAATATGCTTTCTCTTTTTTATGTTTTTATCCCTTTCCTTTATAATTTTCATACCCACCTTTTTAATCATAAATTATTTTCTATTCTCTTGTTACACATTCACTCTCTTTATAAGATTTATTGCCCCCTGATGTAAGTTGTTAAATTATAAAGCCATGTGTTAAAGTGAAGAGGTTGATAAATGCTTTTAACACTTGGCAGATTTGGCAGGAAATTGTTTATTAGAAAAATATCAAAATGGTGCTCCTTTCATTGTTACAGGGATTCATTTCTAGATTTAGAAAATAGTTCTATCCCCTGGGTAACCTTTAGCTGTCTAGTCATATTCATATATAATACATATCACTGCATTGGAAAAGAAATGAGAATTTTTTTCCCTCTGAAGCTTAAGAAATTGAGAACATTTTTCTGAATAATTGAGCAATTGGCAGCAATAAAATGGGTGTTTTCATTTCCCACTAAAGATAAGAGACCAGATCTCAAAGATAATAGCCACCCCTTATTATTTTGTGCTTCACTAATTGTAGAAAAGGTATTATTTTATTTGTAGTGCATAACAGAAAAGGATATATTATGATCAAAACCATTTAAGACGATTCTAATCCGAGGCTACTGAGCTAAACTGGTAAGACGGAGGTAGTTTCTATTTATTTTTTATTATTTATTTATTTATTTTTGGGTCACACCCAGCGATACTCAGGGCTTACTCCTGGCTCTGCACTCAAGAATTACTCCTGGCAGTGCTTGGAGGACCATATGGAATTCCAGGGATCAAACCCAGGTTGGCTGTGTGCAGGGCAAATGCCCTACCCACTGTCCTATCGCTCTGGCTCCCTTGTTTCTATTTTGTTTCTATGGTGTTTCTTTGTGTTTTTGCAGTCTGGAGATCAAACTCAGATCTGTGTGATGGTATGTATTTTACCACCGAACTATTTCCCCAGATCCTGTAGTTTATATATTTTTCCCACTAGCCATGAGATATTCAGATGAAGGAGACTGTGACACGTGTATTTGTTTGGGGACCCCTAACAGAGGAACCATGGGACGAGTTGGCTAAATAAGGATATTGCCACTCCGTGACCCCACCATTTCTTGTACCATTTTTTCTTTTTGATGGGTGGCAGAGATGTGGTTGCAGGACTTGAGCTTCTGTTTTTTGTTTGTTTGTTTGTTTTGTGGTATTGTTGGGGCTACACCCAGGGATGCTTGGTGTGTATGTGGGCTACTCCTAGATCTGAGCATGGGGGTTGCTTCTGGCAGTGCTCAGATATCCATGCAGTGCTGGGGATCGAACCTGGGCCTTCTGCATGCAAAGAATACTCCTAGCCCTTTGAGCCATTTTTTTTCAGGCCCTGAGCTTCAATTTTGAATTGAGATTTGGAGCTATGCATAAGTCTACGCCACCAGTCACTTTGCTCTTGCCTCTGACTAAACAGTCAATTGTTATAGTCCTTATGTATATTCATAGAACATCAAGAAGAATTGACCTTTCAGTTAAGTCTAGAAAAATAAAAAAAATTGTGCAGAGAGTACATCTTAAGTCTTCATCAGGAGACTATGGCCTCTGAAGACCCGGACTTATTCAAAAGTGCACAACACAAAATAGACATGTTATCAATTTTTTTTATCTTAATAGAAGAGTTCTAATTGAATTCAAAGAGCAGCTCACATGGAGGTAAATCAGTGTGAATTACCAGGGGACTTTGATGTGACTCCTTTGCTTCAAATTTTACAATTATTTGATATCTTGCTAGGTAAAATTTTTCCACAGGCCACAGTGATTCATATATTAAGTTTTTTCAGGACATTAGTTAATTGAATTTTCCCTTTTTCATGCTTAAAGGATTTTGAAACTAAGGTTTTGGGTATGAAGTGGCACCTATTTGACAATCCATGATAGTACTTTAAAGTTCTGATAAAATTCTGAAGTGTATGCTGGTTAGATTGTCTTATTTACACCAAACAGTAAACATTCTTTATAAACTCATCTACAATTAATGATGGCTAAGTTTCATTATTAGCTATTAGTTTGATAAAATATGGTTTGAATAAAGAGTGCTTTTCTCTTGGTAGATTCTGCCTCTCCTTGCATTGTACCAGTATTTTGTTTCTGTAATTTGTCAAGATTTAGTCAGAAATCTAGAAGCAAGAATCCTCAAGGTATGTTCCATGATTTTAGAGCATTTCAGAATCTTTTATATATATAGACTCTGTGTTTAACACCTGAATTGAATGTTGAATGTAATATTCTGTGTCAGTTATATCTCAGTATCTCTCAAATTTTATATTCTTGAACTATTGTGGATTTTATTCACTAATATGGTGGTAATTCTTATAATAATAACCTGATTATAAAATGAGATTGTACATACATAAAAATAATGTTACAAGTATTATAAAATATGGAGAAAGACTGATAAAGATTTAGAATTTATGCATTTATTCTTGACCATTTTAAAGTATAAGCAACCACACCACACAGCTCCTCCATCTCTAGCAGCCTGGTAGACCAATAACTGCTTCATTAAGCAGTTAAGCCTTTCTGTTTGCTAGAGTTTCTGTGAATATATTTTTAAGTAATCAATTTTTATAGGGACCACATCCATTAGTACTTGAGTGGGATGCCCTTCCAGGAGATGCTTAACTTTACAGTATTCATAGTTAGATACTCAGACCAATTGTGGTAAGGGAATCCAACTCAGGGTCTTGTCTGCCTAAGCTTGTGCTCTACTAGTTGAGTCATATTCTCAGCCTTTGCATTCATTTTTATTGAGGTAAATAAAAATTTTAAAGAGTGCAAATGTTTATGTGTTTGGGGGTACAGCATTTCCATACTACCTGAGTGCCAATAATCTGTCCACCACAGTCCTTTGGACCTTTCAACTCACTTTTCCCTGCCTTCTTGATATTGTTGGTTCTGTGGTCCAAGTCTAAGGGCTTGTTCTCATTGGACATTAGACAATGTCTAACTTTGTTTATTCATAGAGTACTGATGAATGAGATTATCCAGTCTTTCTCCTGACTACTTCATTAAGCAGTTAAGCCTTTCAGTTCTATCCATGCTAAAGTGAAGGGAAATATTTCATCTTTTCTTTTATAACTGAGTAATTTTCATGTGTTTGTGTGTGTATGTGTGTGTGTGTGTAATCATCTTTAGTCATTCCTTTGTCCTTGAACACTTCAATTGGTTTCAGGTCTTGACTATTGCAAATAGCACTGCAGTGAACTTAGATGTTAGATGTACATGTAATCTTTTTCAATCACTGGGTTTTGTGTGTGTGTGTGTGTGTGTGTGTGTGTGCGTATGTGTGTTTGTGTGCATGTGTGTTTCTGTTCTTGGAATAGATATCTAGAAGTGAATTGCTAAATTATGTGAGAATTCAACTTTCATTTTGTTGAGAAGTACTATACTGTTCTGCAAAGGGACTGAACCAATTTATATACGCAAATATTTATGAGGGTTCCTTTTTATTTTTATCCCAACCAACTTAATTTTTTATATGTTTAATTCTTACTTGTGTGATATGATAACACATAGTCCTTTTGATTTCTTATTTCCTTGATTATCAGTGAAATACCATTTTTAAGTGCCGTTGGTCATCTGTAAACATTTTATTTGGAGGAGTGTCTGTTCAGGTCTTTTCCCCATTTTTTGATGAGAGTGGTTTTCGTTGTTGCTGTTGTTGAGTTTTGTGAGTTTTGTAAGTTATTTATAATCTTGCATATCAGACCTTTGTCAAATGTATGGGCGTGCAAATATCTTGTCCTATTCAGTAGGGTGTCTTTTTGTTTTAGTGATAGTTTCTTTAGCAGAGCAAAAGAATTTTAGTGGAAGGGTTCTGTGAATTTATTGCTAAGGATCTTTATGTATATCATGGGATGTAAGAATTTTTCAGTACACAGAAGCTGAACAATTTGACTGACAGACACAAATTTTTCAGTAGTCCCACAGCCTAGAAGTCCTTTGAGAGTCTGCGCCTTCAAAAATTTCCTGCTCACTTATGATTGCAGATTTCTACTTTTAGTGAATTTGTTTTATACTTGGGTCATACGAACCTACAGAAAATTTGCTTTGTGTTCTCTACTTTCTCATCTACAGCATGGAATTCAACCTTATTTCATATCTTTGTATACACATGCAGTCATGCATAAACTTACATAACACGTTAATCCAAGGCCTTTATTTCTATATTAAAAATTCAGAAAGCATGAAAATTTAAACTGAGGCAAAACAAAGAACTTTAATAGACTATTTGCTATTTCTGAGCTTAAAATATTTCTTGGCCTACATCCCCTGCTCTTGCTTTCCATTCCACAGCATAATTAACCATGTGCTGGGGAATGTTTCACAACATCTCTTTAAAAACGATCCCTGATTTGTGGCATTTGTAATTTTCACTGTGTAAATACTTGCACTTGAACCAACTATAACTTTCTAACTAGGCACTACTGCACATAGAATTGGGCAAGATGCCACAGTCAGCTCTTGTAGTTGGGAATCACTGAATGTCAATATACCACTGACTTAATCCCCGTCTTTCTCAGTTATGCTCTCTATCCTTCACCCCCGAATCTTACTCTCATTTTTTAATGAGGAACAATCAGACTCCCTTGAACTTCTCTTTCTGCTCAGACCCTGCTGTTGAGCATATATTTTTAGACCCACATAGTCCATCACATTCTGTTTCTAAATGAACATGATACTTTTCTAAGAGGAATTTAGATGGTGTAATACTTTTTTTATACCCTTTAAATTAAAATCAAAATTGTCCTACACTGAGCAGTGTTTAGGGGTTGTGACAAGCTCAGTGCATGGGGGTCTTTCCTAAAGGTGCATGGTGAACTATATGGTGTAGGGATCAAATCAGTGTTGGCCCCATTCAAGGCAACTGCCTAAACCCCTGTACCGTGTCTGTGGTACAGACTATTCATACATGTTAGCACAGAAATAAGCGATTAAGATTTTTTTGGAGACCTAGGAGACAGAGTAAAAGGCTGATAGGCACTAAACCCCAAGTTCCACCTCTGTCAATACATGGTCCACAAAGCACCAAGCATGGTAGCATCACTGTACATGAGCGGTACTGAATTTTGGGCTGGAACACTGAACTCTGAGATTTGCACAGACCATCCCCTAGACCCCTGAATACCACTTGGGAAACTTTCACCAAAATATTTTCTGGATCACACTTTCTGAGTTGTTGAATTTTTTTCGGCAGGAGGGAATGTTGGTTACTGGGGATCAAGGTAGGGGTATCACACATAAAAGGCCTGTGCTTTACTAATGTGCTACATTCCCAACTCTATGCTACTGAATTGAGTTATTGAATTACTTAAGAGCTTTGCTCCTTTGGAATACTAATAATATTTAAAAGTAAAAACTTTATAAACTTTCTCACTCTTTTTAAAGCAGTGCTCTCTTCAAGATTGCAAAATTCTTGACAGAAGAGGCTGTCTCATTCATCTTTTAGACTGTTTTAGTGTCGAGTAGTAAATCCACAATAGTTGATATTCAGTGGTAAGATTTTTAAAATTGACTTGATCAGTCAAAAGCCTCCTCTTGTCTACATTCTTGTCTGCACCAACTGGAAGCTTGTGTAGAAGATCCAGATTAAATACTGATTTACTACTGAAGTAGTATCTGCTAAATACATCCTGTGTAAGAGAAATGGGTGAATTGCTAAAAAATAAAATAAAATAACCCCTCTTGCTCTTGCTTCTAAAGGAATGGAATTAACAAAAAGAGGAGACAGCATGTTCTCGAGAGGCATGCAGCACCAGTTCTTGATCATTTCCAAGTGGTACCCTCTGGCTCTTGGAGTCTGAAGGAGAGGAAAATAATTTGAATCTGTCGGTTTCACTAAGTTAGTAAGATTTAGGGTTGAAAAGAGAAGTGACCGGTTTGGGAGAGGACGAAGAAAAAGTTGGCAGACAGTAATGTGGAAAGAACAGAGCTGAGACTCAAGAGTTGCCTACATCTGGGCTGCAGTAGCTCACTTCATGAGAGTTGTGAGAGGAAATGATAGAAGGTAATCAGAGGATACCAGTGATCAAAGACAGGGGGCAAAGCCAAGGAGGCCTGTCTTGAACTCCATTCAGAATGTGGAGAGACATAACATGAGAAGAAAATGAGATTGTGGGGTCAGAATCAGGTGTTGATTTTATTCTGTTATCATTCAGAGGTGAGAAGCACAATACCTCAACTGAAATGGGGAGATGACAGCAGAGGAGGAAGTTTAAATAAATAAATATTTTATTATAGAAAAGACAAAAGAGGAGAGAAGTAAAAAGGGTTGCAGTGATCATAAACAACATGCCAGAAGGATCTCCTGAGGGAAGAGGAAAGATATATATTCTGGAACAAAGTTTTCATCAGATGAATATTTTTTAATTCTAGTTTTAGCAGTTTATAAGCTTTTATTTATTTTTTATTTATTTATTTATTTATTTATTGAATCACCGTGGGAAAGGCTACAAAGCTTTCAGGTTTATGTCTCAGTAATGCAAATATCAAACACATTTCCCTTTACCAATACTCATTTTTTACCATGAAGAACCCCAATAAAACCCCACCCGCCACCCCTCCCCGTCCCTGTGAGGCAGATGAATTCTAGTTAACACTCTATCTGCTTTGATTAGATTCATTGTTTCAATAAAAGATTCACCACTATTATTTAGAGTTCCCCCCCCCCCCCAAATCAGACATGCTGAAAAAGCATTGTGAAGTGATTTGCTTTGTACAGCTGGGTTAAAGAATTAAATGTTGGTTTTGGATTTCTGCTATTTTACCTATTGACCCTGGAAGTATTTCTACTGAAAGTCAGATAGTTAAGAAACTGGTTTCTGTGTTCTGGAGTCGTGGCCGTGCTGGAGAGCCGCTCGCGGGGGGCAACCGGTGGCCTCGGTAGGGCGTGAAGGGCGGAGCGAAACGCCCCCCTTCCCATGAGGTTTTAGTCGCCCCCACACTCCCGGCTCATACCTGCTGTCCACAAGGCTCCCATGTGGCCGCCATCTTTCTTTCCAGAGAGGAGAGGGCGAATGGGGCAACACCTTTTATTTTTTTTTGGTCCTAGAATAGTTTAAAAGTCAGTAAAGAATTGTGGACTCTATTCTGCAGCCCTAGGCTGGGAGTGGGAAAAAATTAAGAAATTTTGATGAAGGAGAAGGTCATGCTCATGTTTATCTAGTAACAGTATCAGTAACAGAGCGAGATAAAAGTAGTATTTTACTGGTATAGTAGTACTGAAAAGTCAGCTTATAGTTTTGACAAAAGCTATATAAAGGGCATTCTTATAGAGGAATGAATGACAGACTGTGTGAGCAGAGTTTGCCTGACCTTTCCTGCAGTAAATGGGGGTCAGTGAGTGGGATGAGAGAAAAGTCATAGCCAGTAAATAGCGGACAATGATGCTTTTCGACAAATCAAACAGCAATAGATCATACTGTTAAGTTTCTATAGCCCACTAGTGTCTTTCAGAGAAAGCTTTAAACTTCTTTACGATCAACTGGCCTGGCTTCACTTGACAATTGTTGACATCTTAAAAGATTGATTATTCTCAACATAACCAACCTTTCTGGGAAGGGTCCTGCTGGCTCTGTGTCTGTGTGAGTGAAGGGTTTATTTAGAGTCAGTTTTCCTTCCATCAGGCCTGTTTGTGTTCACAGTGTCGATCATTTCTGAAAATATGAGTCCATTACT
Organism: Sorex fumeus; assembly: GCF_029834395.1. Lineage (NCBI taxonomy): Eukaryota > Metazoa > Chordata > Mammalia > Eulipotyphla > Soricidae > Sorex > Sorex fumeus. The sequence goes on from NW_026606060.1 coordinate 43,876,163, forward strand.
ATCACTATTGCTTTTTCAAGTGGTCAGCCTGCCATGATGAATGGAAACCAGAGGTAGCCTTAATACTTAAAAGTAACCTATGCTCAGCCACCTGACAGTCAGGACCAGTAGAGACCTACCCCACACAGGCATAGGGAAGTGTTTCTCAAAGGGGTAATGGAAAAATGGCTGCCTACCACTGATACCTTCTGTGCGTCACTAGTGCCATTTTTTTTTGACATAATGTGGTGCTGAGAAGATTGGAGCCAAAAGCAGGCAAGAAGCAAAGTGAGTGACAACAACAAGCAATTTTCTCTCTTCCATAAACTTTTTTCAGGTTATGGTCACCTTTCATTTACCACTAACTTGCTCTAAATTGTATTTAACATTTATATTCTTGAGATTACCAAGATTGTGGAATGTGAGGAGACTTCTGTAGGAAGTAAAGTGAGTTCTCATTAATCTTAACATTAGTGAGAGTAAGAAGGAGAGACATGTGGAGGTAAACAAAATGTTCTTTTTCTATTTCTAACCCTCTTTTGTTCACTCCCTAAGCTCCTGAAACACATGTTGTTCCTCAAACGTAACAGGATGCTCTTCTCCCAACCTCCTTTCACACACACAAGTACCACTTAGCCTTTGTACTTTATGTCCCTTCACTGGAGTTTCACATCTCTCCCTGACATTCCCAAGTTTTCTCCAGAGAGTGGTCTTCTAAAAGATGTCCTTTCTGACTACAATCTTGAAAAGAGACATTCTATTGTTAATACCTCCTCTTTCTTCTATTGTAGATATTGTGTATCACATACATTTATATATTTCACTGCAAAATAACCTCCAAGAACACTTGGTTACAGTTGGTGCTTAGTACCCATGACGGAGAAGTGAATTTGAACAGGAACCTTTCTTCCTATAATTTGTTAATGGAAAATATGGCCTGATTATATTTAAAATAAGTCATGTGCACAGTATCTAGTGTGAAGTGTCTTTCTCCAAAACAATGTTTGTTCATGATGGGAGAGAAAATGAACTGTCTCTATGGAGACACTATGTCCACTATGTGGACACAGATTCCTGGAATGTTTGACTTTCCTCAGAGAATATCAGGGTTTTTTTTTTTAATTTTAAGTCATCATTCTCCATGGGAACAAAAGATTCATTCAATTACTATTTATTTTTAACATCTTCACGCCTCTTAGCATTTGTCTGTGATAAAGTTAAACCACATCTGATAAATGTCCATTGTTTTGAAGATTTGCCTGCAGTTGTTTCCAAATTTCTTGGTTCATTGCATATGTAAACTGGCTTGCAAAACAACACATGAATCTAGACTCGCCCATGCATGCTGAATATTAATTTACAATTCATCACCAACACTACATATTCTCTATCTCACAAAGATGATGATTGTTTTCTAAAATTTTTATTTTGTAAGTAAAATTGTTTAATTAAAAAATCTCATTTCCCTCTTTTCCTTTAAAGATAGAAGTTCTTACAGATTTAAGATTCTTTTCTGAAGCCTTTTCTGAGATGATGTATATTTTTTATGGAAAAAATATGCCCTCCTCCATACCTGCTGGATATAAACCCTTTGGAAGAGTGAAGGTAAATAAACTTGTTGGTTGATTCAAAGTCATTTGTTTACCTTTAGAGATGACCTTCCTGAAATCTAGGAAGTATTTCCACAGAAATATGTTTACAAGTGTCTTGTACCTCTTTGTCTACTGATGACTATCAGCCTTGAACTTTTTACAAAATTCCCTTGTCAGGGATAGAAGGGTCATGTGGGAGGAGACTATTTTGAAATAAATTTTTGTATTGAACTTCTGGCTTAAGATAATGTACTTTGCTCTTTATTATAATTAAATAGTTCAGTCTGGTGTTGATCAACCAGAGACAATATGGACCCCTGTTGGCCCCAGATTATCCCGAGGGTGGGGAGCTACAGGTGAAAACCATGTAAATGGGGTACTGTATCATGAGCCTGGGAGCATTAACCTAATATGACAGGGGACCATGGGAAGAAAATAGGTTGGATGGGGCTATGATAAGGAAAAGGTTGAGAAACACTGGCCTCCTAAACACATCTAACAGCTACGAACTCTCAGACTCTGGGGTTTAATTTTATATCTTCTGGTTATGTTCTTAGTCAAGACAATCTCTACTGTGTCATATTTGGATATTTTAAATTTATTTTTCTTACGCAAAAGATTTAAGGTTTTGTAGTTCAAATTTCTTCTCATTTTTGTAAGGAGACAACAGTTGTCTATTTTTGTTCAGGCTTTTTAATTGCTTTAAGCTTTGGGGATTCATTTTACCTCACTTTCTTAATTTGTCTTTGTAAATTGGAAAATTGAAGTATCCTTGAGAATGAATCCCAGAGTTTATATTTAACTCAGAGTGAGGAACTTTTTCTTGATTTCAGTTTTCATGTGTTCTGGAAATCACTAGGTCACCTTGTTCTAAAGGAGGTGCTTAGGCTACTGTGGGTTAGCACTCAAAGAAATAGGAGTTAAGAACCAAGGAGGTAAGTTTTAAGAGGAGACCTTATATGTAACGAGGGACAGTGACAGAAAATATGTGTAAGTGGGATTCAAATTTGGAGGATATAAAAGACACTGGGAAAGAGGTTGTATATTTAAAAAATTATGTGTATATGTTAATGTTTTATATATATACATATATATAATATAACGTATACATATATATAATATATATTCATTGCTTCAGTGTTTTCTCCTAAAACACACCTGCTTATTTCTCAGTATGACAGCTACAGCTTTATAATTGATTGCAATAGGGTATGTATGATGTTATTTATAGAAGCTTCTAAGAGAGATGTTCAGTAGGCTATAGGAAGTATGTGTGTTTTGAGAAAGACAGACACAGAGAGAAAGCTAAGGAAAAGAGAAAGGAAGAGGATGAAGGGTGATTGTGTAAGGAAGAGGTACATTGGCAATTTTGTTTCTTTTTTTTTTTCAATTTTTTTTTTATGAATCACCGTGAGATACAGTTACAGACTTAAAAACTTCCCTGATTAAATTTCAGTCATAAATTTTGTTTCTTTTCTGTGGCTTCAAGTAATTTATCTGGGCAGCAGGGTTAAATCTGAACTATTTTCGTGCTTCTCTTTCTAAATAAAAGTAAAGTAAAGGCCCTCCCGTTGATCGTCGATTTGCTCGAGCGGGCCCAGTAACGTCTCCATTGGAGACTTTGTTGTTACTGTGTCTGGCATATCGAATACTCTCGGTAGCTTGCCGGGCTCTCCGAGAGGGGCGGAGGAATCGAACTCGGGTCGGCCATGTTGGCCGCGTGTAAGGCGAACGCCCTACCCGCTGTGCTATCGCTCCAACCCGAGCTCTTTCTAAATGGTTTGAATTTTGTTATAATTATACTTTAATGCACTTGAAAATATATGCTTACTAGTTTCAGCCACTAGTCAAGACTTGGTGGTATAGCTCTAAAAGGTAAATGCTGTAGTTGCCTTCCTAGGAGCGAATTGGATGATACAGGCCAGTGAGAAAGATCAGAAATGTGAGACCTCTCACTCTAGGTCACATGAGGTGATAAGGGACAGTCTAGCTGAGTAGAACGATCAGAATAGTGGGGGACTTTATAAATTCAAGATGGTTTGGGAAAATCTGTAATAATGGAGCTTGGAGAAGAAAAGAGTTGAGGTAATAATCTTACAAACAGGAAAAGCCACGAGGGTCCATCCCTGTGAGGTAGGGTTGGACATGCTGGTTGAAGAAACCAAGTTTGCCATGGGATTAGAGAGGAAGAGGAGGAGAGGGGAAGTGAGGCACATGAGTGCGTCATAGACCATATAGGACCTCCTCAGCTTGAGGTGAGGAGCTGGAGTTTATTTGAGCAAAGGAAGGAGGTAATGGGAATTAAATGTGCGAGGAACAGCTTTGCTGTTTGGGGAATAGACTGTGGAAAAGCACAGGTAAAAGGAGATAAACAAGTAGAAGAGGTCTTAGTGGATAAAATGTGAGAAGTCCACTATCAGTTTGACAGTATGGGAGTGAGTGAGTGGTGAAGGTAAGCCCAAAGGTACTAGGTGACGGATTAAGTGTGGGATCTGAGCATGTCCAGAGAATTCAATGTGAGCTATTGGTGAAAAAAAATGTGTGTGTGTGTGTGTGTGTGTGTGTGTGTGTGTGTGTGTGTGTGTTTTACTGGAAAAGGGAATCCTGCTCTTGACAGGGTAAAACATCTCAAGGGTGAGATCCTTTGTAAAGACTACCTACTAGAGATATAGAACACAAAGGTTCAAAAAGGGCATGATCTGGAATTGAATGCAAACGTTAGGGTTGCAAGAAAGTCTGGGGAGCGTTGGCTGAGAAATTTGGAATTATGGGACTCGAAATGGCTGGAGACTGAGACATATGAAGAGAAGTAGGAGACAGAAGACTGAACTTTGGGGTCCTCCACATGTGGAGTTCAGTAAGTTGAGAGGAAGACCTAGTTGGACAGATGGAGACAGGGGAATTTTCCAAAGCTTTGGCTTTCATCAAAACCAACCAACCAATAACCAAACTGAACTAATCTTTCTAAGTAAAACCCCAAAATTCATTTTTATCAATTCATTTTCATAAGACAAAAGTGTAGAGGAATCGTCTCCCAGTGGATTGTGAATTCACGTTTTGCATTCTCAAAGTTAATTTGCAGCTTTCCAGCTTCAATTGGGAATTTGAAAAGTATAATTAAAAGAGGAAATGCGTTCAGGTTTTATAATTAAAGTAGGGACCAATGTTATTAGATTGCAGAATAGTTATTTAAAGAAAGGATTAATGAATTAGATTTTAGTTGAAAATGAAGTAACCCAAAAAGTCTTATAGATTACTATTGGACTTTTCACAAGTCTTTTTTAAAAATCCTGTATTTTAACATTATACTTATATTGGGACTCGGTTCTCATCACCAAACCTAAAGTCTCTTTATCAACTCTCTTCATGTACATCATCAAACATCTACCTCTATATTGAGTTACTTACTTTTCAATGAATTGCAAGGGATAAAGAATATTTTCCAAAAAAGAGAGAGAAAAATATTAAAACACCTCCCAACACTTTCTTCTTAAGAGCAAGATATATTCACTTGGGTCCAAAGCAGATCTTGAGACAAGGATTTGGGAGCAAGTGGCAGTATGATTGGGCCAGATGAGAGAGAAGGTAGGAAAGAGATAGAGGATGAGGAAAATGAATCCAGTATTATTTCTGAGTGTTCTGCTGTGGACAGCTGGGCCCTCAGAGTGGTCATGACAAACCATGGTAGTCTCCCTATGTTGCCAGCCTTTTCCTCACACTCCTGTCTCCGAAATCTAACTGAAGATACTGGAGGCAGAAGACCATCCATGAGAGAGTGGCTTGTCTACAGAAGTGGCTGGTGATTTCCAGGTGTCCTTGGGGCTCTGGCTGGGGCATCAGTTTCACTTCTGTACATGGGCACCTTTTCAAAAAGGCTGTGTACCAAGAGGATGTATTCCAGGTGACAGTCCAACAACTGAAGTAAATAAGCGTAAGATTCCTAATGCTGCATTTTATTTGGAGCCACGCATGTCAGCAGAAACTCACAAAAAAGGAATCACAAAAGAAGTCTTTCTGAAGAGTAATGCAATTGTTTCCCCCCTCAAACTGGCAAAGACTGTTTTAAGTGACACTAAAGCTATTTAAAGTATAGTGAACTTGCTTATTTGGGTGGAAGCATAAGTTGTGTTTGTTTTGTTCAGTTCTCTCAATATATTCTTGTTTTGACCCAGCAAGTATATCCATAAACCTAGCCAGATGCAGCCATTGAAAAATAGTCAGGATATTAACCAGTGCTTGGAAGGGGTCACTCTAGGTGGGAGATGAGAGAGAGAGAGAGAGAGAGAGAGAGAGAGAGAGAGAGAGAGAGAGAGAGAGAGAGAGAGAACCTTTCATAGAGGCAGGCTGGGTGACAGTGGGGGTGGGGGTGGCAGGAGGGATACTGGTGGCAGGAAATGTGAGCTGGTGGAGGGATGGGTGTTGGAACACTGTACGACTGAAACTCAACACGAAAGTTTTGTTACATTTCATGGTGATTGAATTAGAAAAAAAGAATATTAACCAGTGCTGTTTAAAGTGGGTCTGAGTTGGGAGGTTGGGTAAAAATGATCCTTTTAGATGCATAAAAATAAGGAAGGTGTTTATTAGGCTATATTTATGGAATGGATATGGATAAGGATTAGACTAAAGTTAGTAAATAATGCAACATGGAAAGAATTTTGAAGTAAAGTAAAAATGGAGTATAATGTGTATATATATGTGTGTATTTATATGTGTGTAATACATATACATATATGTGTGTATTCATGTATTTTGTGACTACATATATGTGTATGCATATACACATATATGCATCTTTATGCATATATAATATATATAATAAAAGACATTGAGGCGCCAGAGAATATAGCAGCTAGAGGACTTGTGCTGCATGTGGCTAACCCAGGTTTGATCCCTGGCACCCAATATGGTCCCCCAATTTCTGAGAGCAAAACCAGGAGTAACCCCTGAGCTTTGATGGGTCTGGCCCAAAATATCTCTCTCCACACACAAAAATAGACATTAGAAGAAATTGGTAGTAAAGACACCAATATATTAACTTTAATGACCTAAAGACGTTTCTTTTCTATATTTTTTTTCAATGTTTGTGGGGGAATGGGGTACACCTGATTGTATTTAGAGTTTACTACTGGCTCTGTGCTCAGGGATCGCTACTAGTGGGCTTGGGGAACCCAATGGGGTGCTAGGGATCAATCTAGGTTGGCCTTGTGAAAGGCAAGCGCCCCACCCACTGCACTATTGTGCTGGCCCCTATACTTGTATTTTGTGACTAGATAATATGTTACTTTTATACTTAGAGTGATATATACATTTTAAACACAAAGAGTTTCATTAAAAAATATTACAACTACTGAAAAGATACTCAAATGATCTTGTTCCTAATTTAATGTTTTTTATGTTGACAGGTATTTCAATCATTTGATACAGGAAAATCTCTTTATAATAAAGAAAATGCACAGGTAAGGTTAAAGATCTTTTTAAAACATTAGTATGTATGAACATTTTGAACGTAATTTTACTTACTTTAAAATTTGATAGATCTAATACTGCTTTAAATTTTTTTCCTATGTAATATATATTCTTTTGTACCGCAAAGCCTGACAAGCTCCCCATGGCATATTTGATATGCCAAAAACAGTAACAACAAGTCTCACAATGGAGACGTTACTGGTGCCCGCTCAAACAAATTGGTGAGCAATGGGGAGGACAGTGGACAGTGCAGTAATATAATCTTTAATTTATCATAGGGTTTTATCTCAAAATGCTGAGGTCAGAGGTAGGATTGGACACAAATTGACCTGGTCTCCACTTGAGCCATATCATAAATTGATCTAGATTTCTTAATGGCACATATGTATTAAGTTTGTTCATAAAACCAATTTAGGAAAACTGTGATTTTTATCTTGATCTAGGAAGACAACTACATATGGACCTTGATTTCAAGAGAAGAATTTTGTGTCTTTTACAATATTGCACTTGTTCAGTCCCATTTTTAATCATTTCCCTTTTTTCCACTTGTGTGCAGCTGCCTCTCAGCCTATAGTATGAAAGATTTTCACATGACATTTTCATATTTTCATATTTTCTAACTTCTCCAAATAATCTTTACCAACTAAGGACTAGCTTGCCCGTTTGAATACACTTCTTGTCAGGAAATGAAGGATGGGAATAGACGTGTTTGTGTTAATTGCCACTAGAAAGTGTTGGAGGGCAGAGTGGAACAAAACTACTGTTAGGGATCTCACCTGGCATTGGGAACAGATTCACTTAACCAGTGACAGCGCATAGAAACACACAGACCTACTATGATTGTTATTATTTTTTGTTTCTGGGCCTAACTCAGCAGTACTGAGGAGTTACCCCTTGCTCTATACTTGGTGGTCACGTGGTCACTCTTGGTGGTACTTGTAGAATAGTGGGATTACCAGATAAATCTAAATCTGGGCTTTCTATATAGATCACAGCTCCTGCTCTTTGAACCATCTCCTCGCCCTTTGTTGTCATGATGATTATTTTAAAAAATTATTTTAGGCCATTAGTTGGCAGAGCTCAGAATCACTTCTGGCAAGGTTCCTATTTAGTGCCAAGGATGAAACTGTGGTTGACCACATGCAGAACAAGCTCCCTACATGCCATCCATCCTCTCTCTCTAACCCCTTTGTTGTTGTTTTTTAATACCAGGAAATAGCATTCTGTTTCATTATGTAAGGTATTTATTTTTATTAAATCATTTTGAGAGACAGTTTCTCAAAATTGCTTTATTTCTGTCTTCTATAGTTTGGATAGGGATATATCCACCTTTTATTAAATGTAATCTTATTGCTTTTCTATTATTGCTCATTTCATTCCACAAACTTCACTTTTAATTATGATTCAAATGAATCATTGTTTTTGCCCTAAACTTTGTTTTAATTTATAAGCCTGGAGTGAAAGAACAAGTAATGGGAACACAAATGCGTATTCATATTTCATTTCAGTATTCTGAGACCTTGGGCTGTTTAAGAGTATTTATTTATTTTTCTAGATACAAATGCTAAGGAATCCTGAGTACACCTCTTTTAAGGAGTGATTTTAGAATATAAAAGGGAGGTCTGTCTGATCGTTACTTTTTAAACAAAAAGAGACTGGCAGTATAATAGAAATCAATTTCTATTAGCTAACTAATTAAAACAGAACCTTTGGACTGCTTAATTCTCTTTAGGTTACACTTTCCATTTCCTGTATAGAGAGGGAGAGAAAAAGGAATGTTAAATAGTATTACTAATTAATCATTTTTGATCCTCAAGTGTTTGTGTGTAATTGTCAAGGCTCATTAAATTAATGTTTGCTATGGAGAAAAAAAAAAAGGAGTTCTCCATCAACCCATCCCCCAGCCATGTCAGTTTCTTTTTTCCATGGGGAATATCAGCCATTTTCCTAGAATAATCAGAGGTTACCTGATGGGCTCAATACTGCCCCCTGCTGGGATTTTCTGAGATGCATTGATTTCCATCTCTCTTAGAGGTTAAGTACAACCAACTCATCTGTCTCCCATGGTTTGGATAGTAATATATCCACCTATTATTAAATGTGATCTTCCTTCTTTTCTGTTACTGTTCATTTCATTCCTCTCCCAAACAAAAAGACAAATACTTCTCTGCTTTTCTAGAACCTGCCTTTTCTTTTAATTCAACAAATATCTAAGAAAAGCCTATTGTGTACAAGGCATTGGCCTGATGATTTGAATAAATACGTTACTCTGTCAATGAAGTAGAAAGACTCCAACTCCATAGGATGCTTATAGTTTAGTGTTGAGGCCAGTGATACCATAATATATAATTACACAGCATGATAGAAGGTGAACATACTGGAAGAGAACAGAAACCCAGCAGCTTGCAGTGAGGATTTGGAACATGGAACTGGATTGGGGTTGTCTTTAAACAAGGTTATCCTATTATTCCTCATTGAGATGGTCAGTGAACAGACCAAAGCCAGGTGAAGACTCAAAGATGGAGGAAATACATGGTAGGAGAGAGAACAATGAATACAAAGGCCCTGGGTGGGAAATGTCTTGGCTAGTGTGACCGGAGATATATGGAAGGTGATAGGACAGTAGTAGACAGTAAAGTCAGAGATACTAGGGGATGGGATTTAGAAGGGCTGTAATAGGTATTTTTGTAACTTCCGCTCTTTCTCTGAACAAAAGGGAAGCCACTGCTGATTTGAAGCAGAAATACAACCTGATCACATAAGACAAGCTGTAGAACCTCCCAAGTGCCAGATACTATCCCAGTCAACCAGTGATAAAGGGAAATTCCCAATCCATGTAGAACTTATATTTGTGTGTGTGTGTGTGTGTATGCGTGTGAAAGCATGCATGCATGTACATGTATCCACAGGCATACTTGTAGAACAGGAATACATGAACATGCCTAACTTGAGAGGGGGATTTGACATCCAAGTAGAGGAATTAGAAGTTGATTCTGAGACTTGAGTGCAGGAAAAGGTGGAGCTAAAGAGAATAACTTGGAATTTCATCAGCATTTTGATGAAATGAAAATGTGGACCAAATTAAGGTCATTTAAGGGGAGTGAGTGAAACCAATCCATGGTCACTTCACTTATTATTAATGGGAATAGCAGAAAACAGACGAGGAACCAGCAAAAAATGATTTAAACAGAGTGACTGATAGGGTTGGACAATCACCAGGGGAATGTGGTGGCTTAAAAGCCAATGGAAGAAACATTTGCAGAAAGGGGAGTGATTAATAGTGTCAGTTTTTTTCCTGATGATTGAAGTATCATAATTTCCCAAGTCTTAAGATCTCTGCATTAAGAGATGTGCATCGCCTTATAGTTGAGGGAATATGACAGTTTAATTGGCATCTGAAATAATGGTGTCTTAGATTAACAGTTACAAGGCATGTTAGGATTGAAAATTGAACATCAGAGATAGCCAAGCACAGGCCAGTGGTGACCTTGAGCAAAGGGTTTCAATGTTAGGATGGAGTAGAAGCAAGTAAAAGGAGAGAAATGGGAATTTTGACAACCTGTGTGCTGATGGGAATATTTTGGTAGAAATGGAACTTTTGGGGGGAAGGGAGCTCACAACCAGGGTGCTCAGTTATTACTCCTGGTGGGGCTCAGGGGATCACATGGGGTGCAGAGCACTGAGCCTGGGTTTGTCGCATGCAAAATAAGCGCCCTACCCAGCCTTAGAAATGAACCTTTTATGATGTAGTAGGGAAAGTGTGAGTAAACTCAGGGAGGTCAGGACCAGCACCACGCAGGCGATCATTCTTTGGTAGCTGAGGGGAAGCAGAATAGTGTGGCAGGTACTTGGGCAGTCGGGGAGAGTGAACTATGGGGCTGTGGTACACTAGTTCCTACCAGCTTCAGTTTCCCCTGCTAAGTAGAGAATGAAAGGCCATTTGCTGGAGAGAGCCTCAGGGAGAAGGGTGAGAATTTAGAAATGAGAAGAGAAGAGCATGATGCAGTTGTCTAGGGAAGAGGGAGAGTAAATAGACCGGGAAAATGTGGGTTGATAACCAGGCAACACCGCGTGTTTGGTCAGGAATATAATGTGGAACCACTTTCACGATTAGGTATTTCTCCGGCCTTCTTCAGTTTGAGCAAACATGCACCATGGAGGTTCAGAATTGGGCTACACCAGGATGATGCTTTTGCCCAGGAAATATGTATGTATGAGAGAGAGAAGGCAGGAAGTTGAGGGTTTCCCTCCAAGGAGGATGCCAGTGACTGCAGTCACAGTGGATGCAGTGAGTGCAGAGTCTGAACTGGGTAGGTAGCTTGCCAGTCAGCTTACTCTTCCACAACTCCTGACTGGTAGCTCTCGTGTCATCATGCCTGAAGCAGAGCATGTGCATTGCTGTCAACTTTCACCCTTCCCTGTCTTGATGAGGTGTCTTCTTCAGACTCTTTTGTTATGGTGCAGGACATACCACATGAGGCACATGTCACAGATTGGTGGGGAATAGCAAAAGTGCTGTGGAACTTCTAAGATTGTCCTGACAGTATGTGTCTCTCTGAATAGAACTGCTAATTATGGTACCTTGGGTCTATCTCTGCATTTTCCAACAATACCAAATGGGGAAAGGGGAAGAGAACTGAAGTTAATAAAGACTAAAAATGATATTTTCTAATTTGTCTTCCCTCTTTCCCCAATTTTTAGGCACTTGATGAATTAATAAATAAAGGCATGCCTCCAATTCTGACTACCATTGGCCAACAACATCTCTTAAATAAGTATTCTTTTGTCAAGGCATACTTTTTAATAAATTTGGCTGCAACAATAAACTGTATCCCAGAATGTATAGCAAAAAGTCCACCGAATCCTGAGAAGTACAAAATAAATACACTGAGCTTGAAAGGTAATATTTTATGTTTCCTTCTTTTTTTCACTTTTTTTTTTTGCGGGGGGGAATTCTCTTTTCTTTCTTTCTTTCTTTCTTTCTTTCTTTCTTTCTTTCTTTCTTTTAGTGAAACACCATGAGGTACAGTTGTAGACTTAAAAACTTTCATGCTTGGGTTTCAGCTGTACAGTGTTTGAGTATCCATCCATCCACCAGTGCCCATTCTCCACCAACAATGATCCCAGTCTATACAGGACTTTATATCCCTATTTTCACTTTCTAAAGAACTCTTTGTACTGCTTTCCATAGAGGAAGAGACAGACAATATTCCCACCCAAAATAATTGAAGCTCTTATCTCATCACATCCCCACCAACACTAGTTATTTACAATGCTTTTTATATATGCCATTCTCATTGGTGTGAGGTGACATTTTTTAAAAAATTTATTTATTGAATCACTGTGAGAAAAGTTACAAAGCTTTCAGATTTAAGTCTCAGTCATACAATGATTAAACACCCCTCCCCTCACCAGTAATTATTTTTCACTACCAAGAACCCCAATATACCCCCCTCACACCCCTCCCGATGCCTGTGAGGCAGGTGATTTCTACTTCTCTCTTTACTTTGAATACATTCATTATTTCTTTTTTTTGGGGGGGCGGTCACACCCGGCGATGCACAGGGGTTACTCCTGGCTCTGCACTCAGGAGTTACTCCTAGCAGTGCTCAGGGGAACATATGGGATGCTGGGAATTGAACCTAGGTCGGCCACGTGCAAGGCAAACACCATACCCACTGTGCTATCTTTCCAGCCCCTACATTCATTATTTCAACAAAAGATGCACCATTATTATTTGGAATTTTCCCCAACAATCAGAACTGCTGAAAAGGCATTGTGAAATAATTTATTTTCTATTGCTGGTTATGAAAACCCTATGAGGTCGCGCAGCCGATACTTTATTAATTAGGTCTGGAGGGATTTCTGCCAAGAGTCAGATAATTACGAGATTGGTTTTTGTGCGTCTGGTGCCATGGCCGTGCCGGAGAGCCGCTCATGGGCATGAAGGACGAGCCTGTTCTGCCCACCTTCCCATGTGGCTGCAGTTGCCCCATCACCGCCGGCTTATACCTGGCTTTCCAATACACTCTGAGGGGACGGCCACTGTGCTGCCAGGGGGTAAAAGGTGGAAGAGACAGACACCCTTTCCCTCCCGGGGTGGGGGGATATGGTGTCAGAGTTTAACGCATAGTCCATTCACATTTCTGCTGCAAGCTTCTGGGCTCTGGATTAATTCCAAGTGTCTCTGGTGCCATGGCCGTATTGGAGAGCCACTTGTGGGGGCCAGCTCATGGCCTCAGTTGGGCGTGAAGTTTTTTCACTTTCTTTTCCCTTTCCTTTTTCTAACTACTTCCCAACCATGCCCAATAATTCAGTATATATTTTTGGATATTGTATGAACAATCTCCGGTATATTTTCTCATATTTTCCTCTACATTCACTTAATAACATGCATGTGATATTATATCTAGTTACATGTTTATAGACATACATATTACTTTTATACTTTTTATTTGCACATGGTAGAATTTATTTATTCACAATAATATATTTTGTGTTTTTTTTACATATGCATGCTTCTCCTATTAATAAATACCATTAAAAACACTTCAAATCAACTTTTGTGCTTCAGTGTATGATATCCGATATGATACATATTAATATAGTGCATATATATTATGCGCTATTTTCTACATAATAATAACTCATATCTATGACTTATAATACCCATTAATAGAATTTATGAACCATAGTATATATATGGATTTTGAATGTATTAGATATTAAATTATATGCCTTAGATTAAATGTCTAATCTAAGGCATTTTAGGCATATCATATGCCTTCATAGTCATTGTTTTTACACATGTAGCATTAATTAACTAGATTTCAATTAGAAGAATGTCTCTTGTTTCTAATTTTTTTTAATTAAAGGCTTGTGATTTACAGAGTTACTCCTAGTTGAGTTTTAGACATAAAATATTGCAGCACTGATTCCACCACCAGTGTCAACTTCTCTTCACCAATGTTCCCAGGGTTCCTCACATATCCCTCTCCACCCCCTACACCTCCAGCTTATCCTCTTCACAAACACCCTTTTTTAAATATTTTTATTAGTGTTTCACTAATGAGGTACAGTTTTGTTGATTTGAAGTGTTTTTAATGGCATTTATTAACAGGAGAAGCATGCAAATTTGAGGTACAAATTTTTGTGCTTGGTTTTTGATTATACAATGATCAAATACCCATTTCTCCACAAGTGCCCATTTTCCACCACCATGTATCCCAGTATCCCTCCCACTACCATGTATCCCATCCTCCCCATCCCACCCTGCCTCTGTGGCAGGGCATTCCCTTTTGTTCTCTCTCTTCTTTTGGGTGTTGTGGTCTGTAAAAGAGACATTGAGTGGCAATCATGTTCGGTCCATAGCCCACTTTTAACATGCATCTCCCATCCTGGGAGGATCCTCCAAACACCCTTTATTTGGTGCTCCCTTCTCTATCTGAGCTGCCCTTTCCCCTGGAATGCCTGGCTGGCCTGTAAGCCATGGAGTAATCCTCCTGGCTCTGATCTTGGCTATTCTTGGATATTAATCTCCTATTTTGTTACTTTATGTCCCCTAGATGAATGCGATTTTTTTATGTCTTTCCCTCTCTTTCTGACTCATTTCGCTTAGCATGATACTTTCCATGTAGTACCACTTGTATGTAAATTTCATGACTTCATATTTCCTAACAGCTACATAGTACTCCATTGTGTAGATGTACCAAAGTTTCTTTAACTAGTCATCTGTTCTTGGGCACTCAGGTTTTTTCCAGATTCTGGCTATTGTAAAGAGTGCTGCAGTGAACAAACAAGTGCAGAGGTCACTTCGACTATACATTTTTTCCTCTCTGGGATATATTCCCAGGAGTGGTATTGCTGGGTCAAATGGGAGCTCAATTTCTAATTTTTTGAGAATCGTCCATACTGTTTTCCAAAAGGGCTGAACCAGTCGGCATTCCCACCAACAGTGAAGGAGTGTCCCCTTCTTGCCACATCCCTGCCAGCATCGGTTGCTTTTGTTCTTTTGGATGTGGGCCAGTCTCTGAGGTGTGAGATGGTATCTCATTGTGGTTTTGATCCACAGGCACCTTTGAAAGTTGGATTGTTAAATTTTGAGTCTCTTGATTTCAGTGTTGTTGATTCTGGGTTTGGATATTTGGCTCTATCATTCCTTATCATTCCTTTGCACCTTTGTACCTGAATCCCGTGATCTGGCACTTTTGCTTCTCATCTGTCTCTTCTTCCCCTTCTCTTTATTCTTTTCTTCTCCTCTCTGTACTCTAGGACCGATGTTGATCTTAGCATCCCCCCACTTTAAAACATTGCATTCTCTCATCCATCTAAACTAAATACCACATAAAAGTCATAGCATCCTGTGTTTATCCTTCTGACTTCATTTAATATGATATCTTCCGATTCCATCCATGTTGTTTTAATTGCATGATGTCATCAGTCATCATATCTTACAGCATTACAGTATTCCATTGTGTACATATATACACATATGTACACACACATATATATGCTGTGTGTATGTATATATGTATATACACACAACATCTTCATTTCCAGTTATCTATTGTTGGACATCTAAATTAATCCCAAATCTTAGCTATTGTACTCAGTGCTGCAATGAATAATGATGTGCACATGTTCTTTTGAAAGAATATTTTTTTTCTGTCCTGGGGATAGATACACAAAAGTGGAATTGCTGGGTGATATGGAAACTCAATTCTGAGTTTACTGAGTACTCTCCATACTGATTTCCATAGGAGTTGTACCAGACAACAATCCCACCAGCATTGGATGAGGGTTCCCTTTTCACCACATGCCCGCCAACAGAGATTGTGACCAGTATTTTTTTCTTTTTTTTTTTTAATGTAGAAGTACTGCTATTTATTTAGCCACTGATTAGCTGATTGAATTGTGCATGAACTCCACTTTACTTTTTTTTCATTTTTTATAATTTTATTTATTGAATCACTGTGAGAGCAGTTACAAAGCTTTTGGGTTTAAGTCTCGGTTACACAATGAAACACCCGTACCTTCACCAGTGCCTATTCTCCACCACCAGAAACCCCAGTATACCCCCATCCCACACCCTCCCCTTACCTTTGGGGCAGATGATTTCCACATTACTCTCTCTCTCTCTAATAACATTCAATATTTTGATACCAGACCCACCATTATTATTTGAGATTTTACCCCAACACTCAGATCTGCTGAAAATGCAACAGTGGACAATTTGCTCTCTATTGCTGGTTATGAATAACATATGATGTCGCATGGCTGCAGTAGTGGCCGTGCGATTTTGAAATTCCAAAATTTTAACAATTAAATCTGGAGGGATTTCTGCCAAAACCTGCTGGATTCCAAGATTTGCTCCTGAGTCTCTGGGATCATGGCCGTTAAGCAGCTTGATCAGGAGCCAGAAAGGCCATTCATGGGTGATGACTTGGGGTCTCATTGGGCTGGGGAGGACAGGACCGGCTCCATCCCCATCCCATGAGGCCCTAAATGTCTTGTCACTGCGGGCCCAAACCTGACTGTACAATGGCCTCTGGAGGATGGCGGCCACCGAGCCACCTAGGGGAAGAAGGCCGAGGGACAACACCCTTTCCCCCCTGGGGTGGCCCGGTGACAGTAACCTACTGCGGGTTCCGGACGCATTTCTGCCAAAAGCTGCTGGATTTTGGGATTTGTTTGAGTCTCTGGGATCATGGCCATTAAGCAGCTTGATCAAGAGCCAGAAAGGCCGTTTGTTGTCGATGACTTGGGGTCTCCTTGGGACGGGGAGGACAGGATCGGCTCCACCCCCATCCTGTGAGGCCCAACGAGTTTCGTCACTGCCTGACTGCCCAATGGCCTCTGGAGGATGACGGCCAATGAGCCACCAAAGGGGAGCAGGCAGTGTGACAACACCCTTTCCCCCCTGGGGTGGCCCAGCGACAGTAACCTACTATGTGGTCTGGACACATTTCTGCAAAAACTGCTATGTTTCGAGATTTGTTTCTGAATCTCTGGGATCATGGCCGTTAAGCAGCTTGATCAGGAGCCAGAGAGGCCGTTCGTGGGCAATGACTTGGGGTATCATTGGGGTGGGGAGGACAGGACCGGCTCCACCCCCATCCTGTGAGGCCCAAAATGTCTCGTCACTGCAGGCCCAAACCTGACTGTCCAGTGGCCCCTGGAGGATGGCGGCCACTGGGCCGCCAGGGGGAACAGGCTAAGGCACAAAACCTATTCCCACCTGGGTTAGCCCAGCACTGGTAATCTACTGCAGGGACCGGACACATTTCTGCCCAAAGCTGCTGGGTTTCGAGATTTGTTTCTGAGTCACTGGGATCATGGCCATTAAGCAGTTCAATCAGGAACCAGAGAGGCCATGCCTCCAATTATATAGCTGAGCCAGAGGTGGTTTGTGGGTGTGTCTCCCACATACCTAACTTTTGGTCATTTACTTTCTTGGTAAACTTTGCCCTCAGTTTTTGGGATTTGACCAAAGGCGCAGCAGCAATTTTGGGGTATCTGGAAGTCTGAAGGCGCCATCAGGCTGCTGATGCACTCACCTCACAGGTACAGATTGACCTGCTGGTGGCATCATACCCCCTCAGTATTTTTGATATGTGTCATTCTCATTGATGTAAGATGATATATCATTGTCATCTTGATTTGGATTTCCCTGATAATGAGTGATGAGCAATTTTTCACATGCCTGTTGACCATCTATTGGTATTCCTCAGAGAAGTATCTGTTCATTTTCTCTCCCCATTTTTTGATGGGAGTTTTAGATTTTTTTTGATCTTGTGAATAATTTATAGATCCTGATATTGATACTTTTTCTGATGTGTTGAGTGGGATTATTTTCTCCAACTGATCTTGTTTTGTTTTAACCCATGTTTCTTTTGTCATACAGAAACTTTTTAAGTTTGATGTAGTCCCATTTGTTTAGTTTTGATTCTGTAGACTTTGCAAATAGCATCGTATCATTGAAGAATTGCTTATTATTGATTTTCATGCTTTTGACTTCCTCCTCATTCAGTTTTGGGAAATTACAATTTTCTAGGAATCTTTTAGTTTTTTCTAGGTTTTCCAGCTGGGCTGGAGCTATAGCACAGCCGGTAGGGCGCTTGCCTTGCAAGCAGCCAACATGGCCGACCCGAGTTCGATTCCTCCGCCCCTCTCAGAGAGCCCGGCAAGCTACTGAGAGTATCTTGCCCGCATGGCAGAGCCTGGCAAGCAACCCGCGACGTATTCGATATGTCAAACACAGTAACAACAAAGTCTCATGATGGAGACATTACTGGGCCCGCTCGATAAAATCGATGAACAACAGGAGGACAGTGACAGTGACAGGTTCTCCAGCTTAACAGAGAAGAGTTGTTTATAGTACATTCTCATGATGCATTGGATTTCTGGGGGGTCTGTTGTAATCTCTCCCCTTTTATTTCTGATAAATTTGTTTGAGCACTTTCCCTTTTTTTCCCCATGAGTCTACCCAATGATTTGTCTATTTTGTTTTTTCTTTCAAAGAATCAGCTTCTGGTTTCATTGATTCTTTGTATTGCTTTCTTGGTTTGTTTATTGTTGATTTCTGTTTTGGATTTTATTATTTCTCTACTTCTACTAGTCTTTAGATTTATTTTGTAATGGTTCTCCAGACATTTAAGTGTGCATTTAGGTTGTTGATTTAATCTTTTTCTTCTTTTCTTATGTAGGCCTGTGTTGCTATGAGTTTCCCTTCGAAGTACTGCATTTGCTGTGTCTCATAGATTTTGGTAACTTGTTTTTTCATTGTGATTAGTTTCAAGGAATCTTTTCATTTCTTCCTTGATTTTCTCTTTGCTATAGCTGCTATGTAGTAGCATGGTATTCAGTCTCTAGAGTTAGAGTTTATCCTCTTCTTCTTTTTATTGTAATTTTTATTTTCATGGCATTGTTGTCTGATAGGATGCTTAGTATGATTTTTATGTTTGTGAATTTATGTAAGTTAGACTTATGTTCTGAAATGTGATCTATCCTGGAGAATGTGCTATATGCACTAGAGAAGATGTATTTGGCTTTTGGAGGATGGAAAGCTCTGTAGAAATTCATTAGTCCTGCTCTTCCAGTTCCTCATTATGACTGTTGTATCTATACTAATATCCTGTCTAATGGATCTACCCAGTGGTGATACTGGGCTTTTGAAGTCTCCCACTACTGTTATGTTTTCATCTACGTTTTTCTCTATACTTTTCTGACCCAACATTTAGTGCGTATAAGTTGATGAGAGTTAGTATTTCTTGGTCTGTTGTTCTCTTGATTAATAAGTAATGCCCATCCCTGTCACTAACTACTTTCTTTAAATTGAATGCAATTTGGTTTGATATAAGTATCATTGTCCCAGATTTTTTTTGTCTTCAATTGGCCTGTGTAATTGTGTCCCATTCTTTCACTATGGTCCTGTGTCTATCCTGTGATTCTAAATGCATTTCCTGTAAACAGCAAGTGGATAGATTTTATTTCTGGATCCAGGCCACTGCTCTGTGCCTTTTGATGGGAGAGTTTAGTGTATTGATATTCAGGGATTGTATATTAATATAAAGGGCTGTGTTGCCATTTTACTATGTAAGGTTGTGGCTTCTACAATTGGTTATTTGTTCAGGGTTGGTTTGGTTATCACAAATGTTACCAGCTCTTGTTTATCTGAGAATGTCTTTATCTCTCCCTCCCATCTAAATGAGAGCTTTCCTGGATAGTGGACCCTAGGTTGAAAGTTTCTTTCATTTGATAATTTGAATATGTCATTCCACTCTTTTCTCACCTACACCATTTCATATGAGAGATCTCTTGTGATTCTCTTTATTTCCCTTATATTTAAAGTTTTTCTTCTCTGTTGCTGCTTTAAGAAGTTTGTCTCTCTTGTTTTTTTCCAGTTTGATTATTATGTGTCTTGGTGTTGTTCTGATTGGGTCTGTTTTGCTTGGTACTTTTTTGGCCTCTTGGATCTACACAGCTGTCTCCCTGTCAAGAGTGGGGAAGTTTTTAGTTATTATCTCTTCCATCACTCTTTCTTCCCCTTTCCTTTTTTTCTTCACCTTCTGAGATTCTATAATTTAGAGATTATTCTTCCAGTCTTTCTTCATTAAATACCTTACATTTTCTTCCCTTCTTGATATCTCTTTGACTTTTCAACTTCTTTGTCAATGCTGGCCTGTTGCTCAGGGCTGACTCCTGGCTCTGTACTCAGGTATCATTCCTGGCATGGCTTGGGGATGATATGGGGTATAGGATATTGAACCTGTATCAGTTGTATTCAAGGCATGTGCCCTACCTGCTGTACTATCACTTCAGCCCCAATTACTACCAATAATAGCATCACTAATCATTAAAAAACCTATCAAGGAATAACTGATTTGTTGTAAGAAGCAGCCTTAGTTTTCTGATATGTGATTATTTTTGTTTATGTTGAGAAAACAGTGTTTCTGACTTATTATTGTGGATTTAAAAATCATAACACTGAATAATAATTTTGTCATTGGAATACAGAACCAATTACCCAACAGTGGAGGAATCTAGGGGACAAAAAAAAGAACAAATTAGAAGTAAGTTATGGACAAAGGAAAAGTGTCATGGGCCCTTTGGTGGTGGTGGATTGTAGTAAATTTGTATCTCAATACCATAAATTTTAACACTGTTGTCATTTCCCAAATGATAATAAAAACATGGTTTCACAACTAGTAATAAACTGAAATTCCCTAAACCACTGATATCCTTAGTTTTGCCAAATTTTTCTTTGTAGAGTTAATTATAAAAGAAGAAGGAAGTTCAGCTTTACAGCTTACAAAGCCAAAAGATGATGTGATACTTTGTGCAATAAAGGTAAGTTTAGACAATTTTCATGTCATAGCCAATCAGTGACCAGAATGCCTGGTCCCAGGGTTGAGGTGGCTTTGGGGAAATTGGGCAGTTTATCTTGTGTGAGTGTGGCCAGAGCCATAGTGGGGAAGGTTATTTCTTAAAAGAAAAGGAGACACCCCAAAGATGTCAGACTTAACCTGATCAAGCCTTTGCAGACAATATGATTTATTATTTGGTGGGGTTTGAGTATTCCCTGCCCAGTTTATCATTTCTTAATAGTGACAGTAACAGCAACAAAAATGGCTATCATTTATTTAGTATTTACCACTTGACAGGCACTTTGCATGATCATTTAATTCTCACAGGTCTTTGATAGAAGTATTAATCATTTTTTCAACTATGTTATGCTGAACTTGAGAAAATAGAAGTTTAGATAGTAAACAATTTACAAACATCTTGCAACTAATAAAATAAAGATTATATTGTTAACCCTTCTACTAAATGATTTTCCTGGTTCTGCACTTGTGTGTTATTTACAGCTCTGTATACATACATTTTTAGAGCCTCTTTGCTATTGATTAACCATTATAATATCTCATTATTTTCCTGTTACTGGTTAAGTGGACTGGAGCAATAGCACAGCGGGGAGGGTGTTTGCCTTGCATGCAGCCGACCTGGGTTTGATTCCTCTGCCCCTCTCGGAGAGCCCGGCAAGCTACCAAGAGTATCTTGCCCATACGGCAAAGCCTGGCAAGCTACCTGTGACTTATTCGATATGCCAAAAACAATAACACAATCTGACAAAAAGTGCCTGTCAAACAGTCTCACAATCTGTTGTGAGATGTTACTGGTGCCTGTTTGAACAAAAACCGATGAATAATGGGAGGACAGCACTACTGTGCTACTGGTTAAATGACCATAACTAAGTTTTAAATAGAGTTGGTTCTCGTTAATCACAGATTTTATATACACTAATATATATTTCTGCTAAAATTTATTTGCACTCCAAAATTCAGTACTGTGGCTCTTCTGTGGATATTTGTGTCTGTACTCAGAGCATAGAAAAATTTGAGTTCCCCCCCAAAAAAGAAAAATTTGAGTTCCCAAACACAGACATTCTGTGCTCAGTTGAACAAAGGCACATTTTAAAAAAAAATTTTTTTTTTATTAGTGAAACACCATGAGGTACAGTTATAGACTTATAAATTTTTGTGCTTGGGTTTCAGTTATACAATGATCAAGTACCCATCCCTCCACCAGTGCTCATCCTCCACCACCACGGGTCCCAGCATCCCTCCCACCCCCCATCCCCCCCATCCCACCCTGCCTCTGTCGCAGGGCATTCCCCCTTGTTTTCTCTCTCTTCTTTTGGGTACTGTGTTTTGCAAGAGAGGCATTGAGTGGCAATCATGTTTGGTCTATAGACTACTTTTAGCATGCTTCTCCCACCCTGGGAGGGTCCTCACAACACCCTTTATTTGGTGCTCTCTTCTCTATCTGAGCTTCCTTTTCACCTAGCACGTGTGGCTGGCCTTCAAGTCATGGAGCAAAATTCCTGGTACTAATCTCAGCCATTCCTGGGTGTTAGTCTCCCGTTTTGTTGCTTTATGTTCCCCAGATGAATGCAATCTTTCTGTGTCTATCCCACTCTTTCTGACTCATTTCACTTAACATGATACTTTCCATGTAGTACCACTTGTATGTAAATTTCATAACTTCATCTTTTCTAACAGCTACATAGTACTCCATTGTGTAAATGTACCAAAGTTTCTTTAACCAGTCATCTGTTCTCAGGCACTCAGGATTTTTCCAGATTCTGGCTATTGTAAAGAGTGCTGCAATGAACAAACAATTGTAGATGTCACTTCGACTATACCTTTTTGCCTCTCTGGGATGTATTCCCAGGAGTGCTATAGCTGGGTCAAATGGGAGATCAAATTCTAATTTTTTGAGAATTGTCCATACTGTTTTCCAAAAGGGTTGGACCAGCCGGCATTCCTACCAGCAGTGAAGGAGGGTCCCTTTCTGGCCACATTTGCGCCAGCACCGGTTGCTTTTGTTCTTGTGGATGTGGGCCAGTCTCTGTGGTGTGAAATGATATCTCATTGTTGTTTTGATCTGCATCTCTCTGATGATTAGTGATGTAGAGCATTTTCTCGTGTGCCTTTTTGCCATTCGGATTTCTTCTTTGTGAAAGTTTCTGTTCATTTCCTTGCCCCATTTTTTGATGGGGTTGGGTGATTTCTTCTTGTGGAGTTCAACCAGTACCTTGTATATCCTTGATATTAACCCCGTGTCGGATGTGTATTTGGTGAATATCCTTTCCCATTCTGTAGGCTGTCTTTGTATTTTGGTCACTGTTTCTTTTGAGGTGCAGAAGCTTCTTAGTTTAAGATAGTCCCATTTATCTATCTCTGTTTTCACTTGCTCGGCCAGTGGCGTGACATCTTTGAAGTTACCATTAGCTTCAATATCATGGAGAGTTTTACCAACTTTGTCTTCAATAAACATTATGGATTCCGGTCTGATATTGAGGTCATAAAACCATTTTGATCTTACTTTTGTGCATGGCGTTAGGCAGAGATCTGAGCCCACTTTTTTGCATGTAGCCGTCCAGTTTTGCCAGCACAATTTATTAAAGAGGCTTTCCCTGATCCATTTCACTTTTCTTGCCCCCTTATCGAAGATTAGATGATTATATATTTGGGAGGAGATGTCAGTATATTCAACTCTGTTCCATTGGTCTGCAGGTCTGCCTTTGTTCCAGTACCATGCTGTTTTAATTATTACTGCTTTGTAGTAGAGCTTGAAGTTAGGTAGGTCGATTCCTCCCATTTTCTTTTTCCCAAGAATTGCTTTAGCTATTCTTGGGGCCTTATTATTCCATATAAATTTCAGGAGTGTTTGCTCCATTTCTTTGAAGAATGTCATGGGTATCCTTATAGGGATTGCATTGAATTTGTACAGTGCTTTGGGAAGTATTGCCATTTTGACAATGTTGATTCTCCCCATCCATGAACAGGGAATATTTTTCCATTTCCTCGTGTCCTCTTTTATTTCCTGAAGTAGCATTTTGTAGTTTTCTTTGTACAGGTCCTTTACTTCCTTAGTTATGCTGATTCCCAGGTACTTGATTTTCTGGGGCACAATTGTGAATGGGATTGTTTTCTTCGTGTCACTTTCTTCTCTTTCACTATTTGCATATAGGAAAGCCGTGGATTTTTGGGTATTGATTTTATAGCCTGCCACTTTACTATACAAGCCTATTGTTTATAGGAGTTTCTTGATAGAGGTGTTAGGGTTCTCTAAGTATAGTATCATATCATCTGCGAATAGTGAGAGCTTAATTTCTTCTTTCCCTATCTGGATGCCCTTAATATCTTTTTCTTGCCTAGTCGCTATTGCAAGTACTTCCAGTACTATATTGAACAGTAGTGGAGAGAGTGGGCATCCTTGTCTTGTCCCTGACCTTAGGGGAAAGGCTCTCAGTTTTTCCCTGTTGAAGATGATGTTTGCTGTAGGTTTGTGGAAGATGGCTTTAACTATATTGAGGAAAGTCCTCTCTATCCCCATTTTGGCAAGGGTTTTCATCATGAATGGGTGGTGGATCTTGTCAAATGCTTTCTCTGCATCTATTGATATGATCATAGGATTTTTATCTTTTCATTTGTTGATATGATGGATTATGTTGATTGATATCCGAACGTTGAACCATCCTTGCATCCCTGGGATGAATCCCGCTTGGTCATGATGTATGATCTTTTTGATGAGTTGTTGAATTCTATTGGCTAGTATTTTGTTGAGAATCTTCGCATCCGTGTTCATCAGGGATATCGACCTGTAGTTTTCTTTTCTTGTGGTGTCTTTGTTTCCTTTTGGTATTAGAGAAATATGGGCTTCATAGAAAATGTTTGGGAGAGTTTCTTTTTTTTCAATTTCCTGGAAAAGCTTGAAAAGAACTGGCAATAAGTCCTCTTTAAATGTTTGGAAAAATTTGCTAGTAAATCCATCTGGACCTGGGCTTTTCTTTTTGGGAAGACTTTTGATTATAGTTTCAATTTCCTTGATGTGAATAGATCTATTCAGGTACTCTAGATCTTCTTGATTCAGCTTTGGGAGATGATAGGAATCCAGGAATTTATCCATTTCTTCTAGGTTCTCTTGTTTTATGGCATACAGACTTTCAAAGTAGTCTCTGATGATCTCTTGAATTTCTTTAGTTTCTGTTGTGATATCCCCATTCTTATTTCTGATTCGATTTATTAGGGTTCTCTCTCTCTCTGTTTCTTTGTGAGTGTTGCTAGTGGTTTATCTGTCTTATTTATTTTCTCGAAGAACCAGCTCTTGGTTTCATTGATCTTTCGGATTGTTTCTTTGTTTTCCATGTCGTTGATTTCTGCTCTTAGTTTTATGATCTCTTTCCTTCGGCCTGATTTAAGCTCTTTCTGTTGATCCTTTTCTAAGGTCTTGAGCTGTGAGGTCAAGTTGTTTATGTGCATCATTTCTACCGACCTAAGATATGCTTGCAGAGCTATAAAATTTCCCCTTAATACAGCTTTCGCTGCATCCCATAAGTTCTGGTAGTTTGTGTCTTCATTCTCATTTGTTTCCAGGTATCTTTTGATTTCATCCTTGACTTTGTTCCTGACCCACTCGTTGTTCAGCATCGAGTTGTTTAATTTCCAGGTGTTTGATTTGGTTCTCCGTGTCTGTATGTGATTCACTTCTATCCTCAGAGGTTCCTGTGACAGCAAGTACACATCACAGGTTGTGATGTAGGCAGCACGAAATGTGCCTAAGTTTCAAGACACATTCAGTAACATACAATCCAGATTCATCACCTGAACTCAAAGCAAACAGCTCTACAACTCTGCCTGGCTGAGAGGGTCATGCTCCTTGCTGTCACAGGAACCTCACAACCCGTGATGTGTACTTTCTCTCTCTCTCTCTTTCCCTCTCTCTCTCTCTTGCTCTTGCCCTCTCGTTTTGCTGTTTCTCTCTTTCCATTTTTATCTATAAAAGTATTTTGAATGTCCTCTAAAAAAAAGAACCCCCAAACCAAAAACCAATACCCTAAACCCTAAATTCACATTAAACAAGTCTCTGCCTTGGCAGCTGACAGAAGCAGTGTGACTAGCGTTTTACAGGACCTTCTGATTTCCTCCCCCCCACTACCTCCTACCCCCACACCTGCGACTCATGTTTCAGTATTTGCTGCGGCAGTGTTTACGGTCACTTGGTAGACTTGAGCTATGATGGAAGAGCATCTCTGAGCATCAACTGTGAGGCCGAGGACGGTACCTGCGATATAGGCTGCTTCTCACCCTCGCTTTCCCTTGCATTCTCTGTTGTTTTTTTTTTCCTGCCTGTACCACAGAATTCCTTTTTTCAGTTTGCCTTCAGATATCTTCTTTCGTCTTCTATTCCTTGTTTTCAGCACAAGAAAAAAATGTGTGCAGTACTAACAATGCTGGGCTGGAGCGATAGTACAGCGGGTAGGGCTTTTGCCAGCCGACCAGAGTTCGATTCCTCCACCTTGGATTGCTCCGCCCCTCTGGGAGAGCCCAGCAAGCTACCGAGAATATATTGCCCACTCAGCAAAGCCTGGCAAGCTACCTGTGATGTATTCGATATGCCAAACACAGTAACAAGTCTCACAATGTTACTAGGCCCACTTGAACAAATCGATGAACAACAGGAGGACAGTGACAGTGACTAAGAATGCCACTTTGTTTGCATCATCTCTGAACTCATGTATTTGCGCCTTGCTCTTTTTTTAGTCGGTCTTACTGACAGAGGCTGAAGATAAGCTAAACAGCCTTTTAGTAGAGTTGGATCATTCATCACACAAGAGCCTCGCCCAGTACTCAGCAGGTGAGCTGGAGATTGTGGTGGAGGCCCGGCTCCAGCTAGCTGCAATTGCCTTGCAGAGACACCGCGCAGCCTACAGGTGAGGCTCATCCTACAGAAGGGACAGTGTCCTCCTCACCCCCGTTTGTGAAATGTGCCTAGATTTTATGTCAGATGAAAATTTTGCATAAAGCATTTATGACTAAGTAGTGACTATGAATCAGTTAGATGAATAAAACATACTTGGTTTTTATCTTTCAGGGAAGCTTTCACATTTTTCTTTTTTTGCTTTTTGGGTCACACCCAGTGATGCACAGGGATTACCCCTGGCTCTGCACTCAGGAATTACTCCTGGTGGTGATCAGGGGACCATATCGGATGCTAGGAATCGAACCTGGATTAGTTGCGTGCAAAGCAAATGCCCTACCCGCTGTGCTATTGCTCCAGCCCCAAGCTTTGACATCTTATTCCACTTAAAACTACAGTTGTCAGCTCAAGAAATAGTACAGAGGGTAGAGTGCTTGCTTGGCATGCGGCTGATCTCATATTCCCCAGCACATGATATGATCCCATGGGCACTGCCAGGGGTGATCCCTGAGCAGAGTCAGGAGTAAGTCCTGCACACAGCAGGGTATATCCGTCCTCTGAAACAAACAAACAACAACAAACCAACAACAAATCTAAAAATACCATACAGTCTCTTTGTATGCCCAACATTGTATTATTAATTTTGAAAATCATGGTGCCTAAATAAAATGAGAAAAGAAAATAAAAAGAATAAGCACAGGAAACTACTCAGCAAAGCAAGTGTATGCATAAAGCACTCATCAGGATTGGTTAAAAACACTAGTGTTACCTTTTTGTTTACTTAATACTTGTTTTCAGGCATAAAACCTAGATTTCTCAGATCTCAGTGTTTTACAAATAAAACCTGTGGTTGTGTGTGTGTGTGTGTGTGTGTGTGTGTGTGTATTCTGAAAAGGTAGGATCTCCTGAACCATTTAAGGAACTATTATAAGTGGGTAAGTGTGCATGTTTAAATGTGATGTAATAGCTAG
Organism: Sorex fumeus; assembly: GCF_029834395.1. Lineage (NCBI taxonomy): Eukaryota > Metazoa > Chordata > Mammalia > Eulipotyphla > Soricidae > Sorex > Sorex fumeus. Next base: position 43,903,938 of record NW_026606060.1, read on the forward strand.
TTTTAGGTGTTTTGTGTCACTTGTTCACTGATTCATTCATGCTTGTAACCACTATCACTCTTTCACTGTCAGGTTCTGATCCAGGCATAGACGATACAAAGATGAGTAGAATTCAGTTCCCATAGTGGTACGCTCATAGATGCATATGCATAAATAATTGGAGTAGTAAAAGTGATATTTATGAGTATTTTTTTCTATTTACTAGACTATAAACATACTTTCAAGAATTTCCTTGTTTTTTCTTGTAGATTATCTCTTCTGAAATCCAGTAGTGATTCTTCAAATAATATACAACCTTCTTATCCTACCATTTATTAACTAAGTAAAGAAATAGCTTGGGATCTTCAATTTACTAGGCACTTTTCTAAATTCTTGAGGTTTTTCAGTATTCAAATATTGATATATACAAGCCAGGCTATCTATCTATCTATCTATAAAACAATATTTACAAAAATTTCCCCTTATGACATATATATCTAATAGTAAACAAGTTGGAAACAATAAACACAAGTAAGTCAATTATATAGTGCAGCTAAAGTGTGAAGTTTTATGGGGAATTTCAAAAGTAGAGGCAGAGGGAGGAGGAATTGCTACTTCAAAACTGTGTGTTTGTGTAAAGACTCAGTTTCTATGTTTAAACACATGGATGCTGTCATGTACCAGCAGTGGCTCACACTGGATGGGCTTCATGAACACAAATGGCAGCACTGGTGCCAGCATGCTAATGCCAAGCGACTTTCAGGCACTGCTGCTCCTCTCTCCTCTGCCGCCTTGTGAGCATGTGGGCAGGAAAACCCACTTGCTCCCTGCTTTGGTGAGAAGTTTAAATTACACAAACCCTGGCCAAATAGGGAACATTTAGTCCCATGCCATCCATGGAACATCTTAAACCCCACACTATAATCTTCCCTGTTTAAAGATATTTCACCCTATTTTGGAGACTTCTGTGCCTTGGAGAGCCTGATTAGGTGAATAATAAATCTTTTCATACCATCTTGTGACATACTGGATATCATATAGAGTCTTGACAAGTAAAATAAATTTTCAGTCAGAGTGGGCCTCGCTGATGATGTGACTTCTGAACAAAGTACTTAAAATAAATGAGGAGCTACCAGCAAATATCTGTAGGTGGAATATGACAGTCCATGGCAAGATACGTGTTTGAGTGAGCACATGGTTTCATGGTTAGAGTACAATCTAGGTAGAGTTGTGAGACATTTAAAGAGGTAATTAGAGGAAGAAGTTATATACCTTTGGGACAGAGTGAAGATGTTGACTTTTACTCTGAGAGAAGTGTTGGGTCATAAAATTTTTATTTGAATTTCATTTTATAGGGAAGCCTCTGGCTTCTAGGTTTAATATTGATCATAACAGGGAAAGAATTTGAAAGTAACTTGATCAAAAGGAGACCCTGTTATGATAAGAAGAAAGTGGTTAGTGGTTCTGACTGGTATGGTAGTGAAAAGTAATTGGATTCCGAGTAGTTGATTACACAGCCATATAATTTGCTAATACAGGACCAAGAGATAGTACAGGGAGTGAGGCACTTGCTTTGCACACAGCCCTTATCACTGCATGTGGTTCCTTGAGCACAAATCCAGGAGAAATCACCAAGCACAGCTGGGCATAGCCCCAAATTCCTCCTCCTCCTCCTCAAAAAAAAATTGATAATGCACTAAATGTAGAGTTGTGATATAAAGGAGTCATAAGAAAGTTCTCACTAACCAAAATGAGACTGATTGTCAGAGTACAACATATTTAGGGAAAAGATCAGGAATTCAATTTTGGGCTTGTTTGGATTGCATTTTTTTTTCAGTGTACTATTGATGATGCTATGGCACTTTGATTTTTAATGATAAAATGTGAACTTTAATAAGAAAATTATATGTTTTGAAAAAGTTTCATCACCATGAGATTTTTCTAATGCTTAGATTTTGAGATTAGTGGCAATATTAACAAGCATTTTTAAAAAATGTGTTAATGAAATGTTTCAACATTAAGGGTCCCTGCATAATTCAGGGGGCTGGCAGTTTCTAAGTAGTGAATGATGCTCTAAAGTATTCTTTAAAATATATATGACAGGTTTTAATGTTGCATAGAATGAAAAGTCATGTTCATTCTATGTTACACACAGAGGTGTATGGGGGGGATATAAGATTTTGCATTGCAATAATATTTTTGAGAAATTATGATTTTTCATATTTTAGCAGTATTTTTCCCTTAATTTAAAAATTGATTTTATCTTAAGTTTGCAGCTCTGTAGAATTGGGAGTATATGTCTTATCAACTCTATATGTATATAGAATTCACTATTCATACTATTAAAGTAGCAATTCTGTCCCACTACCAAGACCCTTCAACTCATTCTTTCCACCCATCCTCTTCTCCCTCTCTAATCACCATATTCTTCACCACGTCTAGGAGTTGTTTATTTTGTGCTAGTTCATGTCATATTAAAGAATATTCACAATTATTTGAAGAGGCTATTAAAGCTCTCCTACTGTCTGGGTGAGAATTAACTCCTCTGAGCACTTATATGTCAATCAGACCAACATATTGCAACAGACTAAATGTTGAAGCATATGTCGAGTCTTCTACTTAAATAGATTTTCCTTTTTTTAAAATTCCAGATATGAAATATATTTGAAAATATAAAAAAAGATATTCTCACCATTTAATTCGGCATTACTGAAAATATTGTTTTCATAAAAATTATGAAGTCAGGGAAGAAAGCTCAAGTAGTGGAGCACCTACCTAGCACATGCAAGACTCTGAGTTTGATTCCTTATACCACATAGACCCAGAGTACTGCTGGGAGTAGCTACTATTGAAAAAACAAATAAAAATAATTCTTGATATTATCATACAAAGAACTTATCATATGCATTTTGTAAATAGGAGTAAGAGTTAAAATTTGATTTAAGTTGGCAAATATTAGTGGAACTAATTCTTTCTCACTTAATTATTTCTTAATTATTATTACTTAATTATTATGTGGGGCCGACCGATTCCTCTGCCCCTCTCAAAGAGCCTGGCAAGCTACCGAGAATATCTAGCTGACATGGCAGAGCCTGGCAAGCTCCCCATGGTGTATTCCATATGCCTAAAACAGTAATAACAAGTCTCACAATGGAGACGTTACTGGTGCGCCCTCGAACAAATCGATGAACAACGGGAAGACAGTGCTACAGTGCTACAATTATTAAGTGAGAATTATTTCTCACTTATAACTTTTTTGGGTTGCTTTTTAAAATTTATTTTGGTTTGGGGGCCACACTTAGAGGCACCTAGAGATCACTCCTGGCAGTCTCAAGGAACCATATGTGGTTCTGAGGATCAAGCCTGGGTAAGCCGTGTGCAAACAGGCACCCTAGACATCATATTGTTGCTTCAGCCCACACTAATATTTTAAAACTTTTCATCCTCCTAATAATAGAGTTTCTAGCACACAGTGATTCTACTCTAAACCCATTGACAATGTCAGCATCTCTCCACCAGTGCGCCCAAGTCCCTCTTAACCTTCACACCACCTCCTTGGCAACCTTGTTTGATTTGAATTTCATAGTTTAGTTCATTTATCTATAATAGCGCTGGTTTTTATGGTTCTGATGTATCCAGTTGCCTTACCTCTACACCACTGAAATAGCCACAGGCTGCCACAGGCTGCTTCCTGTTCTCTCTCCTCCTCCCCTCATTCCCCTTTCTTGAAATTTTCATTTCTGCAATCCAGGAACAAGAGTTTTACCATATTTCATACCTTCTGTTCCCTTGTCTTGTTCATTTTTAAGTGTGTAAATATGTGATGGAGTAATCTTGTATGGCATAGAGTGTTAAGATATTTATATTTATTTAAATATACAATACTAAATTTATAATAAAGTAGATTTAACACAACTTACCATTTCCCCATTGAAGTTTGAAGAAAGTACATTTCTATGATATTATGTTCTATAGAAAATACAAGTTGAAAAATACATGTGAAAATAAATATTTCTTCAAGTATCCATATTTATAAAAATATAAGGCTATGTCATCTTCTCAGGAAAATTCTAGAAATCTTCTCTCAAATCTCTGTCCCAGAAAGCAACAGTAGCCATCAAGTATATTTCCTGCCAACTATCTTTCATCTTCCTTCAGCTCTCTCCATGTTTTATGCACTTTTGCTATGGAAGATGTGAATGATTTCTCTTTTAGAAAGGAATTAAAAATTAAGGACATGAAAATGATAAAATGGCCACAGAAAAGCATGTCATGGAACATAAGTTTTGAGGTGTCAGGGTTTGAACCCAGGTCAGCTGCACGCAGGGAAAGTGCCTTAATTCTTTTAGTAGCTACCCAGACCCTTAATAAAATATAATTTGCCAGCCTGTGAGACCACTGATGTCTACCAAGGAGACCTAAAACTTGGGTAAAAAATAATTTAAATTTGAAAACCAGATAGACATATACAAATAACTTTCAAATGTGTTAGAATTACTCCTATTTTAAATACATGAAGGAGGCTCTTTACACCAAACCTACGAGGACTGATATTCTTGCCCATTTTGTATTAGAGTTGTCGCCAGGGGAAGCCTGCTGTCGGAATGAATGAGGTTTTCTTGTGTGAACTTAACACCCTCTTTACCCCAGTTTCTGTTTGGCTCTGCCAAGAGTGTGTGGACAGTCCCTTTTCCAATTGATGGTTAGCTTGACATTTCATGATTCCCCTAATAAAATTATGTGTCAAGGAAATTGAAAGGCATTTTCCCTCAGGTGAAAGGTAGTGGGAGTTGCTTGAATATTATGAGAACAAACTGACCATTTTGTCCTGAAAGTTAATAAGAAATAAATGGGATCAAAGTTACTCAAATTATTTCTCCTGCATTTAGGGCCATCTCTTAGAATACTGTCTTTTTTTAATGTTCATGTCTCTTCTCCTTGATATTTAACTTATTTTCTTTGTGTGAAAGGGCATTTGAGACTTTTAATTCTGTGTCAAAAAGAAACTTTCTTCCTCCAGGATTGTGGTCTGTTTACAGAGGATAATCCTGTAACACTTTCTGTCTCTGAAATGAATCAGAGAAACAGAAAAATTTCCACTGTGCAATTCAGCAGTGCCTTTTGGATTTGAGCAGAGTAGCTGCCCTAGATTTTATTCATTAAGTTGTGGGGTTAGGGAAATTCCTAACCTCATACTTCTTCCTCTCAAAATCTGAATTGGGCTTCCAAGATGGGTTAGATCTCATAGGCACTTTATCCCAGGATACTCCAGGACTAAGCAGAGTGCTTCCTGCTCCCCATCATGTAGGTGCCTTGGAGAGAAGCTCCCTGCTCCCCATCATGTAGGTGCCTTGGAGAGGTGTGCAACTTGCAGGGAGGACAGATGTGGGGGAGTGGATTTATTTTAGTTGAATCAGCATGATATAGAGTTACACAGCTTTCATGATTTTCAGTCATACGATGATCAAACAACCATTTATCTACCAGTGTACATATCCTATCATCAATGTCCCCAGTATTCCCCCTCTATACACACCTGACCCCACCCCCTGCCGCTAAGGCAGGCACTTCCTTCTTACTCTCTACTTTTGGGCATTATGGTTTGCAATACAGATACTGAGAGGCCATCATGTTTGGTCCTTAGTCCAAACTAAGTTTGGTACTTAGTCCTTAGTATCAGCACCCATCTCCCATGCAGAGCAATCCTTCCAACCATCATTGACTTAGTGGTACCTTCTCTACCCCAGTTGCCTTCTTCCCGAGCACTTGAGGCAGACTTCCAACCCTAGACCAATCCTTCTGGCCCTTCTCTCTACAGTTCTTGGGTGTTAGACTCATACTGTATTATTTTATATTCCACAAATGAGTACAATCATTCTGTGTGTCCTGCACTGTAAGGAGTTGGATTTTTTTGTACCTCGACACACACTGACTCAGCATTATGCAGTTTGTTGATGTTATGGCTGACTTTTTTGTTGGCTTACTTTTATTTTCAAATAGCAACCCATTAGGTTAGAAAATCTCAGTGTCTGAGAAAATAATCTCAAATAACTAATGGCTCAATAAAATCTTAAGTTAAAAAAATCAACAATTTTTAACTATTAAATTAATTTTAGACAAAATTAAACAATTTTGATGCTGGTTGGCAGTTTAGAGAAAGAAAACAACCAATGTGATCTCCCCCTTAGTTTTTCTTGGCTGATTCAGTGATCTGTAAGAACAGCTAGCTGGAGGAAGTGCTGCCTATCTGGCAGAGTACTTCTGTATGCAAAACTAAGCCCTCTTGCGAAAATATCAGCTCTGTGAGGGGGGAAAGTGCGTCTCTATCTCCTAGATCTGTCCCTTGCCTTGATACATATTTTTAAACAGGTGAAGTATTTCATTTAGTAACCCCACTTCATGGAGTACTTCATTTAGTACTTCATTTTGGTAATCCCATTTCACAAGGTCATCTAAGTAGAATGCAAGGCAAAAGGCATTAAACCTAACAAATAGGATCTTTAGTATTGCCAAGAGGTACATTTAGTGATGACTTGATAATAATAAAACAGGCACTGAGGAACAGTACATCAAGCAAACAAAATCAGACTTTTAAAACAAAAATGTGATGTTTTAGTATACTGCTGAAGAGTTCAGGCCCAAGCTAGAGAGATGGTACAGGGGTTAAGGTGCTTGACCTGCATGCAGCTGACTCTGGTTTGCTCCCCAGCACCTCATAAGGTTCTTTCCTTGCATGTAGCTGACTCTGGTTTGCTTTTCACTACCTCATAAGGTTCTTGCCTTACATGCAGCTGACTCTGGTTCAATCCCCAGCACCTCACTCCTGAACACAGAGTAAAGAGTAAGTTCTTTGCACCCTGGGTATTCCCCTTAACCCCCTATGCCAAGAGAGTGCAGGTTCATATATTGGGGAGATAGTTCACAGATCTGGAGTATACCCTATTGTACACACTAAGCTGTCAGTCTCTACCACTGCATCATCCACAGGCACAATCAGGAGTAGCCTCCAATCACTGCCAATGTGTTTTTCTTCAAATAAGAATGCATACTAGGGAGTCAAATATCTGGGTTCCCATTCTGCCTCGTGTATGTTTATGTGTGTTCTGGGATCAAACATGCAAAGTAATGTACTCTACCACTGAGCTATATCCCAAACCCCTAACTTGGCCACTCATTCTTCCTCTTATTCTGTCACCTATGACAAATAACTTTACATTTCTGTGCTTCCATTTATAATTATCCAAAATATGGATAATAAAATCATATCTAGGCTGGTGGTGGGGATTAAAGTAATCATTTTACAGAAAGCACAAAACTTAGCTCCTAGCATATGGCAAATACTCAGGAAATAGTAGTTCTGATTATTTTTAAACAAACAAAAAGAATTAGACATCAAAGAGAGAGAATCTCTGTGATCAATATTAGCACAGCATTTTCAGTTTTTAATTCAACAAGTATGTACCAAAAAAAAGCTTAAAAATAGATAACACTTGAGCATTGTACACTCCTATAATCTACAGAGACCATATTTTCTCACAAGCATCCATGGATATGGAAAAAGCTGATTATATACCCAGGAACAAATGAAAGAACAAGAAGTATACTAACTATAATTCAGAGATGCCAGAGGTCTTTGAGGCTTATTTGGGCAAGGGACATGCAGATGATATGGGATCCGACTTCCTACTACATTTTTAGGGGCCACACCCAGCTGTACTCAGGGATCACCCTGACTGTGCTCAGGGATCACTCCTGGAAGTTCTTGGGGGACCATATACAATGCTAGGGATTGAACTTGGGTTAACTGCTGACACAGCAAATACACTACGCCTCTGTAATCTCTCCAATCCCCAAATTTCTCACCCCTCTTAAAAGGCATACCAGTCATAATTGTTTAGGTTTACCCTGCTGACTTTATTTTGATGACTTCTATAAAGATTCTATTTTCAAATAAGGTGATGTGTTAAGATTGCTGAGAGTTAAAAAATACCTGTATTTTTAGCAGGTCTGTTTTTTTTTAAAGACATGATTCTGTAGCACTGTCCTCCCGTTGTTCATTGATTTGCTCGAGTGGGCCCAGTAATGTCTCCATTTTGAGACTTGTTGTTATTGTGTTTGGCATATTGAATACATCACGGGTAGCTTGCCAGGCTTTGCCGTGTGGGCGAGATACTCTCGGTAGCTTGCAGAGCTCTACAAGAGGGGCGGAGGAATCGAACCCGGCTCGGTTGGGCTGGCTGCGCGCAAGTCAAACGCCCTACCGCTGTGCTATCGATCCAGCCAATCCATTAAATTATGTTAAATGTAATTGTATATTAATTAGTCTAGTGGAGATGTCAACTAGATAAGTTGGTGTGTTTTCTACTTGGCATTCATTCAACTTTCCATACAATAAGAAACTTTAAGATAAGCATCGTTAGGTATATAGTTTGTTCTGTACTTTGAGGGTGGATAGGTTTGTGCCTCAAAAAGAAGGCAGCTCTGGATATATATTAAAATATGTTGAAAGATGAATGTGACATGAATTCTAAATTTAGCATTGTATGGGAGAAGAAGGATTTAATGGAGAAAATATAGATAAATTTGCATAATCAACAGGAAGTAAGTATTCCCATCTCCTGGCTTCTGTTTTCATTTAGTACATTTTTATTATTGTTAGCGTGTGATTGAGCAATCATTTGGTTTAAAAGTTTCCAAGTTATGGTGTTAAATGATAGAGTTCTATAGCCTCAGAAAGCTGGGAAACATTTTAGTTGGTATGATAAAATGCATTATCTATTCATCTTATTATTAAGAAGGCCATAGGTTTTGCTTTAGATCTTGGGAAACTTCTTCATTTCTCTTTATTCATTCATTTTAATTAAATTTTTTTAGCTTCTATTATATACCAAACACTAGATGCTAGATTAAGTGTGAATAAGACAAGTTCACTACAGATCAATTTACAGTAAATAATTAGTACTATAAGCACTGCTGATGAATAAGACTAGAAAGCTATTAAAACTTAAAAGGAGCACCTAGAAGTTCAGAATGGGGAAGGGGTGGAAAGGTTTTTGGAGGGAGAGAGACATTAGCAATACCAAGCAAACGAATTGGTATATTAGATACAATATTAATATTTTTTCACATGTATTCTCTATTCTAGTTCTGCAATAGTATTTTCCATACTTAAACTTCTTCAGGATTCCAAACTTTTTAAAAAGAAGGTATCATCAGAAGGGAGAGAAAGCTTCATCTCTACACCAACTTTCGTATGTATGAATTCAGTTTTTATTCTGACAACAATTAATAGTTATTTGGCCTGCTGAGATGTTGTCTAATTATTTAAGTGAAAGAAAGGATAGCATAAAAAAATTGGCTTCAGAGTAAGACTCTCTGTTTAAGTCATGTTTATTTTATTAATAATAGACAAAAGTAAGCTCCCTTAAACTTTAACTTATTTTTTCACCTCCTTAATGAACTTATGAAATTGGATATAATCAACACCTAAGTCTTACCAGATGTATCATTTCAGTATTTGTGATCTGATTTCACTGTCAGATAATGCTTCTCAAAACCTGTTCTTTATCTCACCTTTATTTGTATTACTTTATCATCACCAGTTGAAGCCTACTGTGGATTACTCAGGTTCTTTCACATTAAATCTCTCAAATCTTAGACTACTAGTGTTCCACAAGTTACTCTGCAGCACAGTAAATTACGGTTGCGGCCTCTAATTCAGAATGCATAGATTTGAATCCCACATCTGCTGACACGTGATGTTTACACAAACAATCTGCCTTCAGTTCCCCAGTGCAATTTTTGTTTGTTTGTTTTGGGGTCACATCCAGCAGTGCTTGGACTCTTAACCCACTCACCTGATTCTCTGACCCTATAAAGATGAAATAATTTTACCCCCTCTTTTGAAATTCAAAAGTATTGAATTAGATAATATATATTCAGCATGTAACACTGCCTGGCACTTAATAAGCCTTCAGTAACTATTAGGCAGTTATTTATTATTTTATCATTCACTGTCACTGTCACTGTCCTCCCGTTGTTCATCGATTTGCTCGAGTGGGCCCAGCAACGTCTCCATTGTGAGACTTGTTGTTACTGTGTTTGGCATATCAAATATGTCATGGGTAGTTTGCCAGGCTTTGCCTTGCGGGCGAGATACTCTCAGTAGCTTTATTAAAAAAATTAATGATCTTGAGTGTCTGGGGCCACTCCTGATAATACACAACCTGATATGTGGGCCTGCTTTGTCGACTTTTAAAAGATGTGTACAAATTTTTGATACATGAAAACTGATCATTATGCAATTTGTAATGAAAAATTCAGACTGCTGAAGTATTTTTTTCACTATCTAGAAAGGAAAATTTAGACCTCTGTTTTTCAGTATATAGAAAAGCAAAGAAAATCTTAAAAAAAACTGAGCAATTTAGTAAGTCATCATCTGTAGGTCTTTGGAAACTTTAGGTAATATTAAGGTATAGTGTAACCAGTTTTACCAAAAGCTAATTTATGAAAAGAATTAAATTCCTATGGCATATTTCTGGTCAAGAAAACACTGAACTTCTAAATCAACACCCCAAATGCATCTATATTGAACAATCATTTGCATTCATTCAATTATTCAGCATCAGTATCTAGTCTCCTTATTTCAGTTCAGGGTAGTGGGACTGGAGCCTCTGCTGGGGGCTCAGGACTCAAGGCCCCGGCAATTAAGGGCACACACTGCCTCACCTATACTCACTCAGCCTGGTACAGCTTAGGCATACCAATGAGCCCAGTGTATCACTGGGATGTGAGAGCAAGATACATTCCCCAAGACAGCCTACATGATAGTGAAACAAATTGATTTTTTGTCTTCCACATATCAATATCCTAACAAAATTAAGCAGAACTAAATGATAGTAGTCAAGAAGGGCATGCTGTATAAAAAGTGTTAATAATTATGAATAATTTTATTTGTTTTATAAGTGTATTTTTATATTTTATGGAATGTCCAAGGATAATTTCTAAAACTAAAAATGTAATGGTATTAAGTGTTGTCAATTCTTTATTCTTTCTCTTAAAATACACTTAACCTTCAGTTCGAAGTTGACTTTGTTTACTGCAAAGATAACCATCCATTTTGTTATTTAGCACACTGAACAGAAAGAAGATGAATTTTTAGATTCTATTACCCTACATGCTCGAGAGTATTTTAATATTCATTTGTGGCTGAGGTGCTGTCTGGCCTTGGTGACTGCATTTGTGGCGCAAGTTCGTGGAATTGGCATAATAACAGGTACAAATATTCTATTCTAAAAATATTTTCATAAAATCTCTTTTCTTAGTTAATGGGGGTTTATCAGGATATATTTTATTTTAGCATTAACATTTTACACATATATACTTTATTCTGTTTCCAAAATTTAAAAATTCAGGTAACTAAAGAAGAATAATTGTTTTTAAGTCTTCCTTGTGGCATTTTATTACTGATGAAGGCAAACAGGCAGAGATTTCAAAATATTAGCGCAGGTTTTATCATCTAGGAAGGCAGTATAGTGTAGGGGGGTCCAGGGTGTATATTCAAAGTAATTACACTTGGACTCAAATGCTCTATCCATTACTTTTTTGCTGTGTGGCCTTGGTGAAATCTCTTAAGCCCCTTATACCTTATTTCCTCCTCTGTAAACTGAGGTAATTTTACCTACTTAATAGTCACAGGTAGCTTGCCAGGCTTTGCCATGCGGGCAAGATACCCTCAGTAACTTGCCGGGCTCTCTGAGAGGGGCAGAGGAATTTAACTCAGGTCGGCCAGATTGGCTGCATGCAAGGCAAACGCCCTACCCTCTGTGCTATCACTCCAGCCCACAGTAACAAGTCTCAAAATGTTACTGGCCCTGCTCGAGCAAATTGATGAACAACAGGAAGACAGGGACAGTGACAGTGACAGAATTATTTTATTTATCATCATTATTCATAATAATAATAAAAATTATTATTGTTATTTTTGGGCCTTTGTTGTTTTTGTTATTTTTGCAACATTGAATAGCCAAAAGCACTCTCCACTCCAAAATGTAGTACCTTCTCAGTGTTTTGGTCTTTTATATCTTTCTATTCTTCTGTATTATACAATATTCCTCTGATGATAGGCTATTGTGCATATTTAATTTCTTGCTTTCTTGGTAACTACATCTGTCTCACTAACTACATTTTTAGAACTATTTCCTTTAACTACATTTTTAAAAAAAATTTTAGAGAATGATTTGACTGATGTGGGGAGCCTCATCAATGATGTGTTTATGGAGGCCAAGAATTCAGATGACAAGGAGCTCCAGGCGGAATTCTTGATGCAAGCTGTAATCATTGGTCTACAAGAAAAGCATTTAAAGACAGAGATCATAACAAAACTTCAGGTAGGCAGAAAACCTCATTCACACTGATTGACCAAAGGATTTTGATCAGAACAGGAGAGAGTTTAAAATTTTATTAAGGATAAAAAGCATGACAGTTAGTAGAGGCATTTTCTATTTCAGCAGTTAGAAGTGATACTATCAGAATGAATAATCTTATTTTAATAGGATATAATACAGTTGCTTGAAGGAAATGCGTTTATTTCTCCTCGATCTTATTTAACCCTGGTGAGAAGCATGCTTTTGATGGATGACCTAACAAAAGCTGAGAAATTCCAGGATGCCTCTTCAAAAACAGACAAACTACACTTATTGGCTCAGTGCCATAGCATTCTCATTGAACAGGTAAGAGTTCACCTGTGTTCCCACTACCTACAGACTCATTCTTTTTTTTTCTTCTTCCAGATTACATGAGCTAATTCTCTCAGTGTGATCTCTTTCAGATGCTAGTTTTCGGAGAGACGATTGAATTTCCTGTATCAAACACTGACTATGCAAGTCCTATCCAACCATTAAAAAATATCTATCTTCCACATATCATGTTGTTGGCCAAAACAAAAATGAGAATTGGTAAGATAACTTCAATACGGCATTCAAGTTCGTGCTTACTGAAAACATTTATTTTCTTGCAGGCATTTATGAGTGCAATTTATAGGAGGCAATATTAATGAATACCCTGGGTCGGTTTATTTAACAAATGTTTCTGATCACTTAATATATGTTAGAGAAATTATAGGAGAAGAAAGCAGACGTGGGAGACAGAGCAAATAAGTAAAGCATCTCATGTAGGAGTGTGTATTATGTCATATAAATATTGTATAAAATATCTTATACAATAGAAATATACAAGAAGATATATATTTGATGGAATAGTTTGATAGGAAAGTGACATTATAGATACCTTTATTTGTAAATATAAATAGTATCATTATAAATAGTACAAGTATCTATCGGCTGGAGCTATAGCACAGCGGGTAGGTCATTTGCCTTGCACGTGGCCAACCCGAGTTCGATTCCTCTGTCCCTCTTGGAGAGCCCAGCAAGCTACCAGAGTATCCCGCCCACACAGCAGAGCCTGGGAAGCTCCCCGTGGCATATTTGATATGCCAAAAAACAGTAACAAGTCTCACAATAGAGACATTACTGGTGCCCGCTCGAGCAAATGGATGAACAATGGGAGGACAATGCTACAGTGCTACAGTGCTACAAGTATCTATCATTATAAATTGAGGTCAGTGCAAGATCTCAATTTATAATAATAAATTAGATAGGTAGAATACGCTGGTAGGAAATAATGAAGGGACCGCTTCGGTGGAAAAATCAAGAAAGGCCATTCTGGGAAGAGATTATGTTACCCTAAACCTTAAAAGGAAGTTGCAGTGGATGCCCAGGAAGCTGTGTATTGTAAGTTAGGGAGTCAGAACAAACTTGGCACCTCTGAAACTATGAGAAGACCAGTGCACTGTGAGCTGCTTAGTGAGAAGACGTGAGCTGGGGAAGGTTCCAGGCTTCAAATTCTGTAGGCAAGGAGCAGAGCTGACATATAAGAAGGAGAAGCTGCCATACTTTGTCTCAGAGTCTCTCCAGCAGACCGTGGTTTCTGAACCAAAAAGGTTACCTGCCTCTCGGTACCTTCAGCTACCTACCATATGCTTAAAAGAGGGCAGAAAACCTCTATCAACTCTCTATTCTAGCCTTGATTAATCATACCTTTTAACTGTATTTTTTAAAAATTGAGTCACCATGAGACAGAGTTACTAAGCTGTTTGTGGCTGGGTTTCAGTCAGTATTCCAACACCCATCCCTCCACCAGTGTACATTTCCCACCATCAATGTCCCAGTTTCCCTCCCACCACTATCTCCACAGACTGCTCTGTGGCAGGCACTTTCCTTCTCTCTCTCTCTTTCTCTCTCTCTCTCTCTCTCTCTCTCTCTCTCTCTCTCCCCCTTCCCTCTCTCCCTCTCTCCCTCACCCACTCTCTTTTTCTCCCTCTCTCTCTCTCTCTCTCCCCCCTCTTCCAATCTCCCTCCCTCCCACCTCCCTCCCTCCCTCTCCCTCTCTCCCTCATTCCCTTTTCCCTCCCCTTTTGATCATTATGGTTTGCAGTAGAGGTACTGAGAAGTTATCATGTTTGTTCCTTTCCTTACTTTCAGCACGCAGTTCATATCCAGGGTGATCATTTCCAACTATAGTGGTTCCTTTTCTATCCCAAATGTCTCCACCCCAGCACCCGAGGCCGACTTAATTGACAGTATTCTTGATGCTTTGACATGTGAGGGTTTGGGACCAGAAAAGACTTTCCCTCCCAGGTCAGCCAGTTCCTGGGTTCTTAGCAAACTAGTCTGCTGAGAATATGCTTTCTGCCCGTCATATCCCCATTCCATTCCCACCTTTAGTGGGCTGCTTTAAAAACTGTTGCATTAATTTTTATTTTTACTGAGGTAATACTGGTCTACAAGATATAAATATTTTGGGAGCACAGTGTGACTACATCACCTCCATCTCCAGTATATGATGATTTGGCTCCTTGATTGTCCTTTATTGGACTCTTGCACTCTGGTCACTTTTGTCGGTGCCCCATTTCTCCAGAGATAGTTGTTAGGCTACTGGCAGAGCCCAAGGACATGATACAAAGTTAGACAATCCTGGACTCACAGTAGCCATAGGGCAGGTTCAGGTCCACATCCCCACTTCGTTTTTGCCTCCTGGTCCCTGGGCCTTCCCTGAGTGATCCTGCCTGGCATGCTGTGCCCCACCTCTTGGGAACTATCAGTCTTTTCAGTGACTGTTGTCTCCTGGCAGTTTCTTCACACCCGAGTAATAGAAAGCCTCCATCTTAGAACATTACACAACATCTTCATTTCCAGTTATCTATTGTTGGATGGGCTGGAGCGATAGCACAGCAGGTAGGGCGTTTGCCTTGCACGCAGCCAACATGGCCGAGCTGAGTTCGAGTCTCCTTCGCCCCTCTTGGAGAGCCCGGCAAGCTATCAAGAGTATTTCGCCTGCACGGCAAAGCCTGGCAAGCTCCCCGTGACGTATTTGATATGCTAAATACAGTAACAACAAAGTCTCCAATGGAGACGTTACTGGGCCCACTTGAGCAAATTGATGAACAACGGGGGAACAGTGACCCTTCACCCACCGGTGCCTCTTTGCCTTCTGCATCAGCTTGGGAGAGGCTGATGGTTGTGCTAGAACAGGGAAGGATGTGAGCACTTGAAACCCATCTATCCAGAGCCTTTTCCTCTTATTTCCTGTCTGCTCCTTCCCCTCTGGGTTATTAGTAATCACTGTTTCATCATTGTCATCATGATTATCGGAATTTTCTTTTTGAGTTTTGGGTCATGCCTAGCAGTGTTCAGGGACCGCTTTCGGGTCTGTGACCAGGCCTCCCTCTGCAGTGCTCAAGGGGCCATGTGCTGCCAGGGATCAAAAAACCTGGGCCTCCTGCATGTCAAGTGTACTCTCGGCCATCTGAATTATTTCTCTGGCTGCTCATCATATCACTTTCTTCCCTGGGGGTAAATCCCCTGACTCCTGTATTGCTGAGCTTCCTCATTTATGCAGTCAGGCTGACTTTGGTGACCTTCAGAACTCCTCCTAGCTCTCTAATCCCACAGAGCTACTTCCCTGGCATTTTCAGCCCACAATCTGGGATATCACCAGTCCATTCAATTTCCACAGGAGCTCAAAGTACAGATTGTGCTAAGTTGTACAGATTGTGTTAAAGCCAACGTGCTCTCTGCTTCCTGCCTGACTCAACTCGAAGATGTGCCACCAGCACTCGACAGCAAGGCTGGGCGGCGTTTGCAGCCTCCCTGGGAGCGGAACAGCTTGCTTTCTCTTCTGTTATATTAAATACAGACTTAAAAAACAAAAAGCCAAAGCAGCTTTCCTGTCAAAACAGCATCAGTTTCACAACTTCTTGTTCACAGAGTTGATGTTTATTGGGAAAAGGAGCACTTCAATATTATGAAGCACAAAATCATCTGACTTGATGCGTTTTCGACAGTTTTCCTTTACAGTGATGGTATAGATTTCATCATAAGGGTAGAGGCACTTAAAATGGTTTTCCTCTGTGTCTGCCTCTGCTGGGTGGGCGGGGATGGGGGTGGAAGCACTTTAAGATTATTTATATGAAACAAATAATAGGCATCATGTTTTTATATGGGCTGGAGCGATAGCACAGCGGTAGGGTGTTTGCCTTGCATGCAGCCCACCCGAGTTTGATTCTTCCACCCCTCACGGAGAGCCCGGCAAGCTACCGAGAGTATATCGCCCGCACGGCAGAGCCTGGCAAGCTCCCCGTGACGTATTCAATATGCCAAACACAGTAACAACAAAAGTCTCCAATGGAGACATTACTGGGCCCGCTCGAGCATGTTTTTGTAAGATTATTTTGCCCACTGGGTGTGACCCCCGCCTACTGGAATTTGGAGGATCTGGGTGGAGGATGCTCAACTCCAATCCGAGTAGGCTTGGAGATCTCGGCCCCGGAACCCACGTGGCTTTGTCCCTCTGCCAGTACCTTCATGTGTGTGGAGAGTGGTCTCGGCATGGCGGTGGCTGGTCCTGGAGGTCTTCGGCTGCCGGAGCCCTGGTCGGGGCGGGGAGGAAAGCTCAACCCGCTCCCCTCCAAGGGACCCCAGCGAGGAAAAGCCAGGCGCAGGGGCAGGAGACTGCACTGGTCTCGTCCGGGAGCTGGATTTTATAGTCTCTGAGTCTTGGCCGCTGATGGGATTACATGGTGCCAGGGGGCCAGGTGGTGGGTGTGACCCCCGCCTACTGGAATTTGGAGGATCTGGATGGAGGATGCTCAACTCCAATCCGAGTAGGATTCGCGGCAGCGCGACATCTTATCAGGACATCTTTTTATGACATCTTATTATCTCATTTCTACTTTGGACAAACTTGCAGGCTATCGAATGTAGCCTGCCCACAGGGCAGAGTCTGGCAAACTCCCCGTGGCGTACCAAATATGCCAAATACCAGTAACAATGATGGGTCTCATTCTCCTAAAGAGACTTGAATATAATCTCAGGGCTAGGATAAAAGAGACGTTACTGGGGCCTGCTCGAGGCAATCGACGAATAACAGAATGATGAATGAATGAATGAATTTTGCCCACTAATGGCTGAACCTCAAGCCTTCTGTCTTAGATTTCAAAGTACGTCACAGATTCTAGAATGGGAGCAAAGATAGTTCCATTTCGTTCCTGGTTTCTCTTTCTCATTCCTTGAGCAAGCACTTATTGAGCATTATTTATGTGCAATGGTGACATTGGGGTGGGGGTGGGGGAACTGTTGGGGGGTGGAAATATGATAGGGAGCTTGTCACCATCTCTGTACTCAAAGAGACTGCTACCTGAATGGGGAAAAGGAGAATACAGCAATTTGTATTGAAAAGTTCCAGAGCCTGAATGGGGATGTCAGATATTTCCTAATTCTGTTGTCTTACTGTTTCAGAGGAAGGTGGTCCAGGCCCCAGGGCACACTGACTCCTCCAAAAATTTCCAAGGACTGGCCTCCACCCAGTACTTTCACTGTCACTGCAATCCTGCACCACATTTCCACTGCTCCTCGTGGGCATTCCATTCTCTGACTAGTGTTTCCACCCAAACTGCCATTCTAGTGTCTTCTAGTGCTTCTCCCAGTTTTTTTTTTTAAATTTTTTTTTTTTGCTTTCAATCTATACAGTCACGTTCTCTGGGAAGCCTCTCTAGGGATTTCCAGGTCCAGGCCAGGGGGTCTACCCCATACCGCTCTACCACTGTGCCCTGAACTTTCACTGTCCCACAGGCTGCCACATGGTATTTTGCTTCTCTGCCTAGCCATTTGCATCACTGTTGTAAACACTGAGCTCCATGTTGTCTCTCACTGGCATTGTGGTGCAGTGTCATGCTTCAGGCCTAAGTGGCATTCCCTAGATTCAGATCACAGCTCTGCTACTTACTGCTCATGTGATCATGGGCAAGCTATGGGACGTTCTCTAGGCCTGTTTTCTCCTCTGTGAAATGAGCATAATTATGGTGTCACTTCCTTGGAGTTGGCAAGATTTTACAAAATAAGGGCTTGGGGTGATGCCTAGAATGTAAGGAGCACTTAAGAAACTTATAGGGGTACCAGTGCTGATCTTTAGAGTCCAATACCACCATCCAGCTGTTCTCCAGAAACCTCCAGGGTGTCCCATAGTTCAACCCAATTGTGACACTGTCTTCCAGGAGTTAGTGTCTGATACCCAGCTCTGGACTTAGGCCTATGATACCCCCTTTCTGACTTTATTTTTATTGGATTCCAATTATAATTTCACATTACATTTATACTTCTGGTCCACTAACTATAGACTGGATATTCTAATGACTACTTCCTTTGGACTGTTTTAATTTGCTAGAGTGCACAAAGAACTCAGAGAGACATTTTACTTGTTAGATTATTAGTTTCTTTCTTTCTTTCTTTCTTTCTTTCTTTCTTTCTTTCTTTCTTTTCCTCCCTCCCTCCCTCTCTCCCTTCCTTCCCCTCTCTCCCTCCCTCCCTCTCTCCCTCCCTCCCTTCCTTCCTTCCTTCCTTCCTTCCTTCCTTCTTTCCTTCCTTCCTTTCTCTTTTACTCTTTTTCCCTTTTTATCTTTATCTCTCTCCCCATCCTTTCCTCTCTTCGTTCCTTTCTCCTATATAACTCAGGAACAGTAAGATGGAAAACAGGGTTAGGTATGCAGAAAGTGGAGAAAAGCTTCCACACCCTTTGGGTTTGGAAAATTTTGTGTTTTTCTGGAGGGTTCATTTGAATTGATTTGATCAACTTAATGATTGGTCAGCAGAGATTAAACTTGCTCTCCAGTTCCTGTCTCTTCAGAGATGGAATTGAGAGCTCCAATCCTTTAATCACATGGTTGGCTTCATAGCAACCAGCACTGAACCTGAGGTTCTGGTCCCAAAGCCACCTCATTAAAATAATGAAAGACATCTTGTGGCTCTCTTCACTTAGGAAAGTCCTTAGGAATTCGAAGCCAAAATGGGACAAAGATCAAATATGTATTTCTTATTATAAACCGAAATATTGCAAAAGCTTATCTCTTGGGATTTCTCTCTCTTCATTCAGTGCCTAAGGCCTTCAGAAAATATTTGTTGAATAAATGTTTATCTTTGAGACCAAACAATAACTCTTCATTATATTGAGTAATGAGATCCCACAGCAAGTGTAACTTTGACCCTTGTGTGTAATAGCTTTGCCATCTAGTTAGAATGACAAAATATGCACAGCAAACAACTAAGCTAGGGCTGGATGTTAGCAAACTACTATGAATATATGCCTAATTTATGGGAAAAAATAGAAAACTTATTTTGGCCTTATTTGGGGGATAAAACAGAAAGCTTCTTTGGGGGAGAATAGGTTTGAGCCACATCTGGTGGTGCTAAGGGCTTTCTCCTGGCTCTGTGTTCAGGGATCACTCATGGTAGTACAAATGAACCTTATGTAGTACTGGGGATCAAACTCAAGTCAGCTGCATGCAAGACAAGCACCATACCCTCTGTTCTATGTCTCCTCTCTCCAATAGAAAATTTAAAAAAATTTCTAGATGTTTCCCTACTTCCAACCTCATGTTAGGAAACCAAAACTTATTTTGTAGAGCATCATGCAATCTTAGAACTGTTCCTTGCGAGATTATCTTTCATTTAAGCAATGCGGAAACATTGACATTTGAAAAGGACTGTTATAGTTCATTGAAAGATTTGTTTATTGTTTCTTTAGATGTTAAAAACCAAAGACCACCGGGGTTTCTAATAGAGATATACTTATTGTAAAAGATGCCTGGTAGCTTATAAACCTTTAATTGTGAACTCTATATATTTTGTTTTTCTCTTCCAACTGCTCTCTTTAGGACATACCATGGCCAAGCAAGTATGCCAAAGTAGTAAGAAGAAGGAGTCCTCTAGGTGGTTACCTTCTCTTCATATTCTTCAAATAGCACTGAAACTCTGTAAAATATCAATAACAGAAGAGCATGAGGTAGAAGCTGAGATCCTTTTTCAGAAAGGTAAGATGTATTTGGGGTCAGAACTGTGATAAAAATTTTAGTTTCCTTCCTTACCCCATTAATAATAGGCTTCTTAAAATTTTTTATAAGTCTTATGAAATTTTATAAAATTTTGACTGTAAAAAATACAGATTTTACAATGGGCATATGAATGAAAAACTCATTTGTGCTTGGGTCAAGCATTCGAAAAGAGAATCCTGTACATTTTTAGTTTTTATAGTTTCTATGGCAGTATTTCCTTGCCCTCTTGGAGAGCCCGGCAAGCTACTGAGAGTATCCCACCTGCACATAGAGCCTGGCAAGCTACCCTTGGCATATTTGATATGCCAAAAACAGTAACATAACGGGTCTCATTCCACTGACCCTGAAAGAACCCCCAATATGCTATTGGGCTACACCATGACACTACAGGGACGAATGGAGATGTTACTGGCACCCTCTCGAGCATATGGATGAACAATGGGACAAGAAGTGACAAGAGACATAGTTTATAGCTGGAAAGAAAAAAAAAGTGCAATAACTTTTCCTTTCTCTTTGTATAATTGCAATGACCTTCATTACAAGTGTTTGGATGAAAGTAAAATAAAATCAGCATCAGCCATTCAAGTTTAAATAATGCTCAGGAGATATTTTCCAGCATCATTTTTATAATCTCAGCACTTGGGGGGACATTAGGTGGGGGTGGTCTCCTAAGCCAACTCCAGGAGGCTTTTGGAAGTGAACTGGATTGGCACTTCAATGCGAGGACCCAAGAATATGGTTCTGTTTGGCCCTTGGCACTGGCAGTCACCAAAGCCACTCCAGTGTGCCTGGGGGTCTCCAGAGCTCCACTCTGTGATACTTAGTGCTCCATGTGGTTACAGATATTGAACAGGACTCAGCCAAATGCCAAACTTTTATCTTAAGTCCTGTCCTATTTTTCTGGTTCCTGAATTTCAGTTTCATTAAGACACATGCATTTTAAATTTAATATTGATAGCACTCATATCTTCTTAACATATGCAGTGTATAATTTCATAGTAGCACTGTAGCACTGTCCTCCCATTGTTCATCGATTTGCTTGAGCAGGCACCAGTAACATCTCCATTGTGAGACTTGTTGTTACTGTTTTTGGCATATCGAATATGTCATGGGGATCTTGCCAGGCTCTGTCATGCGGGTGGGATACTCTCTGTAGCTTACTGGGTTCTCTGAGAGGGGCAGAGGAATCAAACCTGGGTTGGCTGCATGCAAGGCAAATGCCCTACATTCTCTGTTGTTAAAATAATTTTATTGTGGCCCCTTTAGCCATAAGAAAAGTGATGATGGTGGTTATTGTTTTCATTGAGCTGCTCCAGATGTCAGGTTGTATAGTCAGCGTTTCACATGGCCTAGTGCTGATACTTATGGAAGCTCTATACAGTAGGCATAAGTAATCTTGGGTGACCAATGAGAAAATGAAGTGGGTCTGGGTGAGTAGCATTCTGTAAGTCAGTAGCTCAGTCATTAATCTACCAAGAGTCACCTGACTGAGCGTCACTCTAGGTGGGACTTTGTGCCTGTCCACCTGCTGCATGAAAACTGTGCATTCATTTTCACAATGGTTCTAAGATTTCTCATTTCCACCTTATTTGCTGCAGAGGTGCCACTCCGTTGTCTCCCTCTGAAGGCTGTGGCTCGCCATGAGACCTGGGAGCTGTGTGTGAGCTAGAGCATTCACACTGTGATAACCTTCAGCTACTCACTGACTTTTTATTTTTATTTACTTTTATTTTGGGGCCACACCGAGTGATGCACAGGGGTTACTTCTGACTTTGCACTCAGGAATTACTCCTGGAAGGGCTCGGAGAACCATATGGGATGCTGGGAATTGAGCCTGGGTTGCCCGCATGCACTGCTAATGCCCTACCTGCTCCAGCCCATACTCACTGACTTTTTAAAAAGAGTGCTTTTAGTCTCTGTAATAGTGGACAGAAAAAAAAGATAAAAACAAATATGGAAAAAGGAAGTGAGTGTTGTGGGATAAAGGGGAGCATGAGAGGAGGAAATTGAGAGAAAAGTAAGAGCATAAGAATAGTTGTGTGTTGGGACTGGAGTGATAACACAACGGGTAGGGTGTTTGCCTTGCACACAGCAGACCCAAGTTCGATTCCCAGCATTCCATATGGTACCCCAAGTACTGCCAGGAGTAATTCCTGAGTGCACGAACCAGGTGTAACCCCTGTGCAACGCTGGGTGTGATCCAAAAAGAAAAAAAAAAGAATAGTTGTGTGGGGAAAGTAAAGTCAGTAACAGCTCCTAGTCAGGCAAGCCTCAAGACTCCTGTGGGGGGCAATAAATCTTTCTCCACTGACTTATCTTCTAGTAAGAAACAAGAGACAGAGGATCAGAATATTCAGTTTTCTAAATTTCCCACTGTGAAATACTGTTTTGAAGTTCTCAGAAACAGAGAAGGGGAAACATCTCTTTTTTGTTCTTTCAGGCAAAATAGAACGTCAAATGTTTATGGAAGACAAATCATCACCTTCAAAGTTTGAGAGTTTATTTGAAGCTATACAACTCAGCTTGAAAAATGATCAAAACTCAGGGTAAAAATATTTCCATTATCATAACCATATGTAATATCTGGGTTTTAGTCCTGTCCAGCAGTGCATTGAATAGCCAAGGCAAGGGGAATTAGAAAACCTACTTTCAGTGTTAGTTCACCCAGGTTTACCGGGTGCTTGAGGATGGAGGTATTCACAGTGGTATACCGGACACCAAATCGTTTCTAGCCTAGACTGAGATTGATCTTCAGTCAGTCTCAGAGTAACAGGAGACCTCTCCTGGATGAGAAATTATATCTAGAAGGAATTCGCAGGGATATTGACTCTAGTCACCAATACCAGGACAAGAAAACTTGGTATTCTATAACACTCACCTCAGGATTGAATGTATTTTTTGGCTTTTTTTTTTTCTTTTTGAGTCACACCCAGCAATGCACAGGGGTTACTCCTGGCTCATGCACTCAGGAATTACATCTGGCGGTGCTTGGGGGACCATTTGGGATACTGGGAATCGAACCTGGGTTGGCCACATACAAGGCAAACACCCTTCCCTCTGTGCTGTCGCTCCAGTCCCTCAGGATTGAATGTAAGCTAGCATGATTATGACTGCAGTCCCCCAGCTGATATCTTTAATAGTGCTGTTATCAAATAGGACCTTTGATTAGTGTAGGAGGGGAGTGGGGAGAGGTTTAGTATTCAAGACCCCTTTCTCTGGTCCTGATTTATGCTTAATTCTTTACAAACTTGTGAGCTAAGTATTTCAGAAGGTCTTGATGCTGTACTTCCTAGCAGCCATGGCACTGAGTGTTTCCAGGATAAGACTAGCTAGAATACTCAGCTTTCAAGAGTCCTCCTTTTTAGTAGGGAGAAAGATGCCAGTGTCTATGCTAAAAGGACTGTGAAAAGTGGGTGGAATTTGGGACCAATCCTGGATTTCCTCACTTTTATCTCATGTTAGTTCAGAGATTGTTAACAAGTGATTGTAAGTGGTGAAGCTTTTTTTGTCTGTGTAGTGAAATGGTCTAATAAATAAAAGGCTATATCATTTTAGGTTGATACGAGACTCCTACCTAGAGATGGCCATATTGTTTTTGCACTTACTGAAGCCAAAGAACAAGCTTTCAGTGTCACCATCAGCATTTGTGGTAACAAACTTTTATGTGTTAGAAATTTTAAGTTTATTGCTTCTTGAGCTTGCTACTTTGGGGCAATGCTGTACTATTAAATAATGAAACCTATTTTCTGTGTGACTTGGATAAATTGTTTCCTAATAGTTATATTTTTATTACTCTTTAGATAATTTGTTTAGTCACTGGAAATTAATTTCACATCAGTGTTTTTTCTTTTACCTAAAAAATGTTATTCACAAACCTTAAGTGGTATAAATATCAGTCATTAGAGTTGATCTGAAAACTGCAAGAAATAAAATATTGGTAAAGCAGATGAATCATTCTCTTGAGTGTGTACCTAAGAATGGAATTGCTGGGTAATAATATATGAACTATTAGGTTTATCTCTTGATCGTCTGTCAAATTGGTTTCCCATGTTACTGTCTCAGGCTCTATTCTTATCAACAGAGTACAGGACCAATTTCTAAACATTCCTGCCAAAGGTTGTCATTATCTAACCATCCTAAGTGATGTGTACAAGACCAATTTCTAAACATTCCTGCTAAAGGCTGTCATTTATAGCCATCCTAAATAATATGAAATGTTGTCTTATTGAGATTTTTGTTTTACTGAATGCTAATGATTTTGAGATTTTTTTGTGTGCTTATTAATCCTGTGTTTACTTATTTGAGAATGCTTATATGTTTTTCTTATTTAATTTAAATTGTCTTTTAAAAATCAAATTGTTAGAGTTTTCATATAAATATATAAAGTATCTTAGAGGCATGATGTAGAGGGAGAGAGGGGGTAGGAGAGGGAAAGAGGGAGAAAAAGAAAGGATGAGAGAGAGATTCAGGACATATTTCACTTTGCAAGTTGTTAAAGGTAACTTTGCCTACAAAATTTTAAATTTTAGTAAATTAAATTCATAAATTTTATACATATTTTAATACTTGTACTTATTGCATTGGCTTATTTGATAATTCTGTGATTAGTTCCAGTTCATTTTTCTCATGTTTTCTCTTGAAGCATTATAGTTGTGGCTTTTATGTTTAAATCTATATTCTGTTTTTAGTTTGAATATGTATAAGTATGAGGTATTAATATTTTGCACATAGATGTGAATTGTTAGACTATTACTTGTTAAAAACTTTTTTATCTTCTCATTAACTTGGACACGTTGTCAAAAATTGTTTACTCCTGGATTTCCAAGTCTATTCCTTTGATTGATAAGTATATCTTTATAAAGGTATGTGCCATTGGTTACTAAAGCTTTTAGTAAGTTTTGAAATTAAAAAATATTTACCTACGAGTAGGGGAGAAAAAAAGAAAAGAAAATACTTGTGTGACAACTATGCTATTTCTTTTTAAAATTGTTCTCACTTCTCTTAGTTCTTTGCATTTTCATGTACCATATTAGCATCTCATGTTCATTTCTGAAAAAGAAAGCAAGAGCATTTTGTTTTTTTTTTTGAAAAATAAATGTCTTTATTTATTTTTATTCTAGATTTTTTTTTAGACTTATAAATTTTTGTGCTTGGGTTTCAGTTATACAATGATCAAGTACCCATCCCTCCACCAGTGCCCATCCTCCCCCACCACAGGTCCTAGCATCCCTCTCCCCCCATCCCCCCCCCCCCCCGTCCCACCCGGCCGCTGTGGCAGGGCATTCCTCCCTGTTCTCTCTCTCTTCTTTTGGGTACTGTGTTTTGCCAGAGAGGCATTGAGTGGCAGTCATGTTTGGTCTATAGACCACTTTTAGCATGTCTCTCCCACCCTGGGAGGGTCTTCACAACACCCTTTATTTGGTGCTCTCTTCTCTATCTGAGCTTCCTACTCACCTAGCACATGTGGCTGGCCTTCAAGTCATGGAGCAAAATTCCTGGTACTAATCTGAGCCCTTCCTGGGTGTTAGTCTCCCGTTTTGTTGGAAAGCAAGAGCATTTTGGCATAAAAATTACAATGAATATATATTGGAGAAATTACTACTTTAACAATATTTGGTATTTTAATTAATGACAATTAACTGTCTTTTAATTTATTTAGATATTAATTTCTGCCAACAATTATTTTCTATTTCATTGTATAAATCTTATACATTTTAAAGCTAACATCCATTGTGAATGGAATTATTTTCCTAATTTGTTTATTTATTCATTGGTGGTACATAGACACATAATAAATAATGAGTATTGAGTTAGTATCCCATGGCCTTGATTCTTGCCATATGTGTTTACTGATTCTAGGTGGGTGTGTAACTCATCACTTTTCTACATATAAGATACTGAATTCTAGAAATAGATAACATCTTAATTGTTTATTATAAGTCTAGGTGCAATGGTTCTTCTTTTTTCTTTTGCTTCTCTTTATAGGGAAGAATAAGTTGCTGAGAGACTATCCTATCTAAATAAATACCTGCCAAATTCTTTGCAACACTTAATTTTTCTATTCTAAGTCCTAACCCGTCCTCAGTAAAACTTTACCCTCATTGAGAATGGGCTCTTTAGAAAAATTGTGCTACTAATTGTTTTTATAGTCAGTTAATGGGCTGGAGTGATAGCACAGCGGTAGGGCATTTGCCTTGCAAGAGGCCAACATGGCCAACCCGAGTTCAATTCCTCCACCCTTCTCGGAGACCCCAGCAAGCTACCAAGAGTATCTCGCCTGCATGGCAAAGCCTGGAAAGCTCACCGTGACGTATTTGATATGCCAAACACAGTAACAATTGTTACAATGGAAATGTTACTGGGCTCGCTCGAACAAATTGATGAACAATGGGAGGATAGTGACAGTGACAGTCAGTTAATGCTCTTCTGTATTCCTCATTGAGTAAATAGTATAGCTCTTTAGGTAATCATAAAATTATTAATAGATAATTATTGAATCATCAAATTAATTAACTTAATTAAACAACTAACAAGTTATTAAGCCCTTTTTCCAGATTTTAAGTAGGTTAATTGCCCAAGCTCATGTAGCCAGTAGCCTGGTGCAATATTTCCAGAATCCAAGTAGCTTCAGTATAGCTCAGGACAAGGATCTTACTACTTTGAGACAGTGATTTATTACTTGGGTTCTCCCTGAACAGATAAAACCAGGTACCATTTTCAGCTATTTTTTTCAATAAATCATTAGCTTTTTATTAATTTTTTTTTTAGTTTTCGGGGACTCTTGCGGTCACATTTGTTGATGCTCAGGGTTTACTCCTGGCTCTGCACTCAGGAATTACTTCTGGTAGTGCTCGGAGAACCAGATGGGATGCTGGAAATTAAACCTGGGTCGGCCATGTGCAAGGCAAATGCCCTCCCTGCTATACTATAACTCTGGCCCCTTTCTGCTAATTTTAACACCTGAACTAGGAGAAGCTACATTTACATGCCATAGTTCCTTTTCTGGTATCAGCATTACTCACTGCCTGTTCTTTTCCTGGGGAATCTTGTAGCCAAAGTAAAAGAAATTATGTTTGTTATTGTTTATCATTCAATTTTGTTGAAGATTAAATAATTGGCCAAAATATCAGATTCAAAACATTTTGGCCAAGCTATGTAAGGGAAGTTAGTTATATCCAGACCAATTGAATCTTAAAAATTGACTGTAGCACTGTAGCACTGTCCTCCCATTGTTTACCGATTTGCTCGAGCGGGCACCAATAATGTCTCCTTTGTGAGACTTGTTTTTACTGTTTTTGGCATATGGAATACGCACAGGGAGCTTGCCAGGCTCTGCAAGCTCATGTGTGGGTGGGATACTCTTGGTAGCTTGCCGGACTCTCTGAGAGGGATGGAACCTGGGTTGACCGCATGCAAGGCAAACTCCCTATCTGCTGTGCTGTCGCTCATCCCAAATACTAAAAATACCATTAGTGCTAATTCTATTACTTATTGTAAGCTCACTATAGAAAATGACAACAAATAGGTAAAAATAATCATCAAAAACTGGAATTATCACTGTAAATAATTTTAAGGCTTATGTATACCAGAAGTTTCTGTGTGTACTAATTTCTTTAAATAAGGTTGCACTTCATAAATCATGATCTAATAATTTACACTTTTTAAAAAATTTTTATTAGTGAAACACCATGAGGTACAGTTGTAGACTTACAATTTTTTGTGCTAAGGTTTCAGTTATATAATGATTGAGTACCCATTCCTCCACCAGTGCCCATTATCCACCACCATTGACCACAGTATCCCTCCCACCCCCCTCCCCATTCCACCCTGCCTCTGTGGCAGGGCATTCCCTTTTGTTCTCTCTCTCCTTTTGGGTGCTGTGGTTTGCAAAAGAGGCATTGAGTGGCAATTATGTTTGGTCTATAGTCTACTTTCAGCATGCATCTCCCATCCTGGGAGGATCCTCCCAACACCCTTTATTTGGTGCTCCCTTCTCTATCTGAGCTGCCTTTTCCCCTAGCATGTGTGTCTGGCCTCCAAGCCATGGAGTAAACCTTCTGGTACTTATCTTGGATATTCTTGGGTATTAGTCTCCTAATTTGTAACTTTACGTTCCCCCAGATGAATGCAATCTTTGTGTGTCTGTCCCTCTTTCTGACTCATTTCACTTAGCATGATACTTTCCATGTAGTGCCACTTGTATGTAAATTTCATGACTTCATCTTTTCTAACAGCTACATAATACTCCATTGTGTAGATGTATCAAAGTTTCTTTAACCAGTCATCTGTTCTAGGGCACTCAGGTTTTTTCCAGATTTTTGCTATTCTAAACAGTGCTGCAATGAACAAACAAGTGCAGATGTAACTTTGGCTATACTTTTTTTGCCTCTCTGGGATATATTCCCAGGAGTGATATAGCTGGGTCAAACGGGAACTCAATTTCTAATTTTTTGAGAATCATCCATACTGTTTTCCAAAAGGGTTGAACCAGTTGGCATTCCCACCAGCAGTGAAGGAGGGTTCCTTTCTCGCCACATCTGCGCCAACACTGGTTTCTTTTGTTCTTTTGCATGTGGACCAGTCTTGTGGTGTAATTTACACTTTTTTTTGTGGTAGAGTGTCTCTTGAGCAGAATTTTGGGTGTCAAGAGACTTGTTTTGGGGACACTTAACCTGTTCTATAGGACAGATGGTTCCGTCCTCAGTGATATGGTGCTGCTCCAGCCCAGCAGTCCTGGGGCCTCCTGGGCTTGCAAGGGGCCAAGTGTTGATGGGACTAGAAGTTGGGGCCTTGTGCAGGCCAGGAATGTGCTTCATCCATTGATGGAGCCCTCACCCTGTAAACTACTGAATATTCAACATATAACATACTGAGGATATGCCATGTATATATTTGTGTACTCACACACCCCATTTTTCTTTTTTTATTTAAATTGAATCACCGGGATACAGTTACAAAGCTTTCATGTTTGAGTTTTAATCATACAATGATCAAATACCCATCCCTCCACCAGTGCGAATTCTCCATCACCAATGTCCCCAGTATATCCCCCATTTCCAACCCTTCCCCGGCCTCCATGGCAGACCGTTTTCCCCTATACTCTCTCTCTACTTTGGGGCATTATGATTTGCAATATAGATACTGAGAGACTATCACATTTGGTCCTTTATCAACTCTCAGCACAATCTCCCATCCTGAATCATTCCTCCAACCATGATTGTCTTAGTGATTGCTTCTCTCTTTCAGCTACCTTCTCACCCAGCTCATGAGACAGGCTTCCAATTAAGGTTCAGTATTCCTGGCCCTTGTCTCTACTGTCCTTGACACAGCCTGTTTTTCTTTATCTATTTATTCATTATCCACTTAAATTGTCTCCTCCATATCTTGAATATTATAAGTAATGCTGTAATGAGCAGTTAATACATTCCTTTAGAAATATAGTTTAGGTAGTTATAATAATGTTAAGGTTTATGGCATCAATGTACAAAATTATTGCATGGCACAACCTAAAATGCCTGTGGCTCCACACTAGTCCATTCTTCCCTCCACCCCTCCCACCACTGCTAATACATTCTTAATGATCGCAGAACATTCCACTGAAATGTCTTCAGAAGAATGAAAAAAATGATTGTGAAAATTTATGATACCTTTATTTCTATCATAAAATGTTTGCTGTATTTTTTTAGGCTCCTGTCAGAAGACATAGTTCTTTGAAAGATCAGTTGGGAAATAGGCTAGAAATGTACAGCTCATTGGCCTGGATTGCAATAAGAGCTGCTTCCCAGGTGGGTGTGATATTTTTATTTAATATTTATTTTTACTGTTGTTCCAGGTGCCAGCCTACCAACCATTAAGGCTGACACATGCATTTATCTATACAAGTTAAAGGAAATGTTTCCATACTTTGGTTTCATGTTAATGATGTTTCTTGAAGAAGTTGAGAGATTTTTTAAAAATTTTTATTAGTTAGGCTGGACAATGTTTCAACTTTAATGAAAATATTGACAGATACATATTTTTACATATTTGATATTTTGGCAAATATCTGTTGCTGCTAGATGAGATAGCATATTTAAAGTGGATTACACATTAAATTGCCAACAGTAATGGCTTGTTTTAACTAGGATATATATTGTATAATATATATTTATGTTATTATACCCGTGCCGTATTCGATATGCCAAACACAGTAACAACAAAGTCTCCAATGGAGACGTTACTGGGCCCGCTCGAGCAAATCGATGATCAACGGGAGGGCCTTTACCTTTATGTTATTATATATAGATATTTTATATATTATATATTTTAACTAGGATATATATATATATAGATATACTGTGTTTTTATTACACATTATTTTTGGTTATCTTATTTTTTCCCTGTAATATGTATTGAACATTATTTTATGAATTTATATTTCACATTATTTACATAGTGAATAACCAACAAATCAGTAAACTTATGCTGTGAATTTTAATTCATGCATTCATATTAGGTCAGTAAAGCTGTGCTGGCAGTTAACCAACATTTCGGAAAGAATAATTCTAGAATTGATAAAGTTAGTCAAGACACAATACCAACCATCCCAGAGTTTGCCTCGATGGATCTTTTCTCTTCCTACACAGATTATTTGCATGGTATGTTTGAATGTCAAGATAATATGCATAAAGTTGTTTTATGTATATATAATACATAATGCGATTTCAAAGGCCTACTTGTAGTACTTGTAGTCATTTGGCTTATAGAGGATACTGATATGAGGAGCCTCTGAGTGAGAATAGAGAGGTACAGGCCCAGCTTTGAGAACAAAGGGCCCTCAGTTATGGTGCCTGTATGCTACTTACTCAATCAGCTGCTGCATTTCAGATGCAGTAATTCAGGAAAAAACACAAACAAATTCTTTGTATGTTTATTTTACAGCTCATTTATGTCATGTGACATTTGGGAAATAATTTATTGAGAGGCTCACTCTGATTCCTGAAACTTTTTACTTTTAAACTCTTGGATGATTCCCATAGTTTTTTTTTTTTCAAATGGCATATGCTGTGAGTGAGAGAGAATGAGAGTATGCTTAAGCTCTTTATCTCAATAAACTATTATAGCAGATTCCTTCATGCAACTTTATGCATTCGATTTTCTCTTCTGTCTATGGAAAAATCTCATAATACTTTCACATGCAGGCATTAAATATTAGTATTTGTTGAATTAATGACTGAAAAGTTTCCAGAATTTAAACTTGGTCTTACTACTATTTATGACTCCTTTGTTAGTAACAATCTTATAAACCCCTAAACTTGATTAGTAACACAGGTATTTAACACTCACTTATGAGTTCATTAATATTTTGTTTGATTATTTTTTATTTTGGTAATGGTTGGGGGTGGGGTGTGTGCACACCTTACTGTATTCAGAGATTACTTCTGATTATATGCTCAGGAATCACTCTTGGTGGTGCTGGGGGAACTGTTATATTATCCCAGGGATAGAATTTGGGTCAGTCATGTACAAGGCAAGTGTCTTACTTTCTGGAGATCCTAAAAAATACTTGAAAAATATTCTTGCTGAGTAGTACTTGCTAAGTACTGGGTTAGGTTCTAAGAAGCACAGTGTTAGAGTCTTAGTTCCATACTGATATTTCAGTAGTAACTTGATAAATGTTGCTAAGTGAGAATTGAAGCAAAGGTGATGAAGAGTGTTCAGTTTAATCTGATGGGTATGAGCGTTCTTGTGAAAGCCTCTACGGGGTAGGCAGTGACTTATCTGCTAACATTCCAGTCAACATAAGCTGGTTAAGCTAAAGAGTAAGAACTTGAAACTGTCCCCTTTCTTTCCCAAGATGGATGTTGAAAGGTCAAACCTTTCAACTGAATTTTATGCCAAAGAAGTGTTTTATTTGGGGAGAAGTAGGATCCCAAAAATGATCTGGGAGCCCTGAGTCTCCTAGTGCTACTTGGTGTAACTGTGTGACACGTAGGGGGACTGGGGACCACCAGGATCACACCTAGCAGCGCTCAGTGGGGCCTGCAGTATGGGGAATGAACTCTGGCCCTCCATGTCAAATGTATGCACTCCTTCTCTTTGAACTATCTCCCCAGTGCCAAGATGTTTTCTTATTTTTATTCTTTCTTTCTTTCTTTCTTTCTTTCTTTCTTTCTTTCTTTCTTTCTTTCTTTCTTTCTTTCTTTCTTTCCCTCTCTCTCGCTTTCTCGCTTTCTCTTTCTTTCTCTCTTTCTTTCTCTCTTTCTTTCTCTCTTTCTCTTTCTCTCTCTCCCTTCCTTCCTTCCTTCCTTCCTTCCTTCCTTCCTTCCTTTCTTTCTTTCTTTCTTTCTTTCTTTCTTTCTTTCTTTCTTTCTTTCTTTCTTTCTTTCTTGTTATCTCATAGCACAGCGGTAAGGTGTTTGCCTTGCACCCGGCCAACCCAGGTTCGATTCCTCTGCCCCTCTCAGAGAGCCCGGCAAGTTACTAAGAGTATCTTGCCCGCACTGCAAAGCCTGACAATTTACCCAGGACATATTGGTGTAACTGTATGACACCTGGGGGGATTGGGGGCCACCAGGATCACACCTAGTTTTAGATATGCCAAACACAGTAACAAGTCTCACAATAGAGACATTACTGGGCCCACTTGAGCAAATCGACGAACAATGGGAGGACAGTGCTACAGTGTTACAGTGCTATCTGACTTCTAGAGTTAAGATCAAGTGCTAGTCTTTGTTAAGCATCCTCTTGAATGGGCATCTAGAGACTGTAAAAGGGCATCCTGGCTGCCCAAAAACTAGTAGGAATTGGTCACTACCCCTCTTTTATATGGATTACTTGGCACCTTCATTCTCCACGATCCATAATCCCTGGGTAAAGTCTTTTTTTTTTCCTGCTTTTTTGGGTCACACCTGGCGATGCACAGGGGTTACTCCTGGCTTTGCACTCAGGAATTACTCCTGGCGGTGCTTGGGGGACCATATGGGATGCTGGGAATCAAACCCGGGTCAGCCATGTGCAAGGCAAGCGCCCTACCCGCTGTGCTATTGCTCCAGTCCCTCCCTGGGTAAAGTCTTAATAGCACACATTTTAAAATAATATTCATAAAAAAATTTGCCCATTTTTACCTAATCCTCTCCTATATAATTTCTCTCAACTTGGTCATCAACTGTAGGAATGAGACTGATTTATGGATAAACACAAAATTTGGAAATTTTATTATGAGGTTATTTTCCATTATTCAACTTCCTCCATGGCTGATACTTCTTATGAAAGCATGTCTTATGTTAATAAGACACTTATGAAAGTCATGCTTTTGTCAATTCTGTACATTTTTTGGTGCTTGCTATTCTTTAGGGCAGGGGTAACAAATAAGCTTCAGCTAAGATGGTGTGCTACTAAGTTATTGAAAAATCATGCTGTATACTAAACATGCCTGAAACTCAGATAGGGTGTGGAATTTTTTTTCTGCCAAGGGATATTTGAATGTTTATAACATCATTCACAAAGCATATAACAGAGGGGGGCCCAGAGGGCAGGAGGGGACATGGGCAGTCAGTCAGAAGCCTGTGAGTCTGTCCAGTCATGTACCAGGACTAGAACGGAGGATTTTGCAGGCCTTATATGGCCCATGGGCTGGTAGTTATCTACTCCTAGACCACACATATTTGTTCGTATGCTCATCTTATGTGTTCTGCTTCAGGTTGCAGGTTGAGTTCAATTGCACTCTGTGTGAATGTATTATGAGGGCCTGGCAACAGGGGCACTGGATAACCGGAAATGTTCTTTTCATAAATACCCAAGTGAAAGAGCCTCAACATAGTATAAAAAACCACCTAGGTATCTTTCCATATCCTATCCTATGGGTCATGGTTGTATAACCAAGGTTTGAAGTAAGGATATGTTCTCTTTCCATACAGAAGGGAGAGGGGCATGAATGTTTGCTGAATAATTATCCATACTGTCCTATAGTACAAGTTCGATTGAGACCAAATGATTACCTGAGCAGAATTCCGAACTCTTGCACTGAAGTACAGAAAAAAAGTGCTGCTGTGATGAATTAATGATGTGGCCATGAGCACACAATAGGGAAGGTCATCCATAAACAAATGCTTTTAGCTGATCCAGTTGAGCAAGGGGACTTGTCTCCAGTTCTCAACTCTGCTTAAATCTAAGATATAAGCTTTCTTTTTTATTTCAGTGCTTTTTCATAGCATGTCCCATTTTTTCTTTCTCATTTTATATGACTAGCATTTTTTTTAACTATTTTGCCGAAGCAGTAATTTTTAATGACCAAATTGTAAAGTCCAATATGTACTGCATTTTTGCCTCACCCTGAAGAATAATAATTATGCCCTCCAGTCTTTGCCTATAAGGCTGATAATTAATTCATGTTGATGATTTCTCTCATTTTGGTATTTGGGTTAGAAGGAGATACTGAAAAATACCCCACCTGAGTGTCACAAATACACAGATGCTAGTGGCGCACATATTATAATGAGCTTCTAAAGGGCAGCAAACAATTGATAAGCCTTTTTGGAGTTCCCTTCATAAATATCACAGCATAAATTAGTACCTAGAGCAAGCTTTTTTAGAAGTTTTAACTTTCCGCCATATTAGCTAGTTTATCTAGTGATCTGCCCTGAAATAGATCTGAAGCTGATCCATCCAAGAGGCCAGAAAAAATATTTATTGTTGCTGTGTGCAGAGCACTATACCAGACCTTTCTGTCCAGAGGAAAGAAGCAGCATGACTCATCCAAGAAGTGTCTCTTGCCTTCCATAAGTTTGCAGATATTGACAATCAGAATAGGAGTACAGCTTGAAATTACATGAAGGTATCTTTCAATCTTTGTGTAAAGAATGGCCACTCCAAAGAATGGCCACCTTTGAAGTGGGCCATTTTAATGAAGACAGAATAATGTATCTTAAGCTAAAAATATACTTTCTGGACATAGGCAGAGTGGGTATAGGAGTTATTGGAATGCACTGCTCTGTCCTCCTGTTGTTCATAGATTTGCTTGAGCAGGCCCAGTAACATCTCCATTTTGAGACTTGTTGTTACTATGTTTGGCATATTGAATACATCACGGGTAACTGGCCAGGCTTTGCCGTGCGGATGAGATACTCTCGGTGGATTGCCAGGCTGTCCTAGAGGGGTGGAGGAATCGAACCTGGGTCGTCTATGTTGGCCACTTGCAAGGCAAACGCCAAATAGAAATTTTGCTCTCAAATTTATTGAGAGCAGTTACAAAGCTTTCAGGTTTAAATCTCAGTCATACAATGATGAAAAACCTGTCCCTTCACCAGTGCACATTTCCCACCAACAAAAACCCCATTTTACCCCACATCCCACCCCCTACCCTACCTGTGTGGCAGATGGTTTCCATATTGTTCTCTAACTTTGATTACATTCAATATTTTGACACCAGATCAACTATTGTTATTTGGGATTTTACCTCAACACTCACATCTGCCAAATAGGCAACATTTGACAATTTGTTTTCTATTTCTGATAATGAATAGTATACAATGTCATGTGGCCACTACTGCGACATTAGAATTCTGAAATCTTAATAATTAAATCTGGAGGGATTTCTGCCGAAAGCCACTAGGTTTGGAGATTCATTTCTGAGTCTCTAGGATCATAGTTTAAGCTGCTTGTTGAGTATCCAGAGGGCTTGTTTGTGGGTGGCAACTTGGGGTCTCGTTGGGGTGGGGGAGGAAAGGGCCAACCCTGCTCCCATCCAATGAGGCCCCGCATGTCTCCTCACTGTGGGCCCCCAGCTGGCTGTCCATTGGCCTCTGGAAGATGGCAAACCAAACCCTAAGCTGCCAGGGGGACCAGGCGAAGGCACGAAACATATTCCCACCTGGGGTGACCTGGGGCTGGTCACCTATCTCAGAGTCCAGATATATTTCTGGCAAAAGCCAGTGGGTTCAGAGTAACTTGGAATACTTTTTTCCTGGAAGGATCATGACAGGTACATGGAGTTCAGGGAGAAGTAGCACATTTTCTAAAGAACAAATGGCTCTTAGAGAAGCATGGCAAGAGAAAAGACTAACCATAGTGTGGAAGCTGGAAGCATGTATCATCTTTCCAGAACTCGAGAGCAATTGTGTGACAGGAATGTAGCTGTTCCCATTTAGTGAAATTTCTTCTCCTTGATTATAAGTAGAGACCCTGCCATATTAATTCTGGCAATATGGCACCATATTTAGATTCATTCATCTGGCCCAGACATTAGCCAGATGCCTACTTTGGGTCCAATTGCCTTTAAATATTTTCCATCCTTTTTAAAATTTTTTAAAAAATTTTATTCATTGAATCACTGTGAGAACAGCCACAAAGCCTTTCAGTTTAAGTCTAGGTCGGTTATACAATGATCAAACACCTGTCCCTTCACCAGTGCACATTTTTCACCACTGAGAACCCCAGTATACCCCCCCATCCACTCCCTGCCAGTGTGGCAGATTTCCACTTTACTCTCTCTCTCTACAAAGATCACATTCAATATTTTGACAAAAGATACAACATCATTATTTAGAATTTTCCCCAACATTCAGACCTGCCAAAAAGACATTATTAAATAATTTGTTTTCTATTGCTGATTATGAAGAGCATGTGATGTTGTGTGGCCACAATAGCAGCCACGTGAATTTGGATTTGTGATATTTTAGTAATAAGCCTAGAGGGATTACTGCCAAAAGGCCCTGGCTTCTGAGATTGGTTTGTGTGCCTCTGGCATCATGATTGTTCAGAAGTCGGAGGAGGTGTTTCAGGGTGGCAACCCGGGGCATTTTCATGGTGGGGAGCAGGGCAGATTCCACTCCCCATCCCAAGAGGCCCCACGCACCTCGTTGATGCAGTCTCATACCTGGATGTTCATTAGGCTCTAAAAGATGCAGGCCACCATGCCGCCGCTGCAAGGGGAGACAGGCGGAGGGACAGACACCCTTCTCCTCCCAGAGTGGCATAGCACCGTAGTTAAATGCACAGTCCAGATGCATTTTGGTTGGGCATTATATTTTCCTCAGATTTTCCCACCAACATGCAAGCCTATCTTTCAGGGACAAACACTAGATCATTTACTTTCCATTGATCACTTTGCATATTAGGAAATGTTGCGTGGCCATGTAAGCATAAGCGGCCGCATGGTTCGGAAAATAGTCTTGGTACCCTCATACAAAGCCATGCTTGAAGAAGCTCATGGTTGCCGGGATTCCATCTGGAGAAGGCGGGGAGATGGCACCTACCCTATCTGGGACCTCCCAGTGATATTGGCTCTGTCTGGGGTCCGGAGAATTCTCCAGGAGTTGTGGAGCCCGCTAGCCGGTTCTCTTTGCTGCTGTGTGTTGTAAGATGGCACTGGGGACGGGTTGTGGATGTGACTTCTGGGATCAGAGGTTGCTGAGAACCGAGGCAGAACTACCCGGCCCTGCAGTTCAGAAAATAGTCCTGGTACCTTCATATGGAGCCATGCTTGTAGAAGCTCATGGTCGCCGGGATTCCTCCTGGAGAAGGCGTTTTCCACTCTTTTTTGTCCTGATTTTGTGGCCTTAATAAAAATAAATTCAGATTGGATAAAAATAAATTTCATAAAGAATTTTGGCTTGAGAGCATAATTTTATATTAGTGGTTTTGAGTGTAGCCTCTCACAACTAAATACTCTAGATATACAGAAAAGTGTAAATATCTGCCATGCTGAAAACTAATTCTGCTGAACCTACTGTCAGAATATTATGGAATCCCTGGAGCAGAACCAGGAATCACAGGAGACCCTTAATATATGCATTGCCTCTTGAAACATGAAAAACTTTTCGGTCTGGATTCAAAGACACAGAGTCAAAAACTTTGGAAAACTACTATGCATTCCTCTATCGCAAATCCCACATTGTTCAAGGCTTACAGTACTGCAGAAAGCTATAATACAGGACGTGCCAGATAATCTTAGGCTAAGTGAACCCTGAGGCGAGTGCTAGCACTTTCTTTAAGTAAATTGTGTTTGTGTATTTGGATTCTTGGGGTAGATATCTAGAAGTGGAATCACTGTATCAGATGGTAGTTAATATTTTGAGGATCCTTCAGACTGTTTTCTATAGTGGCTATACAGTTTATATTCCTTCAAATGCTGTATAAAATTATCCTTTTTTTTTCACCCTCTTGCCAAGAAAATAACCCTGTTCTCAGTGCACAGTTGGTGAGTTTTGAGGAAGGTATGCATCTATGGAACCATTCCACTAGTTGCTTTTGTAAGTTCTGTTCCATGCTGGCTGTGAGCTGTTTAGGGGCAGCTCAAAACCTAGGCCCTGAGCCTAGGGCCAAGAACAGAATCAGGTATTCCGTTATCATGCCTTGAAAATTGAATGAGGTCTCACAAAACTGGAAAACATTTTCATGAGTGCAAATGTAGGCAGAATGAGTTTACCTTCATGGTTTGTTACTCAATATTTCACCCCAAATTCCACTTTGAATGGCAAGGAGGAATTTGCACTCACTGGTGCAGGTACATTAGTATGAATCAGCATAAATAACTGCCTCTTAGAACAAGTAAAACACATATAGCTCTGGTTAGGACTAGTGGGTAATTGTAGGATAACACTGTTTTGTCCTTCCTGCACTGCCTAAGGTAGTTTAGGTATATTGTGTTGCTCCCATCACAGTGCTCCCATTCCTCTGTGTTTATTTGTAACTTCTTTCTTTGTGCTCTGTTGACTTGTAAATATTGTTTTTCTCTTCTCCCTATGTCCTTTGCATAGTTTATTCAGAGCAATGTCCTTTTTGTATGGACACAAGAAGACAGTATATGCTATGCTTTTGTTATGTGACTCTCAGTGATATTTTCCTCCTGGGCATCTGTTCTCTCACCTAAGCCTCAGCTGCCTTTACTTCCTAGCACCCCCAAAAGCAGGGTCACGACCAGGGACTGGATGGAACCAGAGCAAGCGGTAAGCTATGTGCTATCCTGGCATTGAGATGGGCGTGGTCAAAGTACCATAATGCTTAACTATAAGTTAATAGCTTGGGCATGTACAAATGCTGTCATGATCCAAAAAGTAATAACTAGATTTGGAC
The DNA here is from genome assembly GCF_029834395.1 of Sorex fumeus. Classification (NCBI taxonomy): domain Eukaryota; kingdom Metazoa; phylum Chordata; class Mammalia; order Eulipotyphla; family Soricidae; genus Sorex; species Sorex fumeus. The sequence continues at coordinate 43,943,413 of NW_026606060.1, forward strand.
CCTGCTAGAGTTAGGAATGATTAATCTGGCCTGAGCACTGTACTCTGAGTCTATGGCAAGATGTTCCCAGGAGAGCTGCCCTACAAGTCTCAATGTTATCTCTTACTGTGTCCATACAAAAATAACTAGTATTGAGATGTTGATAGAGTTATTGGGCTGAGGAAAGGAGAAAAACACCTTAGGAGGTATTTTGTCTGAGGCAGTCAGGAAGGGCTTTGGAATACCTTTTAGGTGGTTGTTCCCTTTGAACTTGGTGGGCCCTCAGGAAGGGCTTTCTTTTGTTGATTTTTCTAACAGACTGGGTGCATTGTCAGCCCAGAGTGCTGCAGAGTTGGAGAGACAAGAGAGCAGGGAGAGAGTGAGAAAGGGCAGGGCATCAAGATGGACCACGGAGCGAATAGCAAGGGGGACAGAGAGAGAAGAATGTAGAAGAATACAGGAGCAAGCACGTGGAGAGAGAGAGCCCAGGCTTCGAGATGGAGCACGGAGAGATGAGCGGGAGTGACTGAAGGAGACAGGAGTAAGGGGAGTGTGAGACTAGGGAGGCTCAGAGAGACTGGGGCAGGTGCGTGGGGAGAATGGAATAAATGGCATCCGATCAATCAACCGGCTTGGCCCTTGTTTCCTCCACAGTCTGCCCCATGTCCTGGGTCGCCCCGGCTGGGCGAGCGACCCGGGCCCACTCTGAATGCAGGCGACTAGCGGAAGAGCTGTCGGAGCTTCCCCCGGCCGCTCCCTAAAGAATTTAAACAGGTAATGGTTATTACCAAGGGACACCCCTCCATAGAGGGAAGGAGAGAGGCTTTCCTCCCAAACTTTAGAAATGTAAGTTCAGATGTTATACTTGGTCTGATTCTAGCATTGCATTTGTATCATCAGGAGTAGCACTGTAGCACTGTCCTCCCTCCCATTGTTCATTGATTTGCTAGAGTGGGCCCAGTAACATGTCCGTTGTGAGACTTGTTGTTACTGTGTTTGGCATATTGAATACGTCACGGGTAGTTTGCCAGACTTTGCCGGCGAGTATGCAGGCGAGATACTCTCGGTAGCTTTCCTGGCTCTCCAAGATGGGCAGAGGAATCGAACCTGGGTCGGCCGGGTCAGCCATGTGTAATGCAAACACTCTATCGTTGTGCTATAGCTCCAGCCCATCATTAGGAGTACCAGAGATCAAAGGAAGAAAACTTGAACTGGTCTGAATATTTCTCTGGACATTAAGGATCAGATGACATTGATTAATATGCAGACATAGAGGCTATTTTTTGTCTTTTAATTGTGCTCATTTTTTCACATAATTTATTTTTAAGAATCAAAACTTAAAACAATCAGAATGGGAATGGAGAGAAAGTCCTCTTGTTTTCTCTGCCAGGACTCAGTTCATGCGCCGTCCTCCACTTAGAGATAACCAGTATTTCTGGTGCATTACTGTCTGATTGCTGCTGCAAATAACTACAAATTTAGTGGCTTAAAATAAAACAACACATATCTTGTTTTCCAATTCTGGAGTCTAAAGTGGGTATCCCTGGGTTACAAACTAAGCACCAGGAGGGCTACATTTCTTTGAGGGTTGTAGGCAGGATTTGCCTCATTGACTTTTCCAGGGTCTAGAGGTCACTTGATTTCCTTGGCTCTGAACCCCTCCATTCTTCAAGCCAGCAGTGTAGATGCTTTTAGTTTCTCTGACTCTGACATTTTCATGCTTATGCTCTTTCCCCCGCCTTCATATATGAACCCTTTTGATCATATTCCACCCACATGAATAACACTGGTTACTCTTCCATCTCAAAAATTACTTGAGACTGGAAAATATCGCAGCAGGCTAGGCACTTGACTTACATGTTGCCAACCCAGATTTGATCCCCAGCACCCCATATGGGCCCTTGAACCCTGCCAGGATTGATCCCTGAACTCAAAGCTAGCAGTAAGCCTTGAATGTTACAGGGTATGGCCCCTGCCATAACTTCCCCCCCAAAAAAAATCACTTCTCAGGCAGCCTTAATTTCACCTGCAACCTTAATTCTCCTTTGTTCTGTAACCTATCAGTCACTGATTTTGAGTGTAAATATATTTAGGGAATGAGGATTCTTCCTACCACGACTGGTTTCTTGTGTCCATCAAGCTATTACATGTTTATACCAATTGTCAAAGTTTCATTATTGAGGAACAAAATTTTTACATCAATTACTTTTTTGAAGCAGAAGATTTATTGAAGGACTTTCAAAAGTTTTGTACATATTTAAAAAAACTAATACTAGGCTGGGCTTGCAGAAATCACTCATAAACCTGCAGGCCACCAAGGGAACAGGTTTTTGTTTTTTCTTACAAAGTATGTTTGTCTGTTTGTAGTGCTAACTCAAAGATATAGACCAAGTAGTGTATAAACATAAATGATTACTCATAGATTTTGAGTTAAGTGATCCAAGAGCAGGACACAGATCTGGTATCCTCTATAATTCTTTCTTGTATGTAGATGGTTCATTCTCATTGAAAATTTTCTTGCAGAAAGGGACCACTGAACTTTCTGGAGATCATTTTATAATGGCTCTGATCTCAATCATTAGGGTGGCACTCTTATTCACTGTCACTGTCACTGTCACTGTCCTCCCGTTCATCGATTTGCTTGAGTGGTCCTAGTAATGTCTCCATCGTGAGACTTGTTACTATATTAGGCATATCGAATAAGTCACGGGTAGCTTGCCAGGCTTTGCCGTGTAGGCAAGATACTCTCGGTAGCTTGCTGGACTCTTCGAGAGAGGCGGAGGAATCGAACTCGGGTCAGCCATGTTGGCTGCTTGCAAGGCAAACGCCCTACCTGCTGTGCTATTGCTCCAGCCCCCTTATTCACTAATCACTTTATTCCCTAATTACCTCCAGAAGGCCTCCTCATAGCAGCTCCTTGGGCATTAGGATTTTAGCATATGAAGTTCAAGAGCAGCACCCAAAAGTTAGGACAAAATTCCTGTAAAGACAGAAATCTTCCTGCAAAATAGGAAGCAGCTGATTCAGCTGTAGTCTCAATAACTGTGTGAATCCATCTCTGGCAGAATCCACACAGGAAAGAGATCACTTGGTTCTGATTTTCCTCACCTCTCAGCACTGTTACAGCTTCAACTGTTGGACTAAACGCACTGAATTTGGAATATCTAAATTTCATCCAGCTTAAGGAACTCTTAGAAACATAATTTGTATTTTGTAATTTTAATACCCTTATAAGTATCTTCATTATTCATTATCTATTATGTAATATTATTATTATTACTTAATAACATGAGTTGATAATAAAATATTAGTACATACAAGTATACTCTGTATGTTCCTTGACTTTTATTTCTGCTTGATATATGTGTATCTTTTAGCATTTTTTCCAGATTAATAGTTAATTTTTTATTGCATAATATCCAATAGAAACCTGCCATCATTAATTTAATTAACCTCCCTTTGTTTCCAGTTGTTTTGGTATTATATGACAATCTATGTTTTATATTTTTACTGTTTCTTTGGCCACATCCTGCTGTACTCAGGGCTTATTTCTGGCTGGCTCTCTACTCAGGAATCACTTTTGGTGGGACTTGGGTGACCTTATGGGTGCTAGGGATTTAGGTCAGCAGTGTGAGGTCATGCACCTTACCCAATGCACTATCTCTCCAACCGTCATACAAGTCTACTTTAGGTAGCCATATGAATAAAGAGTATATATAATATGTATATATGCATATATATGGACCTAATTTGGATGTCTATGGACCCAATAGATATCTAGTCTAAATAAATTAGTATATATATATGTCTGTATAATTTTTACACTTAATTATATTTGCATATATATGAACATCATGTATATATGTGCATAGGATAGTATAAATATTGGGCCATTTCTTGTAAGGGAAATTTCTGGAACAAAAGATGAATTCAAGGGGCTGGAGTGATAGTACAGTGGGTAGGGCATTTGCCTCGCACATGGCTGACCCAGATTCGATCCCTGAAATCCCATATTTGAGCATTGCCAGATGTAATTCCTGAGTTCAGAGCCAGGAGTAACCCCTGAGCATCATCACGTATGACCCCAAAAGCAAAAAAAAAGGATATATTTACAGTCTTGACAAATTTTGCAAGGTACCTTCCATAAATGTTACACTGGTTTGTACTTTTGCCAGCAATTACTAAAAACTCTTTTTCTCTGAATTCTTACTAATGCAGTCATATTATAATAATTTGTTTTGACCTTTTTTAATATGATAGTTAATTCAGGATAAATCTACATAAACATATATAGGTTTTCTTCTTCATGTCCCCACCTACCCCAAACACACATACATTGTTTGTAGCCTTTTCGTCTAAATTACTCTCACATTTTTATAAATTTGTTTATAAAAACTGTGAACCTGTAATATATTTACATTTATAAACATAATTTTTATTACATAATAACCTATAGAAACACACAGGCAGACTACCCCATGATATCGCTAGTAATTCCACATTACTAATGTCTCCAGTAATTTTTTAAAAAGTAGTTCAATGCCTCCAGCATCTTGTGTCATCACCAATTAGCCACATTGCGGGAGATCTTTGAAGAGTTGGTGCTGATCCTGCAAATAAATATAGACAGACTTGCATGTCTAACAGTCTCCGAGTTTATAAAGCAATTATACAATTCTGCAGATTAGTTTTTACCAAGTCTTCATGTTTGCTGCTACATCCGTCATCCAACAAGTTTATTTATTGTAAAGTGCCACAGTTTTATTTCAGTAAGTCCTTAACCAATGGAGATTATTGCACAGAGTATATTTAAATCTTACATCTCATAATATGAATTCAGCACTGTTAAGAGCACAACATTTTATTAACTAGAGGGCCTTTGTGTATATTTCTGTATCCCACAATGTGATGACTTACTCTATGTGATTCTTTACTGGCTTTTTCTTTGTAATTTTATTTGAAAAGCTATAAAAATTGTGTTGGCTTTTATGGGAATTCTTACATAAATATTTTAAGTTTTAGATTTCTTTTCCTTTAAACAATAAACAGTTGATCTCAATCTGCTTCAACTTAACTGTCACTATGAGACTATTTTTAAAATGTACAATATACCATCAAGAAGTATATTTGATGATTTATTTCTGAGATTTATGTCTTACTGTTATCCTCTATCTATTTTATACCCTCTTCTGATGACAATTCCGTGTATGTTGTAGTTTGGAATGAAGATGGTTAAAATGAACAAATTTCCATAAAAACAGATACACTGACAAATAGGATAGAATGAAATCCAAGAGATACTGGGGACATTGATGGTGGAAAATATACACTGGTAGAGGGATGGGTGTTCAGTCATTGTATGACTGAAACTCGTACATAAAAGCTTTGTAAGTGTAGCTCATGGTGATTCAATTAAAAAAAAAAACCTCCTTCAAATACTGTTAGGTATTGGAAAACCACATGAAGAAGAACAAAATTCCATCACTTCCTTATCTCACGTAGCACTGTAGCACTGTCCTCCCATTGTTCATCAATTTTTACTCGAGGGGGCCCAGTAACATCTCCATTGTGAGACTTGTTATAGTGTTTGTTAGGCTTTGCCCTGCGGGCGAGATACTCTTGGTAACTTGCCAGGCTCTCTGAGGGTAGCGGAGGAATTGAACCCAAGTCAGTCAGGTCTGCCACATGCAAGGCAAATGCCCTACCCTTTGTGCTATTGCTTCAGCTCTTATCTCACGTACACCAGTTAATTCAAAAGAGATAGAGTATGTAGGGGTCTGATCTGAATCAATAAAATACACTGAAGAACACACAGGCAGACAACCCCATGATGTCTCTAGTAATTCCACACCATCATCAACAGAAACAATAGCAAAGTTAAACAAATGAGTTTATCCCAAACTAAAAAGCCTTTGCAATATGAAAGAAACTATTGCTAAAACTAAAGGGCATTCTGGGGTTGAAGAGATAGTGCAGTGGGTAAGGTACTTACCTTGCATGTGACTGTCCTGGGTTAGATCTCTAGCACCTCATATGGTGGTCTCCTGAGCCCAGTCAGGAGTGAACCCTGAGCTGTGACCCAAAACCCAAAAATAAAACTAAAAGAAAGAGATATTCACACATCATGCACCAGACAATAGGCTAATACCCAAGATTAATAAAACACAGGAAACATTCAACAACTAAAACATAAACAGCCCTATCCTAAAGTTGGGAGAAGACCTGAATGGACACTTGCCAAAGAAGACATATGGATTGCCAACAGTTGTATGTGGAAAATACCCAACATCACTATTCATCAAGCAAAAGCAAATCAAATGACAATGAAATATCACATCATCCCAGTGCGAATAGCTTGTACCAAAAGGCTAGAATATGTGTGTGGAATAGAATGCTACTCAGCTATTAGTAATCTTGCCCTTTGTTACAAGGAAGAGGATCATGCTAAGAGAATATGTCAAGAGGAGAAAGGCAAATACTGATGATCTTACTCATATATGGTATATGCAAGGGAATATTATCCAGTGAAATAAACCTTAGACTCTGAACCTGAAGTTATCTTTAGTGGGGAATAGATTGAATAACACCAAACATCAGCCAAGCGGCACAAATGCTGGCCGACTTTGACCGTGAGTGTGGAAAGGTAGGACTACAGCTGAATCTTACGAAGACAATGTTTATGAGAAACAGCCTTGTTCCTGACGCCCCATTCGCTCTCAGTGGAACGACCATCTCCGAATGCAACAGCTATGTGTACCTAGGTCGAGAGGTCAACATGACAAATGACCTGGCACCCGAGCTGCGCAGGAGGAAGAGAGCGGCTTGGAACGCCTTCAAGAACGTCGAAGAAATAGCTAAGAGGACGAAGAACCTCCGGCTCCGGGCACATCTCTTTGATTCCACTGTTCTTCCTGCATTAACATATGCCTCAGAGACCTGGGCCCTACGCAAACAAGATGAGAACGCTATTCAGGTCTCCCAAAGAAGAATAGAAAGAGCTATGCTTGGAATATCACGTTTCACTCAAATGAGAGAAAGAATCCGGAGTTCTGACATCCGTCGACGATCAAGGATCAGAGACGCTGTCTCATTTGCCAAGGTGTTGAAAATCAGATGGGCTGGTCACGTAATGAGATTTAAAGACGACAGCTGGACTAGAGCTGTTACTGATTGGATTCCACGGGATGTCAAAAGACCGCGTGGCCGCCCACCTACCAGATGGTCAGACTTCTTCGTCAAGATCATGAACGATCGGTTTGAGGCCCTTCATGTTCCCGGAGCGAACAGATGCCATTGGGCTACACTAGCACGCAACAGGGACAAATGGAGACGTTACTGGCGCCCGCTGGAGCAAATCGACGACTAACGGGAAGTTAAGTGATTAAGTGATTAAGATTGAAAAGGTCCCATGGACTGTGGTGAAGGGATTTTGGAACTTATATCATGGGTGTTATGTGGTATCATTGTATCCTTAAAACATAATTACTTGAACTCTTTAAACCAATGTTACCTTAATAAAAATAAATTTTAAAAATCTCTAAAAACAAAAAACCTCCATCAATGAAATAGTCACTAATGTTTCTCAACAGAATGAAAATATTTTTTATAATAATACATGGTAATAGAAGTTAAACAGTTATGGTAGTGATCATTTCATAATACATACAAATATCTAATTGTTAAACCTAAAAGCAATATACTTATATTAGTCAATTATAGACCAATAAAAAGACATTAATAACGTCTTTAAGAACACCAAATTTAAATGTTTATGTATAATAAAAAAGATTTAAAGTACTATAAAATATTAGAAATTTATTTCTAATTTTTTAAAAAATTGGCATAGTAGTTTACAAGAATATGGTTTCATGCATAAAATATTCCAACACCACATCCCCCACCAGAGTGTCAACTTCCAACACACACACACACACACACACCCTACGTTTCTTACCGAAGACCAGTTCCCAGTCTACTCTGTTTATATCCTTTGTAAGAGAGTCATTCTGTGTCTGTCTGTCTCCTTCTGACTTGACTCAGTGTGATACTTTCCAGATCCGTCTACAGAATAGTAAATTGCATAATTTCATCTTAAGAAATTTCTTTTTTCAATTCAGAAGTGTCATGGCTCCTATTTCTCTATATTATTTCCTCACAATCTCCATATTTCCTAAATTAAAGAGCTCTGTCTATAAAAAGTTATTAGTATCATGAATCTAATTCCTTCTGACATGATTCATATCTAATTGGTTTGAGTGTGTATGGCATCTCCATAACTCATTTTATTGTGCACTCTGTTTTGGTCCTTCAAAAAATCCAGATATATAGAACAGTGGGTAGGGTGCTTGCCTTTCACACAGTTTACCTGTATTTGATCCTGGTCCAATATGGTCCTCTGAGTCTGCCAAGAGTAAGCCCTAACGTAGCTAAGTGTGGCTCCCAAATAAAACAAAACAAAACAAAAATGGTTGATGTGTGTGATTATCACTAAAAGCTTAATTTATTTACTTTCTTCCTAACAACCTTTTCCTTTCACCTATTTTTCCAGTGGGCCTCCATCTTCCGCCTCCCACTTTAATCACCACCACTCTATTGTTAAGATCTAAGGACTTTTTCTTCTTTTGTTTAAATTGCTCCTTTTATCTTCCACATTCTATCTTCATTTGTGATTGAGTGTGATCATACATGTTTATTTTTTTCCAATAGAACTTGTTTCACTCTAAAGGATGTGCTTTAAGTCTTTTATTTTTTTATCTTTAATTTTTTTTTATTTGTTTTGCTTTTTGGGCCACACCCGGCAATTTTAAACCTTCAGGTAACCACCAAGTAGTCTTCCAGACTGGAGGTAACCAAAGTGTTTTCTACCAAAGTGATGACTGGAGTGACAACACAGATACATCAAAAAAGACTGAGACCAAAGTGGATGTTACTTGGATTCTTCTGTTGCGCTACTACATTCACCTGCAGAGAACTAACAATATGAGCAAATTGCTAGGTAAGGCTTTAAAGCATTAAGTATTTTATGTATTAATGTATTATAAAAGGAGTGTATTTAGGGACCAGAGAGCTACCTCAAAGGGAAGCAGTGCATGTTTTACACATCCTTGACCCCCAGTTTGATCCCCTGCCCCCTATGGCACCCACAGCACTACAAGTTGTGGCCCCTGCCTCACTGAGCTCTGCATGGGGACCCTAAACACCCAAAGAAACAACACACTTTTGAATGATAAAATAATTTTTCAAGGGGGATACTCATAAGCAGTACTCAGGGAAAGCAAGGGTCACTTACCGCAGGTACCTGGCATAGCTGTTTGGGTCTGAAGTCTCAATACTCAGTTTCAGCAGTGCTCAAGACCACCAAAGTCACTCCTAGCTCAGAGCCTCGTGCACTTTAGTCCTTTGAGCTGTCTTGTGGAGTTAGAAGATTCTTTGAATATATTTCAGAGTAAACTGTCATCAGAAGATGAAAATTTCAGTTCATTGCCTAAGATAAGCAGATGATAAGATAAACTTTCAGTGAAATCATGAATGAAAACATAAGAAGCATCCAGAAACTTACCCAAGACTTCTTACATGCTCTGAATCTCAAAATAGTTGTTTAGAATCAGAGTGATAAGTATGGGACAAATGATAAGATAAGGAAAGTGAAATTCAGGCCTTAAGTGAGAGTGTTAGTGGCCAGTAGCTTAAACAAAAGATAAGCATCTCTTCACATAAGATACTTCATGTTAGTTTATTTTTTGTCACTGATGCTGTCCAAAGAATATCTAGAAGAACTGGTATAATCTGCCTCACTCCAGTCCCTCTTGTGGTTTTCTGGTTGTCTGTTCTTGTGTTTAATAATGCAGGAGGTTGGTTAATATGTTGTTTCGCATCAGGGCAAAGAGTCTGCATGGGCAGTTTGACTCTGAAAAAACAGATGAGAGAAATGAGTTGTAGAGTGCTGTTTCCTGTCGTGAGAATGCATGAAATCCATACTCAAAAAGGTGGTGGTGGAGGTTGAAATGTAAAAAATGGGATGGGACAAGAAAGGAAAGATCAACAACAAGGGTCATGGACATGAGCCAGCGCTAGCAATCTTGTCTGTGCCTTGCCCTGTATCAACTCAGCCCATCTCTGAATTTTCTGCTGGCATTTGTCATGTCAGATGCCCCATTGTTCCTATCCTCCACTGTGGGCTATTTTTTTTAAGTTACTAAGGCATGCCTAGGCAGGGTGCTCCAGAGAAGTCCAGGGATTCTTAACACCTAAGAGTAGCCTTCACCTATTGAAATAGGGTTTCAAGTTTCAATAGGGTTTCAGTTTCCAAATCACTCACCAGCACAGATAAACATGTTGTTTTATCTGTGAGCATTAGCAGAGTGAGTAGGGCATTTGCCTTGCACGCAGCTCACATGACCAACCTGAGTTCAATTTCTCTGCCCCTCTCAGAGAGCCCGGCAAGCTACAGAGAATATCTCCCCCGCACGGCAAAGACTGGCAAGCTACCCATGATGTATTCCATATGCCAGACACAGTAACAACAAGTCTCATGATGGAGATGTTACTGGGCCTTCTCGAACAAGTAGATGAACAATGGGAGGACAGTGCTACCAGAAGGGGATTCCCACGAGGACTGAGTTCTCATTGCCCATAGCTGTAGCATACTCATTCTCTTGTGCTCCTTGAGATTACTCTTCAAAGAAATTATCTGTGCCTCAGTTCTGGCTTTGAGGTCTGTTTTGGGAAGTATCCTAAGATACCAAAACAGAACATTTTTTTGCCTGGCCAAAACATTGCTAAGAACCTGAAGCTGGGGCTGAAGCACAGCAGGTAGGGTATTTACCTTGCACACGGCCAACCCGAGATCGATTCCCAGCATCCCATATGGTTCCCTGAGCACCGCCAGGAGTAATTCCTGAGTGCATAGCCAGGAATAACCCCATGCGCATTGATGGGTGTGACCCAAAAATTTAAAAAAAAAAAAAAACAAAACCCCAATGCAATCTTCTAAGACTCTTGTTTCCTCCCTGCAACAATGAACAATTCCACTCAAGTTTAACGTTAACAGTGACAGGCTGGAGTGGGGATGTGCAGGGATAATGACTATTTAGCAGATACCAGCATGAAGATCATTCTGTTACCTTCTATTACTCTGAATTTGTTTCTTTTTCTTCCTAAAGCATCTTTAAAATCAGAAACCGGGAATTTTGTGCCGGTCGACAGTCTCTTCACATCCCTTTTCAACTCTGCATTGATTTTGCGGCAAAAAGAAATGCATTGTTTCCTTAAAAAATTTTTACACTTGTATTCTTCCTCTTGTATTGATGAATTTCCAAGAGAATTACTTCAAGATTGGGAAAATTTACCTTCTTCAGATAAGAACTTATTTGAGTCATCAGGCAAGGTAATGTTTTAAAATATATTTTATAAAACTTTTAAAAATCAATGTAATATTTCTAATAGAATCACATTAGCCTTATTGTTGGCACAGATTTGTATCTGTCAGGAGGAAAGTTCACTTCTGTCTGGCCATAGGGAGAATACCAATATCCTGAAATTTTGGAAAGTTTGCTTAGCAACTTTTTTTATTTTCTCCTTTCAAATTTTTAGAATGTTGTAGGACATTTTTTTTCACGTGACTTTTTTTTTATAATCTACACAGGGAATCTCAGGTAGCCATTTCACTCAATCACTCTATAATAGACTGAAAGTTTCTAAACTTATGCCTGGTATCTAGATCTTAATTTTCAGTATGGTATAAAATAATTTATTTATGTATTTTTGCAATTATGCAGATGAATAAATCACTACTCACAAAAGTTTTAGGTAAGATTATTTTTAGAAAGTGTTATTAAATTTGGTTGGACTTTCCAAAACTATGTTTGTGGAAACTTCTTTCAGTTACCTACTGAGGAGACATAAAAATCAGATTAAGAGTGTCAAATTTTGGATTGGTTTGAGGGCCACACCTGTTGGTGCTTTGGGGCAAATCCTGGCTCTGTGCTTAGGGTCTCTCTTTGTGGTGTTCTGGGGACCATACAGTGCTGAGGATCAAACCAACATTATCTACATGTAAGGCAAGCACCTTAACCTCTGAACTATTTCTCTGGCCCTGCAAATTTCTCTCTAAAGCTACCAGGAACTTGAATAATAGTAATATTTTAATAAATTACCCAAAATGGATAAACAGGAAGGCGCTTATAAAGTATAAGGTTTTCTTGAAGATAATGAGCATGTTTGAAATTTGGTTTACTCAACAAACATAAGTTGAATATTAACACTATGTTGGACATTGGATTATATTAATTGGTGAAGAAAGAGGATTAAAAATTCAGAGTTCTCTCCGATTCTGATGTTGGTAGTAGACAAACATAGCTAAATATAGAAAAGGAAGCTACATACAGTTGAAGGTGTGTGTGTGTGTGTGTGTGTGTGTGTGTGTGTTTGCCACACCCAGATGTGCTCAGGGCTGGCTTCTGACTATGCTTGGGTATGATTCCTGGTCGGCTCAGGGGACTACATGGGGTGTTGGGAATCAAACCTGGTTCTGCCACATCCAAGGAAAGAGCCCTACACACTATGCTATCACTCTGGCACCAGAAGGTTCCTTTTAAAGATAAGTTAGAAGAGATAATAGTAGCAAAAAAGAAAAGAACAGAAAAAAGAAAGAATGAAAGTACGTTAGTTGTATTTGCTTTGTATACCCGATAGACAAAGGAGAGTTAAACATATGCTTATACATGAGAAACTGAGATACTGAAACTTTTAGCCACATAAATAAAGAAGAGAGGAAGAAAAAAAATATTGTTTAAGGAAAATTCAAAACAAAGCAAAATAGCTTAGTGACCCTTTGGAGATGGGAAGCAAGGAGGAAGGAATGAATTAAATCTAGTTGACCATTTAAACCTCAGTGGGCTATTACTATAACATGGTGACACACTTACAGATTGAATGGAAGCAGAGGATGAGAAAATTGATGGAAAAGACTGGTTTATTCTGTTTGTAGATTTTTGAGATTCCAGTAGAAAACTGGAGTGAATGTGGACTATTGCAAGTGTCCAGTATATAACTATAAATGAATAAATAACTTGCATAAAATTCTTTGGAAATCAGGCATGGGTGAGCAGACCCAGTAACGTCTCCATCATGAGACTTGTTGTTACTGTGTCTGGCATATGGAATACATCATGGGTAGCTTGCCAGTCTTTGCCGTGCGGGGGAGAAATTGAACTCAAATAAATAACACTCATTTATTTATAAGTATCTTTACCTTGTGTTTCACCATAACTCATTTAAATTTAGAAATGATTAGAAAGTGGGCTTATTCCAAATTGAGAAGCTCTGTTCACCTAGTCCTACTCAAGCATAACCTTAAGCTTGGCATTGATAATAGCATTTCTGTTTTTTTTTTCCTTTTGGGTCACACCCGGTGATGCGCAGGGGTTACTCCTGGCTCATGCACTCAGGAATTACTCCTGGCTGTGCTCCGGGGACCATATGGGATGCCGGGGATTGAACCTGGGTCGGCCGCGTGCAAGACAAATGCCCTACTTGCTGTGCTATTGCTCCAGCCCCAATAATAGCATTTCTTAATTTTTGAAAATATTACTCTTTGGAATGAGATTTAGTATTAAAATTTTGATTTTAATAAGAAGTGGAAAGACCCAATAAAGAATATTTCAGAATTCAATTAATGATTCTAAGCTAGGGCCATAGAGTAAGCACCCTCCCTCCCACCCCAGCCCCAATACCATGTGACTGAACATATGTGAGCATGCATGTGCTCACACACACACATGCACACACACAACAGGGTAGAAATGCAACTAACATAGAAATATTTTTGATGTTACTGAGAGGATTTTTCAGATTACGATCCTTTTCTTTTCTGATACTGGGGTATCATTGTATGACTACTTAGCACTCCTGTTTTCTTCCTATATTTTCATCATTTGCAAAATGAGTAGAGGAAAAACAGAAGATTAAAAATTACCTACCTTTCTGTGGTGTGAATTTGATATTGTGGGGTATGATTATATTTATTTGTATAAGGTATCTATATTAGTTATTAGAGCAAAGAAGAAAGATGTTTCTGATCCAGCCAAAGATTTCTTTCTCAAAATAGAAACCAAAAGGTTATGATAAGCCTCCTTAATTTTTGTGAGAAAATATATCACTGCATCAATGTCACCACATTGATCATTGAATTACTTGAGCAGGTGCCAGTAACATCTCTATTCCTTCCAGCCCTGAGATTTTTAGCAGACTCTTCATACTCATCTTTTCCCAACAATTGGAAGCTCTTTCAGGGTCATGGGAATGAGACCTATTGTCATTACTGTATTTGGCATATTGAATACGCCACAGGAAGCTTGCGAGGCTCTGCCCATGCAAGCGGGATACTCTCAGTAGCTTGCCAGGCTCTCCAAGAGGCATATATTTACATATTTTTCTCTGTGATTGGCTACCGATTGAACCCCATCAGATATGGTGTAGTAATTGTGGAAAATGGGTAGGAAGTATCTTATAATGTGTCTTGCAGCCGTTTTGCGGCCGTGTGTCTGGAAAGCGGCCTGGAGCGTGGTGGTGGTTGAATAGTGGAGGTAGGCTGCCAAGGCTGGATCCCTTGGGATGAAGAGGGCTCTCACCCACTCCACAGCCTGGCGCAGAGTCTGGTGGCATGATTCTAGGAGCCTCCTTTTATACACCTGTCTGGGAGGAGCATCCTGAGTTCTGGAGGATGACTGATGAGGAGATTATCTGGTGCCGGTAGGGCGTGGCTTTGGGGTGTGATCCCTGAGTCACCGGAGACTGGGGTAAGCAGGCAGAGTATCTCTGTTCTGGGGTTCCATCGAGTCCAGACTCCAAGGTCACGAAGTTCCACGTTATCTGGGTTCCTTGGGACTTCATTCGTGCCTAAGGCTTGGCCTGAGCATGACGGTGGTTGGGTAGTGGAGATCGGCTTCCAGGGCTGGGTCCCTTGGGTGGGGAGGCCTCTCACCCACCCCATAGCCTGGCATGGAGTCCGGTGGCATGATTCTGGGAGCCTCCTTTTATACTCCTGTCTTTGTGAGAAACATGTACTTTTAATATCTGTCACATAAAGGAGTAGAAAATGTTCACCCCATGAAAACATTTATACCATGGAAATACCATGAGTGTATTCTCAAGAAAAAGCAGAATCGTGCATATCCAGAATTATTTTTCTCAAATTCATCCAAAAGAGAGGAGTGAGCAGAGCTGGAGAGATCAGGAATATGATGTTGATGTCCAGTCCTCCACTTCTAAAAACGTGCCAGGAGAGGGATGAAATAATTTCTGTCTCACCCCAGATTCTTTCCTCAGCCTTAGGAGCATTGCCCTGTACCCAGACATTTGGAACAGGGAGCAGAGAATTAGACGGTCAAGCACTATTTTTTTGTGGTTGTAGTTTGTGAATATCGTATAACAGCTTTAAACTTCAGTGTGATTTCCTTAAATACTCTTATTAAAAGGAGCTCTGCTTGAGTATTTTAATATCAAGGGCAGCCTATCATTACCCAGCTCCCAGGGATGAAGCTCCAAAGCACAGCCTTGAATACCTTGTAAGTGCATGTGACATTTATAATGGCAGCAATGTTATCAAAGAGTTGTTTCACCCTGTTTGCTCTTTCTTTAAATATAATTAATGTAACACTCTCCCAGGATAATAAGTTCTGGAGATCACTGTCGATTGCCTGACAGGTGCAAGCCACCTAATCATGTGTTTGTTTCACTGGGGTAGACAGCTAACGAGCATAAAGCCTTTTGAATTTTAAAAAAAACAACAGCACCAAGCTTGACTGATTTTTATAACAACATTTTTGAGCTTTTAATCACTCAGGGGGCTATTTCAATCAAACGCTTTCCGTAACTTATACTTAAACCTGATTTTCCCCCCACGAAGAAAGATATGCCTTTCCAGAATGATCATTGCCATGTATCATGCTCGTCACTTGTATGAGTCTGCGTGTTGTCAGTTCTGTTGAGCCTTGTAATAAAAATTCACAGGCGACAAGTAAATTGCAACCAAATCCCCCCAAAGGCTATGATTGAAATCTTACACAGTGTGGCCTGTGCTTCTATGCAAGGTCCGGAATTTGACTGGTGAAAAATAACTGGTTGTTTATAGGTCTGTGCCCGATAGGACCTCTGGCCTGTCTCATGTTTTATTCTTTTCAAGGGACAAATCAAACCATACCTCCAGTATACGGTGAAAAGACAATATATGTGGATAATCCCATGAGACATTAGGTTCTACATGTTTCTTTAAAGATAACAAGAAATTGAGTATCTGATTAGATGTTGACTTCTGTTGCCACAATTATTAAAGCATCAACACTGAGCTTTGCATATATTGAAGTAAAAACTCTCTTATTTTTCACCACTTAACAAGTTATTTAATATGACTTACTTATGATTATAGATTAGAGCCCCTGAAAGTCACTCAGATACTACAAACTATGAAAATACTTTTTGAATCAATCATTTATATTATTTTGGTGAAACAAACACAGGGTTACTCTGATTCATCACTTTTAAGTGATTATTTAACCTGAATAATTTTGCTTATTGTATATTTTGGCCATGTTTTTAGAATTTTAGTGCTCATAAGTGAAAAATCTGACTCCTAAGATCATCTCTAGACATTTTTGAAAAGTTTTCACTTTTGATATTACCTTTCAGCCAAGACTTTTTTTCTTTTATATGTACTAACGTGAAAGGTCAATGTCTTTATTTCTTTCTATTTTATTGTGAAGACTTGCATTGGCAGTCTTATGTCTTGAATAGGCTAAGAATAATGGGAAGTACAAAGGCTTATAGAAACGCCAGATGCTTCTCTCTGGTCTCTGACTTCATCCCCTTGGTCATCAAACCCTAATATAGCTTAGATGTCAAAAATTTAATAGAGCTGCTTTGCAGCTACCTTGCTTTATATGTGGAATGGCAAGAATTTGATTTTGAAAATAATTTGTACTCTACTAAAGAAGGTCCTTCTGAGAATTGAAGTTATCTCTCAGGCTAGACTTAATTTTCCTTAGTAGCCATGCTTTGCTTTCTAAACTTCCTCACACATGAAATGGAGGGCCAGAGAGATATTATAGTGGGGAAGATGTGGCCTTGCAAACCTGGCTTTGGTCCCCTGAGCACTTCCTAGAAGAAGTGCAGAGCCAAGAGTAAGCCTGGACACAGTCAGGTGTAGCTCAGTCCTAATCTTCCTAAAATAAGTGAAGGGTGGGTGGGGCAGAATGAGCAATAAATTTATGAGCAATAAATTTATGAAGAGTAGGACACTTGCTTTGCATGTGACCAACCTTGCTTCATTTTCCAGCACTGCATATTATCCCTCAAGCACTGCCAGGACTGGATAGTTAGTACAGAGGTTGAGGCATATGCATCGCATGCAGCAGACCCCATTTCAATTACTGGTATACCTTGTACCTTGCACATTGCTAAATACAGCCCTGGAGACTCCTGAGCACCACCTGGGTAATTCCCAACATTGTAGGGCCTAAGCCTTCATGAAATTCTGAATTGATACTCTGACCCGGTTGGTTGAAAACCCCTGGGAGGGACCTCCACCCCCAGTCTTCTGAGCACTATTTGAGAGGTGTCCCCTGCAAATGGTTGAATAAATAATTTATGAAATTGACAGTTCAACTCTCTACATTTTTGTATCTTGAAAATGACTGATTTATCTGGGGAATCAGTCACAGTCTTTGAAAGAAGAAATAAGAGCAATGGATATCAGTATTCTTGAGCAATACTGTATCTTATTTTTCAGATGGCGTTGCAAAATATGCCATTAAAAAAGATAATGAATAATAACTATATCCTCAATGTATTCAACAGTGAATAAACCAGGGAAAAAAGATTAGACATCTTAGCAACCGTTATGGTATTGAAACTAAAATAATAGCTTAGATATTTTCTCCTCCAGATTTTTACTTTGGGAGATTCTCCACAGTGGGGGGGGGGGGCTTTATTGAGTCCACTGAATTTTGAAGCATATTTTTCTGTAGGACAGTGTTTTCTGTGACAATTCAGAAACAATTTTAAGATCTACATCCAAAATACGAGCTGAGACAATTCCCAGAGTTTTCTGTAGAAGCCAACATTGGATGAATATTGAATGAATGTTTTAAATATTGAATGAATTCATTACCAACAGTCACACTGATATTTCTGTTCATTCCCTAGGTAGTTTATGAACCTTTTGTGCCTGGCGTTGATAAAACAGTGGTATCAATAGATATGGCAACACAAGCTCTAAACAAAGAACTTTGTTTTCAATGGTACATTCCTCCACTGGAGAGACCCCCAAGGGATACGGAACCTATGGTATGTAATACATAAATACTATGTTTAGTAAGCTAAATTTTACAACAAAGTTTAACTAGTGCATTAACACAAAAAGCAACCTCATAGTATAGAATAAATATCTAATGACATAGAATCTATATGACTTCGTAGAATGAATCTGAATAGAACCTTAAATTCCTGGGCAAGTGTGGTTTAAGGCAACAATTTTTCTTTTTTATCCTCTTAAAGTAAAAGTTTCAATATGTGACCATTGTACTTTTCAGTTTTCTTTTTTTATAGCTAATTTTAGTGCATTAAGTTTTCTTTTCTCTACCACTTGACTAAAATACTTAACGTTAATCTTTTTAATCTAGAAATCTTTTGGGGTTGGAATCACAGTACAGTGTGTAGGGCATTTGCTGACATGTGGCCAACATTTGTTCAATCTCAGCATTGCATATTATCCCTCAAGCACCACCAGGACTGGATAGATAGTACAGGGTTAAGGTATATGTATTGCATGCAGCAGAGCCCAGTTTAAATATTGTAATATTGCTATATTACATAATATTTAATAATACTATAATAATACTTTAATATTACTATGATACATAAAATATTATATTTTTCTTTACATGCCATCTACCCTGGTTTGATCCCTGGTGTCACAAATGTTCCCCTGAGTTCTGCTAGGAGTGATCCCTGAGTTCAAAACCAGGAGTAAACCCTGAACACTGCAGGCAGGTCCTCCGCCGCCCCAATTAATCTTTTAAGATAGTTTTATGCTAATTTACTTTGTGTTTGTTTGGGGGCCACTCCAGGTGGTGGTCAGGGATGGGTATCAAACCCAGATCTCCATCATGCAAAGCATGTGCTCCATTCCCTTGAACTTTTTTTTTGCTTATTAATTGATTTTATATTGTTAAAATCAGCATGTGCTTTTTTACGATGAATTCAAATTGGTCATGATGCATTTAATTTCATCAGTTTCAGTTTTCCACTGTTTTGTGTCGGATGCTTGCTACTGTTTTCAGGAGTTGTATCAAGCTCTACATTTTCTTTTTCATATTATCCTTGTCAGTTTGGGATCAAGTTTTTGCTAGACTAAAAATATTTATTAACTGATAAAAATGCTAATGTTTTCCTATTCTCTGGATAATCTATGATAGCTTTATTTTTTCCTTGACTGTTTGGTAAAAATGCATCAGTAAAGCCATTCAATACCAGCATTTTCTTTGTAAGAGAATGTGTGATTTGTGATGTAGTTCTCAATTGTGGGAGGCTGCTGGCTTAATGCTATCAGAGTTGTTATCAGTTCTTGATGGGACACTGCCTTCTCTAATGGTTAGTGCTTATGTCTAACCACAATTTTTTTCTGTCAATCTTTCTAGACAACACTGAGAACTTCTATTTCTTCTTGAATCTGATTCTCTTAAGTTGCCTTTTTTAGGATTTCCCATTTTATCTTAAAATTTGTCTCTACCAAACAAAAGGGAATGCCCTGCCACAGAGGCAGGGTGGGATGAGGGTGATGGGGGTGGGAGGGATATTATCCATGGTGGTGGAAAATGGGCACTGGTGGAGGGATGGGTATTTGATCATTGTATAATCGAAATCCCAGCACAAAAAATTGTAAGTCTACAACTGTACCTCATGGTGTTTCACTAATAAAAATTTTAAAAAAATTTGTCTCTACCTTGATATATTTGTAATGAAGTACATTTTTTATTCTTTATATTGGTTACATGTATATTTTATTCTTGACCTGTCACCAAAAGTAAATTAGTTTGTATTTTTCTTAATTTTATTTTTATAAAGTTCTTCACAATAATTTATTACATTCAGTATTTCAACACCAATCCCACCACCATTACACTTTACCACTGCCATTATTTTGAATTTTCCCACCACCATCAAGCCTGTCCCAAAGGCAGATGCTATATAATTTATTTTGTATTGATTGTTATCACTTGATCACTTGACCACTTGACTTCCCGTTAATCATCGATTTGCTCGAGCAGGCGCCAGTAACGTCTCTATTTGTCCCTGTCACATGCTAGTGTAGCCCAATGGCATCTGTTCACTCTAGGAACACAAAGAGCCTCAAACCAATCATTCATGATCTTGACGAAGAAGTCTGACCATCTGGTAGGTGGGTGGCCATGTGGTCTTTTGACATCCCGTGGAATCCAGTCAGTAATAGCTCTAGTCCAACGGTCGTCTTTAAATCTCATTACGTGACCAGCCCATCTGATTTTTGACACCTTGGCAAATGAGACAGCGTCCCTGATTTTTGATCGTCGACGAATGTCGGAACTCCGGATTCTTTCTCTCATTTAAGTGAAACGTGATATTCCAAGCATAGTTCTTTCAATTCTTCTTTGGGAGACCTGAATAGCATTCTCATCCTGTTTGCATAGGGCCCAGGTCTCTGAGGCATATGTTAATGCAGGAAGAACAGTGGAATCAAAGAGATGTGCCCAGAGCCGGAGGTTCTTCGTCCTCTTAGCTATTTCTTCAACGTTCTTAAAGGCGTTCCAAGCCACTCTCTTCCTCCTGCGCAGCTCGGGTGCCAGCTTTTGTCATGTTGACCTCTCGACCTAGGTACACATAGCTGTTGCATTCGGAGATGGTCGTTCCGTTGAGAGCGAATGGGGCATCAGGAATGAGGCTGTTTCTCATAAACATTGTCTTCGTAAGATTCAGCTGTAGTTCGACCTTTCCACACTCACGGTCAAAGTCGGCCAGCATTTGTGCGGCTTGGCTAATTGATTGTTATAAATATAACAATTATAATCTAGTAGAAATGATTGAAAGTTTTCCTTAGATGTAAAGTAAAGTAAAGGTAAAGGCCCTCCCGTTGATCATCGATTTGCTCGAGCGGGCCCAGTAACGTCTCCATTGGAGACTTTGTTGTTACTGTGTCTGGCATATCGAATACAACATGGGGAGCTTGCCAGGCTCTGCCGGGGGGGCAAGATACTCTCTGTAGCTTGCCGGGCTCTCCAAGAGGGGCGGAGGAATCGAACTCGGGTCGGCCATGTTGGCTGCGTGCAAGGCAAATGCCCTACCGCTGTGCTATCGCTACAGCCCTTAGATGTAAGTATGTGAAAATTGTTGTATCTCACCTTGGAGCCATTAAGCCCCAATATAAGAGATCACTAACATGTTGTTACAGGTTGTGTCTTGTGTGCCACTCCTGGTGGTAATACATATACACTGTCACTGTCCTCCCATTCATCGAATAAATATAATAAGTGTGTGTGTATAAAATTAAGATCGGTTGTCATTTACTTTACACACCATCAAATGTGGTGTGATACTCTCGGTATAACAGTGGTATAAAGTATGCCTGGTTCAGGGAGGCATCTCTGCAGCGTGTTGCTCTCTTACAAGATTTATTTGTGAGTCTTTGGATCATGGTCATTAATGAGCTGATCAGTTTGTATTTTTAAAAAATAATCTATTTCTAGTTTTTTTTTGGGGGGGGGTTATTCTACTCCTGTTGACTTCTTGAGAGGGACAGTTGGCTTAGTATTCAGCTCTTTTTTTTTGCTAATGTCTGCATTTTAAGGCTATGAATTTCTCTCTGAACATCGTTTTAGCTATCTTCTACAAGTTTTTTATTATAGTCTTCTTATCATCACCACAACTGAAAATAGATATTTAAGAATAATTCTGTTTTGATTTCTTCTTTGACTCATGGGTCATTTCAACATGTGTTTCTTAAACTTTCAGCATACAGAGTTTCTCTAGTTACCTTTTATTATGTATTTCCAGATTATGTGATTTTATGGTAACTAAAACTTTTTTTCTGTATATTTGTTAAAAGTTGTCCCCTGCCCCCAAGAAAATATTATTGCACAAATATACTTCCAATATTCAAAAGAATGTTGAGGGTTTGAGAGATGGCTCAATGAGCAGAGCACATGCTTTGCATTTAGAAGGCTTGGATTCAATACATGTCTCCATATGGTCCTTAGCCGAGCCAGAAGTAACTTACAAGCACAGACCTGTACATAGCCTCTGGGCACCATGGGGTGTGGCCCCAAATCAAACCAAACAAGCAAGCAAAATCTAGTCATATATGACTATAAAACATATATATGAATATAAAACAAAAAATATATATATTCATATATGACTATAAAGCAAAGCTCCAGGAAGCGAGCAGCTGCATTTGAGGCCATGTGACCTCTTCTTGTCTACTTCTCCTTCTTGGAGAACCCGGCAAACTATGGAGAGTATCCTGCCCGCACGGCAGAGCCTGGCAAGCTCCCAGTGGCATATTTGATGTGCCAATAACAGTAACAATGATGGGCCTCATTCCCCTGACCCTGAAAGAGCCTCTAATGTGGCACCTTTAGGAAGGAGAAGTAGGAAGGAGTAAGGAGAGGCTGCTAAAATCTCAGGACTAGGACGAATGGAGACGTTACTGGTGCCCACTCGAGCAAAGCTAAGAACAACGGGATGACAGTGATGCTATGTCTTGTAGAAGAGTTTGGTTGATTTTGTTCAGATAATTTACATTCTTGCTAGTCTTTTTATTTTAGTATTTTAAATATCTTAAAACTATTACATGAGTATGTGTGAATATCTTGCCATGATTGTTTTGTTTTCTTTATAGCTGTCAAATTTTGATTTATATAATCCGAAACTATGTTCTTAGGTGAAATCAGATTAATAACTGTTATATCTTCTTGATGACTTGAGTATTGTGTCGTTTTTAAGTGACTTATATCCTTTCTGTAACAATGCCCTTTTCCCCATTAAGTATCTTTTTTTGATATTAGAGAAAATGATCTTGTTATTGTTTTCATGGTCTAACTTTTTCCAGCCTTTTGTTTAAAAATTTTTTTGGACCCAAGTTTTAGTTGTAGGTTTTGCAAAAGGCATGAACTTGAATGATTTTAAGTACAATTTGTGGTGGTATTATATTTTTACTCAAGAATTTTACAATAAATTTTTAATTGCACTTGCAACCTATTATATTATCATAACTTATACTATAGTTTACAATTATATATTTACAGTTACATTTATAATTTTTTTACATTTATAATTAAGATAAAGACTAATATGTTTGATTTAAAACCTCGTTGGGTTTTTTCGTTCTGTTTTTAGTATTCTCTTCCTTTAGATTGACTCATTGCTTTTTTTTCTGTGTGTTTTGATATTATTCACTTTTTCTGTGCTTTTCATGATTTTATTTTTTGGAAAGCATTGAGTTTATCAAAATTTCATAAAGTTAATGAGTATCTCTACTCTTATGACTTATATTATTATATAATTTATGGCTTTTACCTCAAAAATTATTTTACTTGATTTATAAAAGTTATGTTACTTTAGAACTTACTGTTCTACTTATTCACCTATTGCTGTGTTTGATATTCCCTCTTACATTTTAGATCCCCTATCTAGAATCGCTTCTTTCTGTTCAAATTTATATTCTGGAATTTCTTCTGATGAGAATCTTCTCCCAATTTTTGTTTGCCTGATACATGCCATATTTTTATATTTATTTATTAAATAAATTTTATATAACAGAAAATTATGGATTAGAAACTAATTTGTTTCAGTACACTGAAAATGTCTGTCATTTCTGTTGTTGCTGTTAAGAGTCAAATTTTCATTTCTCTACAAGTATTGACTTATTTTTTTTCTAAGCTGATTTTGATATTATATTATTCTCTGTGTAGTTTTTATTTTAGGGCTAGAGTGATAGCACAGTGGGTAGGGTATTTGCCTTGCACACGGCCAACCTGGGTTCCATTCCTCCACCCTCTTGGAGAGACCCACAAGCTACCGAGAGTATATCGCCCACAGACAAAGCCTGGCAAGCTACCTGTGATGTAATCGATATGCCAAAAAACAGTAACAACAAGTCTCACAATTTGTTATAAGATGTTACTGGTG
Source organism: Sorex fumeus (assembly GCF_029834395.1). Taxonomy (NCBI): domain Eukaryota; kingdom Metazoa; phylum Chordata; class Mammalia; order Eulipotyphla; family Soricidae; genus Sorex; species Sorex fumeus. Next base: position 43,967,611 of record NW_026606060.1, read on the forward strand.
CCCGCTCAAGCAAATCGATGAACAACGGGAGAACAGTGCTACAGTGCAATGCAGTTTTTATTTATTTATTTATTTATTCTGTACAGAAGGGTGAGTGAAAATCCAGAATCTGGAGTTAAACTGTCTGGGACCAAGTCTTAGTTCTGTCACTTCATAATTTTGTGCTGTTCAGTAGATTAGTTAACTTTTCTATAACATGGTTACTCTTCTCAAATCAGATAATTTTGTAAATGCCTAATCTAAAAAAAAGGTTGTCATTAATTTTTATATAAAATTAATTTTAAATGGTTGTATTTAGAAAAACACCTAACTAGTAAAATGGAAAGTGCACAGCAAATAAGTGGACCAAGCTAGTTTGCCTTTAAACGCTGTTTGCAAATTTTTATTGGACATATAACTCCTTATATGATTTTTCATTGCCTTTACCTTTACCTGCCTATAAGTGTTCATTCATATCTATGTTCATTTGCATGCACAGACTTTATAATAGATCTTATAAGTTAGAGCAGGGTGAGTGTAGGAGGGAAGGGAGAGGTATATTTGGGGGTGGTTAACTATCAACCTTGAAACTCTTGGAGATAGAATAGTAATTCAGATTCTAGAAGCATCTAAAGAGGGGTCAAGATTTTAGAAATAGAGCAGTTGGCCACTGCAGCCTTTTGTAGAGGAACTTTCCACTATACTCATTTGTTGCTGTGCTCTCTAGGATGAGCCTCAGGCTCTTCCCCATTAAATGCTTGTCAGATAGTTTTGCCCTGTTCAGCATTTTTATTTGCTTTGTGTCTCCCTCGCTCAACCCAGGAGCTGGGAGTACTGGTTTACTTCAGCTCTTGAGTGATGTCCCCTCTGGCTGTGCCTCTGGTAGCTGCTCCATCTCCTTGACTCTCATGACCTTCCTCAGATACTGGGTACCTCCTGGGCCTGCCTTTCTTTGCTGTGAAACTCACTTCTCCCTTTGGCTCCTTCACTGTGGTGCTGTGGCTGGCAACCTGCTACTAACCCTTGGTCCATTACCTGTCTCTTCCAACTCACATGAAAGAGAAATTGGAGCATATCATTTCCCAGACACATTATGAAGCCATTCTCACATTTCAAAGTACTCTCCCACCCATCCTTTCCAAGCCAAATCCTTGCCAGATATTCCATTTGCATTTCAAAATAACAAATCTGTGTGTCTTTGGGGGAATTTTAGTGCAGTGGTTTTTAAGTTGTGGTTCTAGGAATACAAATGGGTCATGGGGCCACTATTTAAGTCATGAGTAGTTATTTTCAAAAGAAATTACATACAAGAAAAGGTATTAAAAGCTATCACATATGGGAAGTGAAAATTTTTATTTTCCAAAACTTTTGGTTTGGGGCATATGCATTAACAGCAAAGTCTAGATTTGTCTCCTCAGCATTTCAAAATTTATTTGCTTACAGTCAAGAGGCCTATCCCACTGATAAAAGAGAATCTCCATGAAAAGAGGGCATGGGAACAGGAGGCTTATTTACTTGGGAAATAAAATGTTTACCTTTGCAGCTAGGTTTTTTGGTTTATTTGTTTTTAATAGAAAGTATAAAGTTTATTTCACAAAGTCATAGAAATAGTAGATTCACATGAGTCTGGGTCAGAGTGATCTGAGTAGATATCCTCATGCTAAGATGACATCTGTGTCTGATCATTAGAATAACAATATTTTTACCCATCAACAATCTGACAATTAACATGGAAACATAAACTGGTATCAGACAGATTAAAGGCAGAATACCGTATGACACATTCTGATTGAAACACATTGCTTGAGTGATTTTCTTACGCCATGAGCAAAAATATAGAGTCGTTATTTTCTCATTTTTTAGTTCAGGGACATTTTTTCCCCTTTGACAATAAGTATGCATGCATGTATGTACTGCATGGTGATAAATGATCTCAGCTGCTGTCATAAATCTCGGTAAAAGTAAAATCAGGAAACAGATTTGGATGGACTAATCTCTCAGACAGACATAAAGTTCTATCTTTATATAAGATAACACGAAGATGTTTGATGATTTTATAAATATTGGGAGCTGGAGGTGTAGTTTAAGTGGTGGATCACATGGCTTGCATGGGGAGACTCTGTGTTTAACCATCAACCTCTATGTCACTGTGTCCCTAGTGAACACCAGCACTGCCAGGTGTGGCCTTAATAACAGTAGTGTCAAAATTAAGAAATTAATTCAACAAATCCTGGTGTATTGGAGTTTCCTGATTATCAAATGCATTTATTGTAGAGTTTAATGCTGAACCAGTGATTGAATCTAAAGAAACCCACATATTAAACAGCATTTGCTTAAGTGGTAATGGCCACTTCAATAGAGCTCACTCTATTCTAGGATCTTATCTGAACTTTACAATAGCTCTAAGAAGGAGGTGTTATTATTAGCTCCATTTTTTCAGAATAGAAAACTGAGACACAGGATGAAGAAATACTAGATGACAAAGAGTCAGGATCGAAACAATCTGACCCCAAACCTGCACTCCTCATTTGAGTCCTCTCAGATGAAGAACCTGGATATAGCACTTCTCAGCTTCTTCTGAGCAAGATGGTAATGGAAATGGAAATTAAATCTGATTTAGGGCTTTGAAGTATACACAGAGTTAGAGGGTCTTTGAGTAACAATGCAAGTTTATCATTTGATTCTTCTACTCAGTCCACTTCAATATTTCCACTACATACAAGTAGAAATTCCTCTCTGGGAATTAAGAAAGCTGGGAGCAACAAAACCAAAATCCTAGGGTTGGGATTTGGTTATAAAATTTGTAGGCAGTTAAAGGGCTAAATAATCTTAGCCCTTTACTCCAAGAGCTTAGAGTTAAGTTTATAACTTGGAGTTAAGTTTATAATTTGGAGAAGTTTAACTCCTTAAGCATAGTGGGGAGAAATTATATGATCCTATTTGACAAAGTTATCCTTAGTAGAATATAATAGAAAAATATTATTAACTCTATTGGAACTCTGTTACAAGCTAAGCATGTTTTAAGCAATTCCACTATCATCTAGAGACAGACATTAAGGGGGCTGCCGGGGACTATCATTTTAATGAACCTCAAGACAGTGGTTATAACTGTAGTTGTGCAGACTAAGTTGGAATTAAATACTTCTACAGTGCAACCTCAAAAATGTAGATGTAACCCTTGCCAAAGACTTGAGGGCCCAGATTTGACTAAAAATAATAGCATTAGAAACTTTTATTATGTTTCTCTTTTATTTTTATATTTTAAGTATCTAGTGGTCCTAGAGAATGTTCTGAATCACAATTCAACTCATTTAACTTCATAATGAGATTTGAGTTATATTTGTAATTTGATCAGGCTCTAGGTATGCTACTCAGAGCTAGTAAAGGTGCGATAAAGCATTCATCACATTGGCCCTTTCTGCAAGCATGTGAGACCTTGTTTGAAAGGGATTCAACTCTGCTACAGAGGCTGTTGTGTTGAGTCCTGCTGGACAGTTCGAGTCAGGCATGATTAACTGTAAATGTCTGATCAAAAAAGCACTGAAATCCAAGGCTCCATCTGGCAAGTGAAAAACATCAAGTTGGACAGAACTGAAATAATTCTTGGAGATAATATATTCAGTACAAAAACCCAGTGAGTCTTGGAATTAAAGAAGTGGAGTCAGTGCTCTTTTTTTTTGAGGCTTAAGACTCCTAATAAAAGCAGCTGTGCATTCACTTCTAGCAGGATACTTAAGGCAGAGCTAGGGATCTTGCAAAAATGATGATGTCATAATAACAGCAGAAGCTCAGAGTTATCAGCTTGCATATTTGGAAAGCTTAACTCTAAGGTCAGGTCATCCTTCTGAGATGCTCTGGATTCTACATCTTGTAATCGACTGCATCCCACTGCAGAGAGATAGGGAAGCTAAGGCTGCCTGTGAATCAGAGATGAGCATCTGATAGCCATTGGCCCTTGTGACTGACAATGTGATCAAGTATCACTGGTCCCATGTCTTCGAGAAGATCATTAGAAACAAAAAAATCCAATTCTTACTCTGCATCCACTGAGTTAAGATATATATTTTAGTAATATCTCCAAGTAATATATGCATTCAATTTGAGAACACTGATCTAGGTGCTACCAGGAAACCTTATAGGAATGATTTTTCAAAGAGCCCCTTCTTTGGCAGCATATATTATAGTTCCCTGTAGGATAATACTCTTTTGTCCTTCCTCAGGTAGCTTAGGTTTGTCAGCTCACACCCATCTAAGGACACTGAACTTGTATTGTAAGCAATGTCCTTTCTGTGTGGACACAGGAAGACAGTTAATATTATGCTTTGTAACTTGGGAGTTGATTGACTCCGAATAATATTTACTCCTGGGCATCTGATTTCTTGACTCAGTTGCCCTTAGTTCCTAGCACCCGAAATGCAGGGTCCTGATGAGAGACTGAATGGGCAAGTTGCGAGCTACCCTGGCATCGAAATGGGCCAGCTCAAAGAGCCACGATACTCAACTATAAGTTGAGGGCATGATCATGGACAAATGCTGTCATGATCCAAAAGTAAGTAAGGACGAGACTAGGACCCTGCTGGAGCTAGGAAGATTAACCTGGCCTGAGGACTGCGAAATGTATAGTGAGATGTTCTCAGGAAGAACCAAACTAAATTTATATCTCTTACTGTGCTCATACAGAATGACATTGCTAGAAATATTAGAAGTAGATTTATTACAACTATTTAAGTAGATTACTAACTGAGGGAAGAACACACCCTTGTTGGGATCCCACCCTTGGGTGGATCTCCTAGTAATCTGAAGTAATCTCTGTAGATAAGATTTTATCCTTGAGTTAACCTCCTGGAGGAGTGGTCTTACCTCTCTTTGTTGATTCGTCAGTATTCAACCCACCTTTATGTCACTGCCTTATGTGACTGCTATATAAACTAAGACGTAAGCTCGGAAAGGGAGTCAGAAGCGAGAGAGTTCGGGCTCCAGAGATCCAGAGTCAGAGCCAGAAGGAGAGAGCTTCCAAGACTGGGGCCTAGGAGAGAAGGAGGCAGAGAAAGACAGGAGTGAAGAGGATTGGAATAAACTACTATTGATATAGACCGGCCTGGCCCTCGTTTCTTCTTCCATCTGCCCTTGGCCAACAGCCGTTCCGATCCAGGCCACACACAGCGGCTCAAAAGCACCGAACGCAGGCGGTAAGACAGTGCCATCCAGTGAGCCCGTGAACACACAACCTTCGGCGTGATAAAATTTTACAGTTCCCCAAGGAAACCTCTCTGCCTTCTCTTAGTACCACCCAATTCCAATTTAGACACTGAGAAGAAACATCTGTTCAGTGTCTCATTTGCTAATGAGGAAGCAAAGGTCCCACCTGGATGAAATGACTAATGCCACACTCATAAATGACAAGTATAGGAATAGAAACTAAAGTCTTTTTTTTTAGAAACAAGTCTTTCAACCTTAATATTGATTTTCTTTTAACAGTGTAGAACTCAGGTGCCTACTAATTAATAAAATATTTATTGGGTGATTCAGATATAGATGTATGCCTAATGCTTGTTAGGCACTAAAATATAAAGAAAGAAGCCACTAATATTTTCCATTTATTGGAAGAGAGTTTTCATCCTCCCATTCCTAGAATGGTTTGTTCATACAAGATAGTCTCATTTTACTTTAATTTTATTTCCAAATATGTAAATTTTATTCTCTTGTTTACTAGAATGCCTAGAAAAAATTTCAAAGACAGTATCCTAGGTGTGTGCTCAATCTATATAAAAATGGGTGGATTTAAAAATGCCCTCATGAGTTGCCATATAGTGAAGTGGATAGGTCACTTGCCTTACATGTTGCCAGCCCGGTTTTGATCCTTGGCACCCCATAAGGTCCCCTGAGCCCACAGGAGCAATCCCTGAGTATAAAGGCCATGAATAAGCCCTGAGTACTGCGAGGTGTGGAAACAAAACAGAGAGAGAGAGAGAGAGAGAGAGAGAGAGAGAGAGAGAGAGAGAGAAATTCTCTTCTCATGGTGTATTACTATCTTTCCAAAAATCCAGTCCTGGATATGCAAGACAATAGAAGGCAAAACAACCCTGAAGAACAAGGACAAGTTGGGAATAGAACTAAGTACTAGTGAATTGGATTATTTTCCTCCTATGCTCCAAACGAATCACTTTTTCAGTGGTCGAGTTATCATCCCACAGAGCTCATTTATTCTCTACTATCACTGCTAAGCGTGATTCCCTGGGTCCCATGTTTCTTACTGCCTAGATCCACATGCTCTTTTAACTTTCATTTTCCAGAGAAAAGGCATGTTGGAAGATTCTGATTACTCTTCAGACACCATAAGGTATACTACTCATCAGACACCATAACATATATTCATGGAAGACTGAATAAAGCAAGGCAGAATAAAAAAAAAAGCACAGATAAGCTGAAAAGAGGCAAATAGTTAAGAAACATTTTCTAGGGTACTCTATTATGTAGGACCTACTTCATCTGTGGATTAAGAAATGTCAAAACAACTTGGTCTCACAAAAGCTGTTGTCTTATGTGTGGTATTTGATATCAGTCTGTTCATGTAGCCAATAAAATGCTTGGGATGAGGTTTAATAACAGAAATAAAAATAACAAAAATTCCAAATGAAAATCATTAATATGTACACTTTCTCAAAAAAAAAACACTGATTCAATGGCAAGGCTCTTGAAGGACTTGGTACTTTTCAGTTCCAAGAATAGGCCTACACAATGTCTGAAAAGGATAATCTTCAGTTCATGGAGAATTTTTCCTTAAAGATTTATTGACTCTTCCTAACTCTGTATCTTTTGGAGTGTCCTTTATTCATATTTTAAAACCACTGGAATTTTTGTTTACTTTTATCTATTGCTCGAGCGGGCCCAGTAACGTCTCCATTGGAGACTGTGTTGTTACTGTGTCTGGCATATCGAATACTCTCGGTAGCTTGCCGGGCTCTCCGAGAGGGGCGGAGGAATCGAACTCGGGTCGGCCATGTTGGCCGCTTGTAAGGCGAACGCCCTACCCGCTGTGCTATTATTTATTGTTTCTTTTAAAAAATTTTATTTAAAATTATTTTATTGAATCACAGTGATAAACACAATTACAAAGTTGTTCATGATTGGATTTCAGCCATATAATGTTCCAACATCTGTCCCTTTACCAGTCTACTTTTCCCAATTCAGTGGTAGTCCCTATTTCCCCTCACCCTCAATCCCCCCAACTGCTATGGCAGGCACTTTCCTTCTATCTCTTTCTTTCTCCTCTATCTCTCTCTCATTTTCTCTCTCTCTCTCTCTCTCTCTCTCTCTCTCTCTCTTTCCTTTAGGGCCTTATGGTTTGCAGTATAGATAATGAAAAGTTATCAAGTGCATCCATTTACCTACTTTCAACACTTAGTTCCTTTCAAAATGATTATTTCCAACTATTATTGTCATATTGATCCCTTCTCGATATAATTACCCTTTGCCCCCCTCCCGCACACACACACACTCTTGTGGCAAGCTTTCAGCCATTGACCATTTCTCCTGTTTACCCTTGCCTCGGATATTAGTTTCATACTATATACATGTATTTATTTATGTCCCACAAATGAATGCAGTATTCTATACCATTCCCTTCCTTCTGACTTATTTCACTCAGCATAATACTCTCCACACCCATCCGTTTATAAGAAAATTATATGATTTCATTCTTCCTAATTGCTGTATAGTATTTCATTGTGTAGATGTACCATATTTTCTTTAGGTTTTTTCCAGTTTCTGGCTATTGTGAATAGTGCTGCAATGAACATAGAAGTGCAGATGGTGTTTCTGCTGTGTGTTTTTGGATATATTCCCAGAAGTAATATTGCTGGGTCAAATGGGAGCTCAATTTCTAATTTTCTGAGGAATGTCCATGTTGTTTTCCAAAAAAGACTGGACCCATTGGCATTCCTAAACAATGAAGGAGGATGTCTTCTCCCCACATCTGGGCCAGCACTGATTGCTCTTGTTCTTTTGGATGTTTGCCTTTCTCTATTGGTGTAAGATAATGTCATTGTTCATATGATTTGCATCTCCCTGATGGTTCGTGATTTAGAGCATTTTTCTTCTATGCCTTTTGGCTATTTTAATTTTTTCTCTGAGGAAGTTTCTGCTCGTTTCCTCTCCCTGTTTTTTTTTTTTTGATGGGGTTAGATGCTTTTTCCTGAAAAGTCTAATAGTGTCCTATATAACTTTCATATTAACTCTTTATCAGACACTAGGGGAGGATGTATTCAATTTATATTTCAAACTTTTGCTGTTGGTTGTAACCATAGTTAAAGAATCATTTCTTATTCTTTGTTTATAGGTATATACATTTAGTACTTGTAGGAAGCTTTCAAAGACTGGAATTTAGAAATGTTGCAATAAGAAATGTTACTCTCTAAAAAGTCTCTACAATATTGTACCAATTAACATTTTTTTCCTCTCATGACTTTTATACACTTTATATACAGTGCTGTATTCTTATTTCACAGATAAAAGATTGTCTTTCTTCTCTCTAAGGATATTATGGTTTCATTAAGGATATTTTTTTCTGTTTTCAAACTTATATTTGATTCTCCAGGTTTATGTTTTATATTTGGTTTTGTCTCTGCTTTTAATTACGGGTTTTAGTCTGATTGTCCATCATGTTTAAAGTCACTAAGAAATGTATTAGGCTAGGCTTATTAATAAATATATATTTTTGTAGATAATTGTAAGAGCCAAAGCTTCATTGGAGGATGTTGAAATGTAACTATCTATAGGTCTTTTCATCTTGTCAGTCTCCCCTAAGAGAACCCTTTAGGCTTGGGCCTGGTTTACAACATTCTGAAGAAGAGACATTGGGATATGGAATTGACTCATTCATAATTCAGTGTTTGCTTACTCTCTTGGTTTTCAGTTCAGCATCTTGATCCTGTATCTGATTTCCCTAAAACATAGATCTTTTCTGATGTAACATCAGCAAGTATAAAAATAGTAAAAGTTTGGCCAGCAGAGAAGGGCAAAAGGGAAAGGGGGGTAGAAAAGGCGGAAGGGAGCAACACCCTTTTCCTCTCTGGGAGGCATGGCACTGTAGTTTAATGCATGGTCCATTCACTTTTCTGCCGCAAGCTGCCAGGTTCTGGATTAAGTCCTTTTGCCTCTGGAGCCATGTCCGTGCCGGAGAACTGCTCGTGAGGGGCAACTCTTGACCTTGGTAGGGCGTAAAGGACAAGCTGGTACTGCCCCCCTTCCCAATAGACTGCAGCTGGTGCCCCGTCACCACCAGCTCATACCTGGCTTTCCAATAAACTCTGTGGTGGCGGCCACCTTGCTGCCGGGGGTGGGGAGGAGAAAAACGGAAGGGAGCAACACCCTTTCCCTCCTGGGGAGGCATGGTGCTGTAGTTTAATGCATGGTCCATTCACTTTTCTGCCGCAAGCTGCCAGGCTCTGGATTAAGTCCTTTTACCTCTGGAGTCATGTCTGTGTATGCGGTCCAGATACGTTTCTGCCAAAAGTTGCTGGGTTTTGAGATTTGTTCCTGAGTCTCTGGGATTATGGCCACTAATCAGCTTGATCAGGAGCCAGAGAGGCTGTTTGTAGGTGACGACTCGAGGTCTCGCTGGGATGGGGAGAAAAGGGCCGGTTCCACCCCCATCTGGTGAGGCCCCGCGTGTCTCGTCACTGCAGGCCCAAACCTGACTGTCCACTGGCCTCTGGAGGATGACAGTCACCGGACCCCCAAGGGGAACAGGCCAAGGCACAAAACCTATTCCCACCTTGCGTGGCCCAGCCCCAGTAACCTACTGCAGGAACAAGACGCATTTCTGCAAAAGCCTTTGGGTTCTGAGATTCGTTTCTGAGTCTCCGGGATCATGGCTGTTAAGCACTTCCATCAGGAACCAGAGAGGCCATGCCTTCAATTATATAGTTGAGCCGGAGCTGGTTTGTGGGTGTGTCTCCCACATACCTAACTTTTGGCCATTTACTTTCTTGGTAAACTTCGCCTCAAGTTTTTGTGGTCTGGCCAAAGGCACAGCAGCAATTTTTGGGGTATCTGAAAGCCTGACAGTGCCATCAGGCTGCTGATGCACTCACCTCACAGGTACAGGTTGATCTGCTGGTGGCACCAAACCCCCCTATTGAAAACATTTTTTGGGGGGAGGGTCACACCCAGTGATGCACAGGGGTTACTCCTGGCTCATGCACTCAGGAAATACTTTTTGGCAGTGCTCAGGGGACCATATGGGATGCTGGGAATTGAACCCAGGTTGGCCACATGCAAGGCAAAAGCCATACCCACTGTGCTATCACTCCAGTCCTAAAAACCTTTATGAACCTTTCTCTGCTCAGTCCCTACACTTTTCCAAATGTTTTCCATTCTTTAGAGTTTTTGCTAAAATCTGTTCACCTCATCTCTTGTTCTTTCTGACTTCGTGGATTTATAATTTTAAAAATATTCCTTTCTGCCCACTATAATTGTGTTTTTGAGAAGATAGAAATAAATATATGCCTTTTGTCCATTTTCATAGGTAGCTCTAGACCTCAGTTATCATCTGTCTAGAATAAGATGTTAATACCAGAACATCTTTAAGCTTCTGTGAATCCTAAATTCTTTGAATGTATGACTGTGAGCTGATTCCAAGAATTGTGAGAATATAGACAATCAGGGATATTGCTAGAGTGTGAGTCATTGAAAATTTTATCTTTATAAGTAAAGGCTTGAAGGTTATGTATGGATTTAATGAATAGAGAGAAGATACAGTAGAAGAATGCGCGTGGAAATAGCTAGGACCCCTGTAGGGAAAGGTGCATATTGAAGAATAACAAGAAACAAAGTTGGTTGGTCATAAGTATATATATTTAGTACTTGTAGGAAGCTTTCAAAGGCTGAAATTTAGCCTTCACTGCAATAAGAAATGTTACTCTCCAAAAAGTGTCTACAACATTGGTACCAATTAACATTTCTTTTTCCTCTCATGACTTTTGTACAACACCTATTCATATAATTTCTCTTTAAAGTGAATTGAAAAAACTTATTTTTCTCTCAAATAAAAACGTTTTGAAATTTAACATTATTTAAAAAGTTGACATTATTCTGTATCTGTTGAGACAAACTCAAATTTTGATGTCACATTTCATATGCTTTTTAATTTTCTTGTAGGTTTTATTGTTGTATGCATATAATTTAAAGCCCATGAAGATTTCAGATGTGAGGTGTTCCACTTATAACAATGCATCTGTTGGCTCTCTCTGGGTTCCACTGAACAGGCAAGTAGAAGGGGGTTATCTGCAATTCCAGTTTTCCTTGCTAAATATTTTTTAAAAGAAAAGTCTACTCCAGAAATAAGCAATATAAATCATAGCTGAACTTGGAGAAGATGTTTTTGGAAAACTCTTCCATTTACTTAGATGAGTGTAATATTCCAATATTTAAAAGCATAGACTCTGTATCCAACCTGCTTTAATTGAAATGCCAACCGTGCCCTTACTACAATTGCAATCATGAGCCTGTCATTTAACCTCTCTGTAAGACTCTTTAACAGTCGAATGGAAACAAGAATGGAAACAAGAATTGTATCCAGAGTTATTGAGGGACCATTCCTGACACTTCATAAAGATGACAGAGTATGAAAACATTATCTTTGCCTTATTTTGTGTATGATTTGTCATGTACTTAAAAAAATAACTTAAAATGACTCATACTGGGGGCAGGAGCAATAGTACAGCAGGTAGGGTGTTTGCTTTGCACGCAGCTGACCCGAGTTCAATTCCCAGCATGCAACCAACCCGGGTTGGATTCCCAGCATCCAATATGGTTCCCTGAGCACTGCCAAGAGTAATTCCTGAGTACATGAGCCAGGAGTAACCCCTGTGCATCACTGGTGTGACCCAAAAGCAAAAATAACAACAACAAAGTGACTCATGAATGACTCATACTGACTTATAAAAGTAAATTCAAACTCCACCACCTCTCATTTCCCAAGTCTAGAGTCTCTGCCTCAGCATCTTTGCTCCCTCTTCTCCATCAAACAGGTTGCTTACTTGGTTCATATCTAGTTTTTCTCTTCTCTTATTTCCTTTGTCCAAATGCTTGAGATTTTTTCCCACTTTTTTTCATGGATGATTTAATTTTGTTTTTTATTTTTTTCATTGCTCTTGTAACTTCAGCCTCTATTTCTAAAGTTATAAAATGGAAATACTCCTCCTTGTCCACCCTTTGGGGTTATTGTTAAGATCAAGACACACAAGGTATGCATAACACTCTGAAAGGCTGGCCACAGTGTACAAATGTGAAGTCTCATGACTAATGCCCACATTTCTGGATAGAGCCCTTTTGTCCCAGAAGCTCCTAGTAAGTGCTTAGTCAACAGAGATCAGGCATCCTCTGCTCTCCCTGCGAGAATCTTGTTCATGCTTCATGATTTTCATTTTGAAAAATGTGGTCTCATCATGAAAGAGAATAAAACAAGAGATGTTTCAAGAGCTGGCAGACTTTCAATTATTCAGCCATATTTCTCTTTTGTTCTTATTCTCCAGTGAAATGAAAAGAAATCTATACACAGTGATCATAGGTCAGCATAACTAACCAATAAAAAAATAAGAAATTATCTAGAAATAAGACAGATATTTTATTTTTCAGAATACATAATAAAAACAGAGTTTCTGTAGAGTAGAATGTAATCAGCCTGGTGAGATTTTGGAGGGCACAGGGGGACTCAGATGACCCAGGATTGAGCCCAGGGCTTCTCACGTGGAAAGATATGCACTCTATCACTGAGCCACATCCCCAACCAATGATTCTTCTGTCATTCCAACAAGTTCATAATTGCAATGTGTCTGACCAATGGTAGGGTTTCTAAAATTAGAGATGCCCCTGAGACCATCAGAGTTGAAGAAGCCAACTGCCTTTAATTTGATATGTCCCCTGAATTCTTTTTTTTTTTTTTTACATTTTGTATTTCCTTTTATTCTGGATTCTTCTCTCTCTTACCCTAGCAGGATTTCTCAATGATATCAGGACAGGGAAGATACGACCCACTGATGGGGAATTGCCCTTGCTGATATCATTGAGAAAGTAATATAAGAGGATGCCAGAAAAACTGGAACATTAACATTTTTGAATTGTATCCTGATGTCAGTTTTCTTTTAGAGATTATTGATTCTTCATATCATTTCCCTTCCCTTCTAAGATGGGGACCCCTGCATCCATGATTTATGTACACACACACACACACACGCATTCTGCATTCTAGAGTCATGAAATTGCCTACCATCTGACACCATGTCCTCGGCCCTCCTTATTCTTTTGGTTTTTCTTCTTTTTTTGGTTCTTCTTAGTCCTTACACAATACACTTGATTATCGTGGTCTCTTTGAGTGGCCTTTTAGAGCCATTACTAACTCATCTCTAATATTGCATTCATCCAGCCAGTTATAGCATGGCATTAAGATATAGAGGAGGGACTAGGTATATAGTATTATAAGGCTGGAGAGCATGTATTGTATGCGCTGTGCTCCAAGTTCAAATTCCAAGCCCCATGGGTAGCCCTGAGCTTTACTGTGGTGGTTTCCTAACACTTTCATTACAAGCAGCTCTGCAATGAGGTGCAATAACTGAACTTTCAGGTCTTTACAGAAAGTTAAGGTAGTATTGGGAGCCCTCTGTACCTCTGGGACATCACTCTCCCTATACACAGAGACTTATATAATAAATCCTATTATGCAGGCATGTATTTGCTCATGAATATATATATATACATGTTATCTTAATTAATATTTGTGGGAGTTTTATTGTCATTTGGGCTATACCTCACAGTGCTCACTGGCTACCCCTTGTGGGGCTTAGAAGACAATATGCAGTGCACGAATCAAACCCTAGCTTCCTGTATGCAAAGCATGTGCTCTAGTCCACTGAACTAACTCTGGCTTAAGTAATGTTTGAGATAAATCCATTTCCTTCATTGGATATTTGCCTGTTTTTTAATGATATAAATAAATCATAAACATTATGTGGTTTAGAATTATATCTCTTTGGTCATATCTCATGGATAAAGGATTGTTTGAATAAAAATATTCTGGGCTGCCAAAAATCTGAGTGTTAAATAAGTGTCAAATAAGACGAGAAGTGACTTTATGCATATTATTGATTCTAGGAACAAATGAATGCCTTTCTTAACTTCTCAAATAAAATACATTTCTATTATTTTTAGAGTTATTTCAATTCATGAGGAGCTATCTAATCTTACACAAATTGCTGAAATTTCCTTGCCAACAAGCTCTGAAATTATTTCAGATGAAGAGGAACCTGAGAAAGAAATGGATAGATTAGTTGATAAAGATATAGAAGTAAGTTACTGAGTAATGGAAAATGTGCTATTGTATGATGGGGATCATTATATGTAATTATTTAAATGATATTTTACTCTGTCAAACTAGAACTACACTTTAACAAGTTTAGCCTAACTTTGCGATTTATCTTCCCTCTATTTTCTCTATGTAGAGTGTGATTGGGGAATGCTTGTGAATTTATGTGACTTGATCCTGGTACACAAAGGGCCAGACACATTTGCTTCTTGTTGTTTGCCTGCATCTTGTCTGCCTTATCATATCACCCATAAATGCTATAATAAATATTCAAATGACTCTGGTTGATAAAAGGCTCCCTCCTCTGTTTTAGACACATAATTAATGCTTCCTTCAAAGCTCTTCCAAGTAAACCAGTCATCAAGATATGATGGTGAATGTAAACAAAGCCTATCTAGAGAACTGCAGATATAACTGCAAGTCTTCAGAAACAATGCGCTGCGCTGCATTTATGCAATAGCATTAATTTTACCCCTCTGTCCCTCTCGGAGAGCCAGGCAAGCTACCGAGAGTATCCCACCTGCACTGCAGAGCCTGGCAAGCTCCCCGTGGCATATTCGATATGCTAAACACAGTAACAAGTCTCACCATGGAGACGTTACTGGTGCCCGCTCGAGCAAATTGATGAACAACGGGAGGACAGTGCTACCGTGCTACAGTACTATTTGAGCATTTTGATTGATCAGATAATATGGCAAGACAAACTAGAAAATACATACAATCATACTTCAGGCTTTTTCTTTGTATTGTTTTAAACAAACAAAAAGCTATTAATCTGATAACACATTGAATGGTTCTGTGATCACTGATGTTTGTATTTTGGCAGAGGTCATTTTGTTTCCACCCTACCTGAGTTCTGAACTCATTGGGTAATGGGACACATGAATTAAAGAAATGTCATCATCATACTGATAAAGCTAATTAGAGAACATGTCTTTAGATCTATGGCCACATGAGACTGTAAAGACAAAAACAAAAACCATTAAGCTTAAACTGTTGATACCTAGTCACTTAATAGTCTGGACTGCCTATGTGGCCATTAAGTTCCCATACTCCCTTGGGTCTCCTCTCCACTTACAACCCCCAGGCTTACATCCTGGAGGATAAAAAACTATTGGCCTACAAGTATGGTGTCTCCAAAAATATTAGCAATAAAAATAACCAGAAAGGGGCTGAATGTAGTTCTATAGCTTTTCCCAAAATCACCCATCGGATAAAACACTTTCTTCTCTTAAATTTATGTTAGTGATGCATCTGAAATAAGCTGGAAGTGTCACTCCTTTGGGAGTACACATGGGGAATTCTCTATGTCTACTCTACTCAATTGAGTAGACACTAAATTAAATTGAATTTCCATTTGTACTTTAATTCAATTTCTTGATGCAAGATGACAAATAAAACACTGGCGCTTAATGTGTTTATTATATCAAGTCCAGTGATATTTCATTGACCAAATAGATCACATGCCATGCAATTTTGCTACTAGGTTGAAAGGAGGAAAGCCAGAAATATTGACAACAGTGTTACACTCTTACACAAATTATTGGGTTTTTTAAATATTTATCAATTTTAAATACTAACACTTTATTACAGTATAAAAAGAATTAGCCTACTTTTTATTTTAGCTTCTTTCCCCATCCCTTTTAAGTATTTTAATTTATATTTTCTATAAACACTATTCAGTGCTGAGAAGTGTAGTGTGCTATGATTATTTTTCTTTATTGTATGATGTAATTTTTCTTAATGTATCTTTTTCCCATTTTCTTATTATTGTTCAGGTCTTTTTTGTGTTTATACATTGATTTGTTTTTTACTCATGTATCCACTTATCAAATAGTCACATGTTGCTTAACAATAGGGTTAAACTCTGAGAAATGGATTGGTAGGCATTTTGACCATGTTATAGAGTATAATTACATAATCCTATATGTTATAGCTACTATGTATGTAGGCTATGTGGTATAGCCCATTGAAACAACTTTGGAATATGGGTTTGTTGTTTACTGAAACATTAACAGTACATGACTATCACAGCTCAATTTCTTTTTCCCCCCTAAGGAACCTATATCCTGTTGCTCTAGTGAAAGACATTGGGAGCATTGGTTGCTCTGTTTCTGGGCCCTCTCTGTGCTGCTTTTCTGATTAATTCACAGCCACTTAGGTCCTATCTCTTTTATTTCTCTGAAAGCTCCACTCCATTCTACCCCTACTTTTTTTTTTCAGTATATTACATCTTTTTTTTTTCTGAAATCACTTTGTGCTAGATTAATATTCAGTTTGTTAGCAATAACCAAACACTTTTTACTTCTTTAGAATATTATTAGTATGGCTTTTATTGATTTTCTAATTTACTCAGATATGGAAAAAGCATGAAAATTGGCAATACTCTTGATTTTCATAGTATATTCTGAAAGAAACGAGGGTTGGCATTTTCAGCCTGAATTTACCAGAAGAGTGAGTGCATGCATTTTTCATTATTGTGAAAGCAACAAGCCCAGCGGTAAGAGGATTCATCAGGCAAGAACAGTTAGCCTTTGCAAAATGCCACTTTCCAGCATTGCTGTCTCCTCTGCCCTGTGCTTGCATTTATCATAGAAGTGATGTCTTACAATTTTGGCTAAAGGTTCTTCCAAGTGTCCTCAGATGTTGCAACATGAATTACCAGGCATCTAATGATTTTAATAATATGATGAATTCCTATAATCAATCTCCCAGTAGATTTGATATCTGAATTCTTGTGATTATAAGGTTTTTTTCTTGGCTGCTATTTCCTATATGCTTTCAGGAAGAACTCAGCTCTCATTTTCTTTTCTGCACTTCTTTTTAGATTACTTGCAATTATTTTGTTTCAGAGTTAGAGCAAACTGACCAGGTTGGTGTTTTAGAACCATGTTCTTGAATATTCTTTGCAGACATTCTTTCTTCTTGAACCCACCGCTAATAGAGGTCATATGTGTAAAAATGGTCATTTCCTCCTGAGCCCATTCATCTTTCCAGCTTGGATATGTGAGACAGGCATATGAGCACTGTGTGAGTGAGAGATTCTTGGTGATGCTTCGACAATTTGATTACTACTCAGGGTCAGTCACTTCACCTTTCTCACACTATTTTTCCCTCTCATTTTTGAAAATGAATCTTTCATTCAAATACTGCTCTGAGATGAAGAGCTGGGTCTTTTGGTTGGAATGAGAGTAATAAGTATTTCCTGGGGCTTCGAGGGAGTCATCAGAGTTATTATAAGAAACTGACATCTGAGACAAGACATTGATTATTATATAATCAGGAATCAATGAGGGGGAGGTGAGAGGACACATTAGAATGTAGTGAAGAGAGAACAGAAATTGCTTCAACCAATGTTTGTGCTGGCTTAAAAAAACTTGGAAGTAACCAGTGCTTTACAAAAGAAGAAAAGAAAAAGCTAGATTTGGGGTTATATCAGATAAAAGCCATAGACTAAATCTGCCAGCTATTGTCATGACAACCTTTACTTGCCGCTAATTAGAAATGAACTTAGACATTTAAAGAAATTGATTCTGGTCTAGATTTTATAATCTCGGTCATAGAATTTGTTTTCATCACGGTTTATACTTTGGGTGGGTTATTGGTTCAGAAAATGTATCTGTGGTTTATCTGGAAGATAGCAAAACTTTTTCTTTATTATTCCTTTCCATTTCCCTTACACCTCCCTAGTCCCTGTGTTCTGAAGTAAGCCAAGAATTTTCAAAATAAATATCATTTCAGATGTATCAGGAGGACTTTTGTACAGTTGTTTTAACACTCCTGGCCTGAAAATCATTAGGTCCTTTTTTTAAAAGAAAAGAAAAGAAAATTGGCTTAGAATAACTGTTATTTTTTACCTTTCATTCACAGATTTAGGACTTTGATAATGGCATATCAGGTGATTTAAAGCCTATGAAATATGCAATGTATCCTGATTTTAACACAAACATTTGTTTGGGGATAATTGCATCCTGTTCTGAAAAGCTTAACTGAGTCACCAAAGGTTAGTTCAGCAAACAATTATAGAGTGTCTGGGTTTCACAAGTCAGTATAGACAACAAATCCCAAATAGTAAAGTATGAAAATGGAAAGCAAAATCCAGATATACATTAGCTTCAATGGACAAATTCTTGTTGAGAAATTATTATGTGCAAATACTGTTCATGTTTAGAAGATTAGGACATACCAAATTTGCAGTCAGGTACCTTTCACAGAGAGGAGCTAGTATTAGTGTAGCCATCAATGCCCAGATACCCCGCAAAATGAACTCAGCCTCTCTGGGGCCCTATCTCAGCAATATATGATTGCTGATGTTACAGATTATGAAAATAGCTTAACTATTTACAGATCTAAGATGATTCAAAAGATAATTCTTTCACAGTTCCCAGCATCTCTCTGACATTTACAGAGACTCTCCAACATCAATTTTATTTTTCCCAGACTCCTAAAATATTTCCACCACCTCAGTTGGCCTAGAATTTTTTATTTCTTCTCCCATTCCTTCTCTGATTCAGCTCCTTATTATGAAATTCAATTCCGTCTCTTTGACTTCCTGTCATTTTCTTTTTCCCCCACTGAATTCTTCCCACTACCATAGAAATCCTTTCTTCTCAGCAGTCAGGCTATTGATGCAAATGATTCTAATTTATTATTTAAAACAGTTTCATGTAGGATGCGCCTGTGTGTATTAAGAGATAAAGTTGAACTAAACTTTTTACTTACTTTCACCTCTCAGACTGCATTATGTTGCCCCATAGAATCTAAAATAAAGCCATTTTTCTGTCCTTACACTTTTTGTCATTTATATTTTTAATGTATCCTCTTAACAGTGAATTTCTGTGCTCAGGAGTCTCTTTATCATTTTATCTCTAACACCCTTCCAGTGGCTCAAGCATTGTTCCTCTTCAGTACTTGTTTGTGAAACTTTTCAGTTGGAGACCTATGGGAGAACTTATTTCAGATTGTAATGGGGTGGCAGGTGAGGGATTGGTTATACAGCCATGAAACGCAACATTATATTCAGGGGCCATTGATTCATATGCCATTGTTGTGGCAGTAGCTCAGGCTGGGTGTAGAGGGCAATGAACTGAATGCTTCCTCCTCTCTGAACTCATCACATAGTGCTGTAAAAGTTTGCCTCTCCTATTTCTTTCACCAGACCCTGAATTCCCAAAGGGCTCCTTTCCTGGCTGGTGAGTTTCCTATGACTAATCACAGGCACTTAGACTTCTCCAATCAATGAAGGAATAAATAGCGCATCAGCTTCGCTCTGTAGGAAAGAGCACCGGGAAAGAAGGGCTGAATTAGGAGGAGGGTGCTAAGAAGGAGAGTGGGGTTGGCACTTCTCCGAAAGGACATCTCACGATCTACCCAGTGTTTCCCTAGGATACCCCTTATGCCATGTCAGAGAAGAATGAAAGATGCAAGTTTGGAGGATGGAATTTAGTAAGTCCTAATCCTGTCGTAGAGATGAAGGATGATGAGAATTTCAATTCAAAGAGTTGGCTTTGATATATTTGAAGTAATTCAGAAAGCCATTCCTCACACTCTGTCCTCCCCCCAAAAATGTCCAAGATAGAGCCCTAGTCCTTCTGTGTCTTCTCATCCCTGGCCATGAGAGCACTTCTCCAGTGACCTTCTGACTGGGACAGATGAGTATGCTGCTTCCCCATCTTCATGTCTGTTGTTACAAGGTCATGTACAGCCTTTCCCTGCCTGACACGGAATCAGCCAATTTCCGGTGTGTGTTTGCTTTGCTTCAAAGAATGTCAAAGAAAGAGCATGTTGTTGAAGCGAGAATTCCGTTTGATCAATGTTGAGACAGGTAGTGGAAGACATTTATCAGGTAACACTGCTGTCTCCATCTGTTATGTGAGGTGATTAATGTTGTTGACAGTGTCACTTTTCTTGATAGCCCTAGATGAAATGGCAGTGACCCATCATGGCTCTTACTGAAATCTTTTATGTAGAAGGAAACATGCTTTCACCAATTGCAGGGATTTAATCAGAGATATAAACAAATAGGCAAGAGATTTGTTTGTAAACTGCTAGAAACAGAGGCTTATTCCCCTGCCTGGTAAACGGACTGGAAGCCTGAAAAGTTCATCACAGAAAATGGGTCGGTGCTGGGTGTCTGGACCACACTCCATTCATCTGGTTCCATTGCAATTGGCAGACTTCTAGTTCTGATCAATTCCTTTTGTTTTCTTCTGTTCCTGGATACCCAGTTTAATTTCTCATACTCCACTGAAAATGCTTTTGCCCCCATTCTTTGCTCATGAAAATTCTTCTACCTTTTCAAGGTTCTGTTCATATCACTTTATCTCTGGAAATTTTTCCTGCTCAGCGCTTCTTAATCACTCCCTGGAACCTATTAGCTCATTCAATAACTACCCAGGTACTGTATTATTATTTTATTTAGTTATGCATGAATCTTTTTTTAAGTTATTGTCAGCTTTGTGAGGGCAAGGTCTGTTTCTTCATCTTTGTGTCCCACAGCACTGAATTTAATGCCTAAACATATTTTTTAAAATTGAATTGAATGAGCTATAGCTTTTGAACTTGAAAACATGGTATTTTCTATGTTTGGGATTGACATACTTAAAATTAATTTTTGTAGAGCTGGGACTTGAGCTCAGGACCTTAAAATTGCAGAGCAAGTGTACTTCTACAGAATCACACCCTGGACTTATTTTTGGAGATAAATAAAGCATAAGTATAATGTGATCTGGGGCTGTGTTTTTAATTGTTCTATATTTTAAGAACTCGGGTCGGCCATGTTGGCTTAATCAGTATTTATCAGCTATTACTTAAAAATTAATGTAGTTTAACTGTTTTCATATTTCCAAATGCTAGTACATGTACACATTTATACCACCATAAGGGAAAATTACTGAACACTGACAACATTGTGATGTAGTTTACAAATAAAACCTTCTATACCTCATGATTTTATTGTCAAGATTCCTTTCATTGAAAGTCAAGAGCTACTTAGATTGACTCATGTGTAATGTACTTGATGGGAAGCAGCATTTGTCAGGACATGGTAAATAAGCTCAGATGAAGCCAAGGACTTCATAACACTGTGGAAACAAAACACTGTGGGCAGAAAATGGATGTAGAGGGTCTGGATTCTCTGTTTCACCAGTCCCCTAAGTAATATATGTCCTCACTCCTCTCTTTCCTCCTCTTACTCATCCAGAGTTTGACCTAGTGGCAGCCATCTCCATCTTTGTGTTGGGACCCCTGAACTCACATTGTAGTATCTCTCTGTGAATGTTTCTCTTTGGTTGTCTTTCGTAAAATGGAAAGCATATTAGAGAATCTGTTTGATTCAGGTTTTCCTGTGATAGATCCCTTATTGGTTTGATTTCCATACATGTATCTGTAGCTGTGTCCATATTGTAGGGACAGTGGCAAGGCCATCAACTTTAGACAACATATGCTATGGATCTCATTTCCTTTTCATTTTTCTTTTTATTCCTCACTCCCAACAACTCTCCTCTGTAAGCCCCTTCCTGAGATTTAAATCTCTGAATTCCAGTACATTCTTCTCCAAAGATACATTCCAAAATCTTATTTTAGTGCGCAAAACTTTATTTGTTGGTCTTCTGTAGTATTTTGAGCAGGACACACAGGGGAAGAATCCTAAAATTAGTGACTTTTTTATTTTATCTTTTTGGAACAAGAGAGAGTAGAGTGCTTGCCTTGCAGGCTACTGACCCCTCTGTGATACCTAGCACCACATATAGTTCCCCGAGCCCTGCCACGAGTGATCTCTGAGTGAACAGACAAGAGAAAGCCTTGAGCATTGCCTGATGTGGGCCTCTTCTTCACCTCCCCCCCAACCCAAACACAATTTTTATCTTTTATGGTCATCCTGTATTTTTTCAGATAGCCTTGGGTACTTAAGGGACTTGTGGCTTCAATTTACATAAAGTTTTATCCTGAGAATTAGGATTTGGTGATCCACTGTCCACTGTCCTCCCGTTGTTCATCGATTTTGTCAAGCGGGCCCAGTAACGTCTCCATTGTGAGACTTTGTTGTTACTATGTTTGGCATATCGAATACGTCAGGGGTAGCTTGCCAGCTCTGCCGTCCGGGCGAGATACTTTCGGTAGCTTGCCGGGCTCTCCGAGAGGGGCGGACAAATTGAACTCGGGTCGGCCATGTTGGCTGCGTGCAAGGCAAACGCCCTACCGCTGTGCTATCGCTCCAGCCCAGGATTTGGTGATGTTGTTAAAAAAAAAGACACATGAGAAAGTTTATAATTTAAATAAATGCTATTTTATGATAAGCTCAACTTTATATTTTGTCTGTTTTTCTAGCTCATGGTTCTTGAATGTTGCTCTAATATTTTAAGCCTGCTTTTGAATGAGAAAGACTCATCACCACTATCAAAGGTATGTATCTCTTTTAAATCTGTATATGATTTTTTCCTAAGTATTAAATGTTGCTATGGAAATACAAAAAGCATCTACTGTGAAAGTATCAAGGGCCTAACCCTCTTTAATTAGTGTGAAAAAGTGATATGCATATATTTTTAACAACATTCTATTTTGGTTTAAAATATTATGTTTTTTTTAAATGAACTAATACAAAAATCATAGAGGATAGTTTAAAAATAACTTCAAATCTATCATCCAGAGAATAACAACTATTAAAATTTTGAAGAGTATCTCATATTTTCTCCATGTATTTTACTTTAGAATTTTTCTATCAATGGTGTCTACTTTAGAATCAGTGATATCATATCTTTACATTAGTACTTTAATTTGCTTCATATAAACCCCAATAATGCTTTAATGATATTTTTATTTGAAAAATATCATTGCCATACTTAATGAGTACATAATAATCTCTTTAATGTATATGCTGTATGTACATAACTCAATATTTATTTTGGATCTTGAAGCTGATTGAATCTAATATATACTTTTTTATCCCTTTGCTTTATCTCATCAAAGTCAATTAGAAGCAATAGGATTTTTGAGTTTGTGTAAGTTTTTTGTTATAAAATATGCATGATATAAAACTTTTAATTTTTAACCATTTCAAATGCATATTTCAGTGACATTAATTCACACTGTTATGCAGTCATCTCTACCATTCATGTCCAGGGTTTTAAAAAAATTATTTCCCCCAAAATTATTCCATACAGGAACAGTATACATATAGAATAATAACTGTCCTTTCTCTATTTCCCTCACCCTTCTGCTCATCTTTATTCTTCTTTCTACTTCTATTCTATTATTTGATCACGCTAAGAAGGTCATGTAAACAGAATACTCCAATATTTGTACTTTTGTGGCTTATTTCCTAGCTCAGTGTTTTCAAATTTTACCCATGTTACAGCTTGTTCTAGTACTTTACTCCTTTCTAAGGCTGAATGATATTCTGTTCTACACATAGAACATTTGTGTATCAATTCCTCTTTGGATTAACGTTTTGTTATTTATGCCTTTGTTCTATTGTCAATAAGGTTGCTGTAATGGGTGCTTAGATTTCAGTTTGAGTGCCTGGTCCCAGTTTTTTTGAAAACAGGCCAAGTGCAAATAGATGTTTAGTAAATATTAGCTGTTTAACCATCATTATTTATCATAGTCATTCCTACAATGGCCCTCTCCCATGTATGAATTATTTATCCCCCTAGTCATACAATTCCAATGGAGTTTAGGATTTAATTTTGCTTCGAAAATCTTGATAGGAAATAAAAGGAAATGTGTTAAAGAAAAAGGAATAATTTTCTTCTCCTCTTATAAAACTTATCGTTGAATACTAGAGGGATAAAGACAGTGTGCAGCATCTTAACATGAAGTCAGTGATGAAAGGGCTCTCTATCCAAAAGGTGATTCCCAGTTCAACCCTATGCTAGAATTCCATCCAAAACATGATTTACTAACGGTTCCAGGTTGGAATATGAGTGTCTGTGAGCTTGCTCCAGGCTTTGCCCTGCAAGCGAGATACTCTCGGTAGCTTGCCGGGGTCTTTGAGAGGGGCGGAGGAATCAAACTTGGGTCGGCCATGTTGGCTGCATGCAAGGCAAACGCCCTACCCGCTGTGCTATCATGCCAAGCTCCCCATGGCATATATCAAACACAGTAACAACAAAGTCTCACAATGGAGACGTTTCTGGGCCCGCTTGAGCAAATTGATGAACAACGGGAGGACAATGACAGTGACAGTGAGCTTGCTCCAAGAAGTAAACATTAACCGAGTAAAATTACATGCCTACTGAAGCTATTTTCATTTCCAGCAATTTTTGTTAAATATTTCCATATAGTTTGGTCCTTACTGACCTTTCTGGAAAGATCTATTGTAGAGTGCCTTTACAATTAAAATAACCATTGCCACAATAGCTTATGCCAAAAAAGAAACTGAGAACAACCAGGAGATGAAGGAAGGGAATTATTGCTCTATGCACTGTTCTCCCATTGTTCATAGATTTGCTCCAGCGGGCCTAGTAATGTCTCCATTGTGAAACTTCTTGTTACTGTGTTTGGCATATCAAATACTCATGGTAGGTTGCCAGGCTTTGCCATGTGGGCTCTTGGCAGCTTGCTGGGCTCTCCGAGAGGGGTGGAAAAATCTAACCCGGGTCAGCTGGGTTGGCCACGTGCAAGGCAAATGCCCTACCTGCTGTGCTATTGCTCCAGCCCACCTGTGTAATCTCTGGGCAGCTAGGAGGGAACCCCAGCGGCTCTCTCTCACCACCTGTGTTCAGTGAATTCAGGCCACTTCCCCAACCAGGACTGCCGATACCATGGGTGGACGAAGGAGAAAATGAGGGCCAGGCTGGTTAGTGATCAGTTGCTGTTTATTCCATTCTCCCCACGTTCCAGTCTCATTAAGCCCACCATTCTAGTCTCACACTGCCCCTCATTCTCATCTCCTCCTGTATCTCCCGCTCATCTCTCTGCCTCCCTCTCACAGCCATATCTCGTAGCCTCTTCTCTCCTCTCTCCACGCACCTGCTCCTGCATTCTTCCCCTACATTCTTCTCCATCAGTCCCCCTTGCTAGTCTCTCTGCGCTCCATCTTGTTTCCCTGGTCTCTCTCTCATCTTTCACCAACTCCCACTGGGGATTGCCACCATACCCTGCCCTGTAGCACAATCAACATATCAAAAGCCCTTCCTGATCACCCATCAGGCTCAAGGGAGGGAAACACTCTAGGGGTGTTTCTCCTCTCCTTAGTCCAATAACTTAACTAGTATCTTAATTAACATCTTAATCTACTTCTTAATATTAGTTATTTTGTATGGACATGGGCTGGAGCGATAGCACAGTAATAGGGCGTTTTTGCATTGCACATAACCAAAATGGCTGACTCGAGTTCGATTCCTCCGCCCCTCTCGGAGAGCCCAGCAAGCTACCGAGAGTATCTTGCCCACACGGCAGAGCCTGGCAAGCTACCCGCGATGTATTCGATATGCCAAACACAGTAACAACAAAGTCTTCAATGGAGACGTTACTGGGCCCGCTCGAGCAAATCGATGAACAACAGGAGGACAGTATGGACATAGTAAGAGATACATTAACCTTATAGGGTAGCTCTCCTGGGAGCCTCTCACCACAGATCTCAGACTACAGTACTGAGGCCAGATTAATCTTTCCCAACCCTAGCAGGGTCCTAATCTAGCTGTTACTTTTTGGATCATGGCAGAATTTGTCCATGACCATGCTCTTAATTTATAGTTAAGTATTATGGTGTTTAGCCTGGCCCATTTTGATGCCAGGGTAGCTCATACCTTGCCCTGGGTCCATCCAGCCCCTTCTTGGAACCCTGCTTTTGGGGTGTTAGGAAGTAAGAACAACTGAGGCTTAAGTTGAGAGAATAGATGCCCAGGAGTGAATATCATTCAGAGTCAATTAACTCCCAAGTTAGAAAAGCAGAGTATTAACTGTCTTCTTGTATCTATACAAAAAGGACATTTGTTCTAAATTAACTATGCGAAGGACTTAAGGAGAAGAGAAAAGCAATATTTACAAGCTAAAAGAGTCTGATTAGGAGATAAAGGTGATTGGGAAATAGAGCATAAAGGAAGAAGTTACAAGTAACCAGAGGAATGGGAGCACTGTGATGGGAGTAACCCAATAAACCTAAACTCCCTGTTGCAAGGCAGAAAGGACAAACCAATGTTATCCTACACAAACCTACTTTGTGTTAATTATAAATCCTAAATGACCATGAACTATAATTTATGGTATAAGAAGAAAAACCATTTCCTTTCATTGCCTCCATAAATTCTAAGTATTTCAACTTTCAAATGGTACAGTAGGATTCAAATATGATCCCTCACTCTCCTTTCTGTTCTGACCCTGGATAAAACTCTCTGCTCATTATTAATTATGAGATCCAGCTGCAAACAGGACAATGATGTTGATATGTCCGCTATTACAAAGGCTGCCTAGACAGAAAATTTCCTGCAGTCAGTGAAATTATTTTCATATTGGTTCACATAATACAAAATACAAAAAAGTTAATTGTGTGTGTGTGAGTTTGAATTTAACTGACTGTATTCAAATAGGATCAGGATAGAGTGGAGGTTACTGGATACAGAGGTTAGTGTGAAATAGAAATGAGCATTCTAGGCCAAAAAATAAGACACATCACATAAGGAGATTAAAAACTCATTTTCATTGGCTGTATGAGTTCAGGAGAAATGTTATTTAGGTCAGGATTCTTATTAAACCTACCATACTACCTAATACAGAATAATGATAATAATAAAATGCAAATACTATGACTAGTAGAAACAATATTAATATTTACTGAGCCTATGACATATGTAGATTCTGTTCATTATTTTAATTACATTATCTTATTTAATTTTAAAAAAAACCTTAGGAAGTTGGTTACTGTTAACAGTCTGTTTTAGAGCTGGGGGAATGATACACAGGGCAATTAAACAGCATGCTCAAGGTACCCCCAGCTTCTGCATAAAAACAGCAGGAGTCAAACTGTCTTGTTAAATCTAGGACTGGCATTTAACTAACCCACTCAGGAATGGGATGCTTCATTAGAACAGTGGGAGCAGATGCTCCAAAGAACTGGGGAGTCAGTGGTAAGAAAGAAAAAGTTGACTATTAGTGAATTTTTCAGAAATTTGGGTTCAAAAGACTGGAGAGAAGTCTGGAGAAGAACAACTTGAGGAGGATAGAGTCAATATGAGCACAGGTGTTATAGGATCAGGATAAGAAGAGAGATTTAAACAACAATGAGATATCATCTCACACCACAGAGACTGGCCCACATCCAAAAGAACAAAAGCAACTGGTGTTGGCACAGATGTGGTGAGAAAGAGACCCTCCTTCTCTGCTGGTGGGAATGCCGACTGGTTCAACCCTTTTGGAAAACAGTATGGATGATTCTCAAAAAATTAGAAATTGAGCTCCCATTTGACCCAGCAATACCACTCCTGGGAATATATCCCGGAGAGGCAATAAAGTATAGTTGAAATGACATCTGCACTTCTATGTTCATTGCTGCACTGTTCACAATAGCCAAAATCTGGAAAAAACCCGAGTGCTCGAGAACAGATGACTGTATAAAAGAAACTTTGGTACATCTACACAATGGAATATTATGCAATCATTAGAAAGGATGAAGTCATGAAATTTGCAAACAAGTGGTTCTACATGGAAATTATCATGCTAAGTGAAATGAGTCAGAAAGAGAGGGACAGACATAGAAAGACTGCACTCATCTGGGGAATATAAAGTTAACAGAATGGGAGTCGAACACCCAAGAATAGTTGAGATAAGTACCAGGCTCCACAGCTTGGAAGCTTGCAGCACATGCTGGGGGAAAGGGAATCTCAGAGAGAGAAGGGAACACCAAGTAGAGGGTGTTTGGAGGACTCGCTCGGGATGCGAGATGCATGCTGAAAATAGACTATAGATCGAACATGATGGCCACTCAATACCTCTATTGAAAACCACAACACCCTAAAGGAAAGAGAGAGCAAAATGGAATGCCCTGCCATAGAGGTGAGGTGGGGGGGGATGGGGGGTTGGGAGGGCTACTGGGTTCATTGGTGGTGGAGAATTAGCACTGGTGGAGGGATGGGTACTTGATCATTGTATAACTGAAACCCAAACTCAAAAACATGTAAGTCTACAACTGTACCTCATGGTGTTTCGCTAATAAAAAAAAAAGGAGGAGGAGGAGGAAGAGGAGGAGGAGGAAGAAGAAGAGTAGGAGGAAAAGGAGGAGGAGGAGGAGGAAGAGGAGAAGTCTGGGAAAGGCAGAGGAGTATGACAAGAAAAGAGAAGGACAAAGGATGCAGCGAGGCCTTCAGGGAGATCAGGAGCAGAAATATATTGACAATATTTTGAGCTGTAAGCAGTGAGTTGACTATAAGCATAGGGAAAAGACCCCTATTCTCTAAGTCACCACTGATGGCAGAAGGGGCTCTGAGTAAGTCTGTAAGAATAGGGTGGAAAAGTTGGGACATTCACACCCAATGAGTTTCACTTTTTCGGTGAAGAGAGGTCTACTGTTGGAGTAGGGCAGAGAGCAATTTGAGGACTTATCTTCTAAAAGGAGATGAATATTCAGTTCATGAAGTTATTGAGTGGAATGGGCAAGGAAATTGGCCAATGACAAATAGCAGGACTGAGGACCTTAGTAAAAATTAAAAGGCAGATATTCTTGGGACACTAGGTTACTTGGCTTGTGATTTCTTGGTTTCTTGGATATAGGAATTGAAAATGCCCATGTTTTCCTGTTTTCCTCTTGTAAGTGCAAGAGGTGACAGAGGCCTGTGGGGAGCCAGGTGACAATATTTAAGAGGCTCCAATGGATTGGAGTAGCTACAAATTTACCTCCCTGAAGATCCCCAAATTCCTCTCAGCACTCAGAGAAAACAATACGAGAGCCTGGTGTCTGCCATTAAGCTCAAACTCCAATTGAACATAGTACAACTTAACTGTGCAAATTTGTATTTTTTTTTCATCTTGAACTTAACCTTAAAAAATCCTGGACAGTGAAATTCTAATGACTCATCTGATATTATTATTTTCATAGTTCCTATCAATTTACAAAGCAGAATTGAGACTACCTATGATCCTCTATTTTTTAAATGATCATTTTGTTTTTGATCAGATATTGACATCAGCGACATGATGCCCACTTAAATAGCTATAATATTAATTAAGGAGATTTTGTAATTAGTGTGAAGTAGATAGAAAAACAACTCAAGCTGGACAAAGATCTGTACCTCTGCATCTCAATTTATTTAGCCATTTGCATCTCTGATTATGTGTCTTATATATTAATCCTGTCATGTGCTCATGAACGCATATAATCCCTATTATTAGCTGAAATGACTGCTCCACAATGACATCTTAGCTCATAAGTTTATTGTGTAAATGTAAATAATAACACATTTAACCTCTGTTCATGCAACCCAGACTGCCACTTTTTCATCACTCTCAAGTTCAGGGTTCATATCTCTGTTAATACAAAACTTTATAAAGGCATGTTATAATGTCATGCTTCCATATCTGTCTTTCCTACCAAGACAGTTTGGGTAGGTTTCAGTACCTTCCCCAATTTTGCCCCTGAAAAGGTGTTTAATGTTAGTGAAATGAGTGAATGCTCCTGAGGCAACTTCCAGAGATACTCTTGGTTTGCCTCTCTAGTCTTATCACAAAGAGTAACCTTGGACCCATAAATTTCATGCATTTTACAGTATTTTTCCTGTGTCTTTGTTACAACCATTTAACTAGAAATTGAGATAGAGTAAAAGCTAGAGTGTAAAAGCTAGAGTCTCTTCCTTTGAGAAGGGTGCAATTTAGTGGGGAAGACAGATTGCTCTCTAGTATGGAATAGAGGACAACGTCCACTTCTCCTCAGCAGCTAATATTAGCTAATATTCTGACATTATCTTGCATAGCTCCGAAGTTGAGTAATTCCTCCTTGATATACTTTAAGAAATGTCACTAAATCATGTTAATAGAAGCACCTCTGGCCCAAAGTTAAACATTTTTATTACATCAGAAAATGATTAGAAAGCAGTAAAACACTCTTAGGTGAGTATGAACAGAATCAAAGGCATTCGTGGAAGTGTTTCCCTTTGATTAGGAAAACTTTGGAAGATGGGGCAGAAAACCGGAAGTTCTAGCTTCAACTGTAGATTCTCTCTTGAGGACATGATTCATGGCTTTGTTCACCAGAATGGAGGGAATGAGACAAACCCAAGACTAGGATACAAAACAAATAGAGGAGTTAGAATATAATAACTCAGTCAATTACAGACATCACTTGGTCTGCTGGGGGATGAGAAACACTGAGCCCTTCCGCCAAAGAGACTGGCAGTATAGAAGGGAAGGTGGGGCCTAATTAGACACAGAGAAGTCAATAGTTCATAAAAGACCAAAGTCACCAGCTGGCAATGGTTACAGTAGAGACTGGCAAACCCCAACATCTGTGCTGTCAACTGCCATCATCTGTCTGGAGCCAGCACTGGGCCTCTCCAAGTTGGAGACTCCTGGCTGCTGAGCTGAGAGTTGATTTCTGAGCAAGTCAGGGCTGGGGAGGCCATGTGCACGGTGATAAAGAAAGAGGAGGGAGAGTGCTATTGCCTGGCTCCACAGCCCAGCGCAGCCCTGTCTTCTGCTGGTCACACCATCTCTGTCAAGTCTCTTGACCTCAAGGTTTTGGTTTTCCCATTGGTGAATTGGAATGAAAAACAGTATTTACCACGTAGACTTGGTGTGCAAGTAAAGTGAGTTCTTTCTGTAAGTTCTTAGAATGGTGAGTGTCTGGCATATGAAAGGCAAAATTCATTTCTATTATTATCATCCAAAAGTTTGCCGAGTTCACATGGAGTTAGATCTTGGCAAGTAAATTTGTTTCCCCCAGGAGGGCCTGGCACAGAGGGACAGCAGCGTGCCTGAGATGTGGGCTCTGAGTTCATTCCCCAAAGAGAGCCTGGCAGCAGGTGTGTAGGAATGGCTTTCTGCACTGCTTGTAATCACACAGTGTCCCCATACTCTCCGCTCTACTTTGTTGAGAAGCATCCAAGCGTGTGACATCAAATAAGCCCCATTTCATTAGCCTCAATGATTCTGTGGGGCATATATTTGAAAGTGGTTTAGCAAGACAACTTGTCTCTAGTATCTTACCATATGACATCTAAACTGGGTTATCAGTTTAGAATACTGGGAGCTTCAGGATGTTTCCCCTGCTGAGTTCCTGAAGACCCAAATGCTCATTGACTCTGGTACTTGATGCTCTTTGTTGCTTGGGAACTGGGAACCAGGGGTCTGTGGTTCTGTGACTGGTGGACTGGTGGGGTTTCTCTCTGGCACGGTGAGTGGGTTTCAAATAGAAAGCTCCCAAGTGGACCGGGCAGAAACTATCATTACTTACACTCGGGCTATCTCAACTCCATTCTTTTCAAGGTTGGACATAGATGCCACCTCTTGATAGAAGTATCAATGCCAAATTATAGGTGAGGCATATATATAGGCTAGGAGCTACTATTGCAGCTTTTTTTTTGAGGGTAGGGACACAATATCCAAGAACATCCTTAATTTCTAGACCCATTCTTCCTCTAACTGGTGACTGCTCCTGACAACTTGATCAGGTGGTTCTTTTGTTTGTATTTTTGGGGGGTATGCCTGACATATGGGCTTAGTCCTGGCTCTGCATTCAGCAGTCTCTACTGGTGGTGCTCCAGAGACCATATGGGACTCCAGGGATGGACCCTGGGTCGGTCCATGAAAGGCAAGCACCTTACCCACTACACAAGCTCTCCAGCTCCATTCTCAGGCGATTTTTAACATAATTCAAAAGCTCTCTTCAAAGTACTTAGTAATTGTCATGGATGTGCTAAGTATGTTCATTTCTAGAAAGTAGCGGATAAATTAGATGGATGCTAGAAGCTTCTTTTGAACTGATCTGTGCAGTTCCTTATTTCTATGGGACAACTCGACTCCTCTTCACTTTTTCTTTCAGGATCTGAAATCCTAAGGTGGGGATATGTAGCAGCCTCTTTAACTTCCTTTGACTAATCTCAGTAAATAACAATATGCCTTGTGGTTTCTTTTTTAAACAAAATCTTTCCCAAATGGTAACCAGTGGCAGCAATGGAAAACTCCTTCAAATTGTAGGTTGTGAGCCTGTGTGTCACTGAATGGGAGGGAAAGGTCATAAAAAATTTGACAGCTGTAAAAGGTTCTAAGTATACAATGACCAAAAATGATTTCAAAATCAACTGCATCTTGAATTCAAGGTGTTTCTGGCAGCGCTCACCCATATGGAAATTTTTGAGTGAAAAAGGACCATGGGTGGAATAAGTTTAAGAAGCCTTATTTAGAGCATTGAGCTCAAGGTTCCACATATAATACAGCAGGTATTTACTAAGCATGAAAAATTAATTCTATTAACATTATTTTTTTCCTGTTCAGTTGAAAGTTTCAGGTCTTCCTTTTTCTTTTCTGGTCCCCATTAAGAGCTGTCTGAATAGATTTTTATGGACATCTTAGAATTACATCTTTCTTTCTTACATGAGACATTATCATTCTGTCCTCAAGTGAAGAGTATCCTTTGTATGTAAGTTCAGGAGACATCCACTTAATATTCTTATATTCTTTTGAAGACAATGCTGGATGACATCAGTCCCACACTGCTTTTAAAACACAGCACTGACTTTGATCCATCCTCTCACTGCTCACTTCTAACTGTCAAATTTGGCTATGGGAGAAAAGAAAGCCCTTAAGAAAAGGCCAGGCTATTAATGTGCTCTTCAAAATGCTAAGAAAA
Organism: Sorex fumeus; assembly: GCF_029834395.1. Classification (NCBI taxonomy): domain Eukaryota; kingdom Metazoa; phylum Chordata; class Mammalia; order Eulipotyphla; family Soricidae; genus Sorex; species Sorex fumeus. The sequence continues at coordinate 44,000,727 of NW_026606060.1, forward strand.
GGCTAAGCTGTTTATAGCATTTTCAAAATGCTCATCTCTCGGAGCTTTGCCAGCAATTGTGTCAAGGTGAAATACGTTCTTGCTCATCAAGGAACCGAGAGCCTTTGTGTTCTCTGTGCTCAAAGTACTGGTCCTGCTTTTGTGAGACGTGCAATTTGGGAGCATAATGATACCTGGATATAATTTAAACCAAAATATAATCATGAACCTGATAGTGTGTATTTACTGTGAAAGTGGTGAGAAGTGTGTTCCTGGCTTGCTAAGCGAGCCCAGCTTCACTGGAGATAAAAATGCATTTCAGAAGGAAAAGGACAGCTTCCTGAAATTGAATCACTTTTTAGAACTTCTAAGCAAGGCTATCATTAGCAAATCTATTCACTGCTTCTATTTTACTGAAAACTGAGTTAAATGTTTAGTTTCATTTACTTTGTTGTTAAATGGCCATGTCTCAATTAGAAAACTCTTAACAAAAAGAATTCTGTTTTCCATTTTAAGTAGACATTGATTTTTGCCTCCTAGAGATGAGTTGATTGACAAGCCTCTGAAAATTCTTTTGACAAATGTTTTTTGACAAATATATTTTAATAAATGCACAAAGATAGCAGAGGGGTGCATTTACCCACTTCCTTGTTCTCTTTTAACATTGGCTATTTGAGATTTTTTACTGAATCTTTAATCCACGACATCTTATTATGACATCTCATTCCTACTTTGGACAAACTGGCAGGCTACCGAATGTAGCCTGCCCACAGGGCAGAGTCTGGCAAACTCCCCGTGGCGTACCCAATATGCCAAATACCAGTAACAATGATGGGTCTCATTCTCCTAAAGAGCCTTGAATATAATCTCAGGGCTAGGATGAAGGAGACGTTACTGGGGCCTGCTCGAGGCAATCGACGAATAACAGGATGATTTGTGATTGTGATTGTGACTGAATCTTTATTACTGTTGTAGTTTTACCTGACACAGTGCACATGTTTTTGGTGTGTGTGTGTGTGTGTGTGTGTGTGTGTGTGTGTGTGTACACTACTCTTTTTTGGGTGTAGCTACCTAATAAATAACTGAAGCATAGAGAAGTAAAATAATTTACTTGGGGTCACACAATCAATAAGATCAATAAAGAATGCAACCAATAATTGAATCATGTTCCCATTCATGGAGATTTACTTTTGCTCTTATTCCACAAGTATCTCAGGCAACTAATGCCGTTGTGTTCTTTTCTCAGTTATATGTGATAGCATAGTAGAATGGCAAGTTGTAATCCCTGTTCTGCCCTGGTGGAAAGGCACTAATTATTAAAAGCCTTTTGTCAATTTGATTCTATTGGAGGTCTTGGAAGTATTGTATCTCTGTGGACACAAACCTAATTTGATTCTTGATTCCCTCACCTATTGATTTGTGATGACGCACAATTTATTTTGCTTCTCAGTGTTGCAATTCCTCACCTGGGCCTTGGCAAGATCTACTCCTAAGAAAAGATCACACAGAGAACACTACAGAGAGTGTGGAGTCTGTGCAATGACAGTGGTCAGGGTTCCGAACAAAAGTACAAATAAAAACTCCCCCACTTTAGTCTTTTCTTTTAATGTAGGAGTACTTCTATTTATTCAGCCACAGATTAGCTGACTGAATTGGCCATGAATTCCACCTTACTTATTTTTCATTTTTAGTAATTTTATTTATTGAATCACCGTGAGAGCAGTTACAAAGCTTTCAGATTTAAGTCTTGGTCATACAATGAAACACCCATACCTTCACCAGTGCCCATTCTCCACCACCAAAAACCCCAGAATACCCTCATCCCACACCCTCCCCCTAGTTGTGGGGCAGATCATTTTCACATTACTCTCTCTCTACTTTTATCACATTCAATATTTTGACACCAGACACACCATTATTATTTGGGATTTTACCCCAAGATTCAGATCTGCTGAAAAGGCAACAGTAGACAATTTTTTTTCTATTGCTGGTTATTAATAACTTATGATGTCGTGTGGCTGCAGTAGTGGCTGCATGATTTTGAAATTCTGAAATTTTAACACTTAAATCTGGAGGGACTTCTGCCAAAACCTGCTGAGTTCTGAGATTTGTTCCTGAGTCTCAGGGATCATGGCCATTAAGCAGCTTGATCAGGAGCCAGAAAGGCCGTTCATGGGTGGCAACTTGGGGGTCTTGTTGGGATGGGGAGGAAAGGGCTGGCTCCACCCCCATCCCATGAGGCCCTCCGTGTCTTGTTACTGCAGGCCCAAACCTGACTGTCCAATGGCCTCTGGCAGATGGTGGTCACTGAGCCTCCAAGGGGAAGCAGGTAGAGGGACAGCACCCTTTCTCCCCTGAGGTAGCCCGGCGACAGAAGCCTACTGCGGGGTCCAGACACATTTCTGCCAAAAGCCGCTGGGTTTTGAAATTTGTTTCTGAGACTCTGGGATCATGGCCGTTAAGCAGCTTGATCAGGAGCCAGAGAGGCAACTCAGGGTCTTGTTGGGGTGGGGAGGAAAGGGCCAGCTCCACCCCCTTCCCGTGAGGCCACGTGTGTCTCGTCACTGCGGGCCCAAACCTGACTGTCCAGTGGCCTCTGGAGGATGGTGGCCACTGGGCTGCCAGGGGGAACAGGCCAAGGCATGAAACCTATTCCCACCTGAGTTGGCCCGGCACCAGTAACCTACTGCAGGGACCAGACACATTTCTGCCAAAAGCTGTTGAGTTTCGAGATTTGTTTCTGAGTATCTGGGATCAGTGCAGTCTCCTGCCCCCGCCCCTGGCTGTCCTCGCCGGGGCACCTTGGAGGGGAGGGGGTTGAGCTTTCCTCCCCACCCCGACCAGGGCTCCGGCAGCCGAAGGCCTCCAGGACCAGCCACCACCATGCTGAGACCACTCTCCGCACACCTGAAGGTACCTGCAGAGGAACAAAGGCGGGCGGGTCCCGGGACTGAGATCTCCGAGCCTACTCGGATCGGGGCTGAGCATCCTCCACCCAGATCCTCCGAATTCCAGTAGGCGGGGGTCACACCCAACCAACTGGCCCCCTGGCACCGTGTAATCCCATCAACGGCCAAGACTCAGAGACTATAAAAACCAGCTCCCGGAACCGCGCGGCCACATTTGCGTCTGCGCAACATCTTATTATGACATCTTATGACATCTTATTATCTCATTCCTACTTTGGACAAACTGGCAGGCTACCAAATGTAACCTGCCCACACGGCAGAGTCTGGCAAACTTCTCGTGGTGTACCCAATATGCCAAATACCAGTAACAATGATGGGTCTCATTCTCCTAAAGAGCCTTGAATATAGCACTTTCTTAAAAATCTCAGGGCTAGGATGAAGGAGACGTTACTGGGGCCTGCTCAAGGTAATTGACGAATAACAGGATGGTCATGATTCAAGATTCGTGATCTGGGATCATGGCCGTTAAGCAGTTCGATCAGGAACCAGAGAGGCCATGCCTCCAATTATATAGCTGAGCCGGTGGTGGTTTGTGGGTGTCTCTCCCACATACCTAACTTTTGGCTGTTTACTTTCTTGGTAAACTTTGCCCTTAGTTTTTGGGGTCTGGCCAAAGGCACAGCAGCAATTTTGGGGTATCTGGAAATCTGAAGGTGCCATCTGGCTGCTGATGCAGTCGCCTCACAGGTACAGGTTGACCTGCTGGCGGCACCATACCCCCACCTCTTCAGTCTTGACATAATGTGAAATGAGTTACTGACTATTAGAAACTCTCTTCAGGGGTGGCTCTTGACTTACCTAAAGATTCCATGTTTTTCAGAAGAGCATATAGATTTGTTCTTAATATTCTTCAACTGTATTTTGGTACTTAACAATTTTTCTTTTACCATATTAGCAGACTCACAGTTTTAAGAAACAATGATATAATAAGATAATATGTATAATTCAGAATTATGGTACACTTTCATACCAGGCTACTGATATTAACAATCACTGTCACTGTCACTGACCATCCTGTTGTTCATTGATTTGCTCAAGTAGGCACCAGTAATGTCTCACAACAAATTGTGAGACTTGTTGTTACTGTTTTTGGCATATTGAATATGTCACGAATAGCTTGCCAGGCTTTGCTGTGCGGGCGTGATACTCTCAGTAGCTTGCCAGCCTCTCCGAGAGGGATGGAAGAATTGAACCTGGGTTGGCCATGCGCAAGGCAGATGCACCACTCGCTGTGCTACAGTCCCAAAATAAGGATATAGACCAATTTTGTCTCTGCATTCTTTGCTGTCCTTGTTTTTAGCTACTACACCTCCTGTCCCCAACCCTTATTCCTGACTGATGGTCTGTATTAATCGATCCTCAGTTTTTGTGATTTTATTATTTCAAGAATATTACAGAAAGTACCATACAAGGGTCAGACCATTGGCTTATCAGTAGCCTGGATCACAACATTCATGCAAGAAGCCTGGGCTCTATCCTTGACACATTTTACCTCCAGCCTCCACCCAACACCACAAGGAGAAACCCTAAAGCACCAAGTTGGAACTTGCCCCTGAGCACACAGGAGGTAGCCCCCAAACAAACAAAGTGGAGCCAGACATAATTTGGGGAATTGGTACTCTCATTCAGTATGATTCTTCATGAAGTCATTAAACCATGTTTTTGATGAGCCCCAAATCCTTGTGGTTATTGAGACATTTGATTTTAGTCTTTTATTGTCGTTTGCCAAAATACATGCTGCACCCGGTGTACAGGACGTGTTCTGGAAGGCTTGGAGGTGGATTCTGTTTGTCTTCTGCCCACCCTCCTCTCTTCCTCCTCCTTACTTCTTTCTTTCTTCCCCACAGCATCTCGTATATTTGAACAGACCAAAACTGTTTACTCAAATAGGGTATACTCAAAAGAGATCAGTGAAATGATTTCATTATTAGTTGTGGGCTCTTTTAGACTCTCTCAGTGTTGGTGATGATATGGCTGGCTGGCAGCTGCTTGTGGCATAGACTGAAGTGAAGGCAGAAGTTCACACAAGCAGAGTTTCTTCCCACACTGTGTGCGTGAGGTCTGCCCTCCAGTGAGCTGCTTGCGGTGGGAGCTGCTTGCCAACAAAGCTCATCACACTTTGATTCTAAGCCACAAAGTCCCATGTACAAAATGCAGACTTCAGTTCAGTCTTTATAACGGCTTTGCTCTAAATAAAGAGCCTCCTGTTTCTAGTCGCCAGATGTTAAGCTCAGCAAGAGCTTTCATAAAAAAAAAAAAAAAGAAAAAGAAGAAGAGAGAAAAAAAGCGTCAGAAAATGCCAAGCATTGTTCAAACTCTGGAGTTTTCATTTCTGAGTCTCAGCTCAGAAGTCACAGGCAGCCCTGACAGCCCTTCCGGAGGGAACCCAGCTTCAGCAAACCCAGTGCCAACATGTGCTTCCCGTAACTCTGCTGCTGTGGTGCAAATCTGACCTTTCAGTGGAGTTAAACCCTTTCTCAAGTGGAATTTCTCTCTATCTACAAGTACAAGAAGCTGGCAAACTTGCCATAACTTCTGCGAATTTATCAGTGTCAGTGAGGTTTATTTCTTTCTCAGGCACAGCCCAGACACAGATGGGAAACTCTCCTTCCACTAATAACAATGCTGTTTGAACAGAGGCCTCCAAGGTCACAACTGCAAGAGAAGAGAGCTAGAGAGCTTTGTATGTTGCTTCTAAGTAGGGTGCCCCTGTGTTCCTGTTTGCCTGCAACAGTAGCCATGTAGGATTGTTGATTTGGAGTGGTAAATATAACTTTTATGCTCAAAAGTGTCCCAATTTAAGCAGTAAGTGACAGCGGCCATTTCTAAGAGCCAGCTCATAATTTCTGCTCATATCTTATTGTTCTCACCCTAAGAAACAAGAAAGAAAATTATAGAGACACAAACATATATATGATAACTTAGGGTACTGTAGGCATTTGAGGGAATGCTTGAATTTTTATAGAAAAATGATTCAGCAAATTCGGTGAACAAAATTTTGTTGCACATTTGTAACTATAATATTTGTATTCACTGAACTGTCATATTTGGCCATGTATTATGGTAGGTAGACTGAGTCACAACTCTCCCCTCCACCCCTGCAAGATGTTTGTATTCTAACCCCCAAGAACCTATTACTTTATATGACAAAAGGGACTTTGCAGAGTTGATTCAGTTAAGGATTCTGAGGATTTTCCTGGATTGTGCAGATGTGCCCTAAATGTCATCCTGAGAGTCCTTAGAAAGGGAGACAGAAAGTGATTGACAGCAGAAAAGGAGACGCCAAAGTGATGATGGAATGATATTGGAAGGAGGCACTTTGAAAATGGAAGAGGGGGCTGTAAATCAGGGAATGCAGGGACCCTCCAGAAGCCACAGAACCAGGCATTCACTCGAGCCCACAAAAGGAGCTAGTCCTGTTGACACCTTGACTTTAGTGCAGTGAAACTGAGTCAGGTATCTTATCTTCTGGGACAGAAAGAGAATGCATTTGTGTTGTTGTTGCAAGCCACTGAGTTATAGTGAATTTGTTTCAGCAGCATTAAAAATTTAATCACATAGGCATTCTGTCCCTCTGGCAGAGGGACAAAGCCACGCGGGTTCCGGGGCCGAGACCTCCAAGCCTACTCGAATTGGAGTCGAGCATCTTCCACCCAGATCCTCCAAATTCCAGTAGGCGGGGGTCACACCCACCACCTGGCCCCCTGGCGCCGTGTAATCCCATCAGCGGCCAAGACTCAGAGACTATAAAATCCAGATCCCGGACGAGAACAGTGCAGTCTTTTGCCCCCGTGCCTGGGTGTCCCTCGCCGGGACCCCTTGGAGGGGAGCGGGTCGAGCTTTCCTCCCCGCCCCGACCGGGGCTCCCGCAGCCGACGACCTCCAGGACCAGCCACCACCATGCTGAAACCACTCTCCGCACACATGAAGGTACTGGCAGAGGGACAAAGCCACGCGGGTTCCGGGGCCGAGACCTCCAAGCCTACTTGAATTGGAGTCGAGCATCTTCCACCCAGATCCTCCAAATTCCAGTAGGCGGGGGTCACACCCACCACCTGGCCCCCTGGCGCCGTGTAATCCCATCAGCGGCCAAGACTGCCAAATACCAGTAACAATGATGGGTCTCATTCTCCTAAAGAGCCGTGAATATAATCTCAGGGCTAGGATGAAAGAGACGTTACTGGGGCCTGCTCGAGGCAATCGACGATTAACAGGATGATGAAATGAAAATGAAATGAAGGCATTCTGACCATTAAGCATTTGAATGAATTTTTGTTTCTTAGAGGGTACTTGTTAACACCCTTACTCTATATGTGAGAAATTGGAACCCTGAAACAACTTGTCAAAGATTCCACAGCTAGCGTCAAGGCCAGGAATCCGACCGGCTGCTCAGAACCTATCTTTAATCACTCTACAGTACTGCTTTACCCCCACTGCCCAGCTGTTTTCTCACCACCCTCCTTGATCCATCAATCAGAAAGTGTTCTTGGTCCCTGCTGCCTCTCCTTTCTCCCCCAGGTTCAACCTCCAATGTCTCTCTTGGACTTCAGTGGCATTCTGGTTAAACCACATTTTCCTGGCTTCAACTTTTGAAAATGTTATGGAAATTTCTTCATTTTCATCAATACTTCTACAGGGACTCTCTGAAGTAAAGTTAGACTTCAGATGAAATTATCAAATTTCTTAATATTTAAGTTTAGAAGAAGATATTATTTGAGGGGACATATTATTTCTAAATCTTCTTCCTACTCTTCAATTTCTAATTTTCCTCCTTATACTCCAGAGGCAGAAATGTTCCTGGGGGTAATCAAATAAAGTGATTCATAGAAGTGATCCTGTAAAAGTACTATGCTTGCTTTACTATGACCCAGAAAAAAGAGGCATCTGGAAATTTGGTGTAACAATTCCTACTTAGCAGGAGAGAAGCTGCTTGTCTGGCATACAGCCAGCCCTATTTTGATACCTAGCACTGTCCCATGGTCCCCTGAATACTGTCACTGGTCACTGCTGAGCCCTGAAACCCTTAAACCACTTGTCAAAGATTCCACAGTTAGTGTGAGAGCCAGTAATCTGACCAGCTGCTCAGAACCTGTCTCTAACTACTCTAGAGTACTGCCTGACTTAAGTCAGGAATAACCCCTGAATATTGCTAAGTGTGGAACAACCTCTCCTCTCAGAAAGGTACCCAAGGAATCCTAGTTAATACTTTACCTCCCTTCGCTGTGTAGTTGTGAACTAGTATGCATTTGGCCATATTGCCACTGGTTTAATGGTTCTGTAGTTAACTACTGAATAAAATATGCCTGGCACAACCGGCGCCATTCAGATCTCTCTTCCAGAAGTGAATAACTCATTTCCAGAGCACTGGGAATGTGCTGACTACCGTCAAATCTTAACCCTCTATAGTATATATTCTTCAAAAGACCTCTTTTGGGATAGAAGTTCAGTGACTGATTGATTGGGACGCAGAGACCTAAACGCTCTAGCACGGAATGATTTGGGACAACTCGCAAGGATGAGTTAAGCTATCAGGCCCCCTGTAGGGTACGTAAGCCCTTTGGTATGATTATGTTGCAGTCTATTTTCTCATTATGTCTAATCGTGCCTTCTTCCCTTTTTCCATGGGTATCAATCCCAAGAGCATTTCCTATAAATAATCTGAAAAATAACTTCCATCTCATTGGCTGTTTCCCAGGAATCCAAACTACAACAATGGGTATAATGAAAAATGAAAACCTGGTAATGAACACATCATAGCACCCATTTAGTCATCACTTATTAAAATCACGAAAGTTTTAAGAATTAAGAAAGAAACATATTTTTGGTCATAGCTTATTTTCTAATGTAGAATTAAAAGGGAAACATTGCATACATCCTCTTATGATTAAAAATACAGTCTACAATGTGACGCATAGTTGAATCATATTTTCTGTTGACCTTTAACAGTTAACTTACAAATGAAGCAAATTCTGTAAGACAAACACTGTAGCTTAGATCCAGTTGTCAATAAATGCAGATTTTCTTTCTCAGAGAAACTATTTTTTCCAAAGTAGAAAACAATGACTTGGTAAAGCTTTAAAACCATAAAGTGATACGTAATCACATATAAGAATAGTGTCAAAATTTGTACTCTCACTTCTCCAAAGAGAATAAGAAACAGAGGTTCCATTTTATAACCTAGAAATGGGCTCTTCTGTTCAGTCTTTTCCTGTGACTATTCATGAAACTTTTTCCCCATGATTCTCCCCCCAAACACCTGATGAACACGAGTTATGTGCCCTGAATTTGCATCTTGCCTTTGTACCCTCTTCACTTTATTGATGTTTTGATAACTTATTGCTTTCTGTAAAGTGAAGAAACATTTGGCCTTCTGTGCTACAGAACACTGTGTTTGAGTAAGAGCTGTTCCTTTTCAGAAGGTGATACCAGGTATGCCAAGAAAGAGCTCAACCCCTCCAGGGCTCTGTGACCATTGAGTGATGATGATAAAGGTGGTGATGGTGATGATCAGCTGGTTTTAATCTATTCTTAAGAGTATTATTTGGATCAGTTTTCTGCAATAGTTCTTTCCTTCCTATACTCTGTAATTTCTAATGTCCTTGTTTGCTGCAAAGTTGTCTTTATTATAATGTTAAGGTTTAATTTTAGGGGCTGGAGCAATAGCACAGCGGGTAGGGAGTTTGCCTTGCACGCGGCTGATTCGGGTTTGATTCCCAGCATCCCATATGGTCCCCTGAGCACCGCCAGGGATAATTCCTGAGGGCAGAGCCAGGAGTAACCCCTGTGCATTGCCAGGTGTGACCCAAAAAGCAAAAAAAAAAGATTTAAAATTTTAAATGATTCCTACCGTTTCACATATAATCCTGTGACCCTTTGATTTCATATGATTTTTAAAATCCTATTTCTGTCATATGTAAAATTTCATTAACTCAAAATATTAGGGTGATGAAAAAAGATCATCTTGTTTCCTGTAGAGTATGAAATCTCCTATGGACTGTTACTGTTGTTTAAAATCTCTTCTCACCTTTCTTTTTATTTCTTCTTTTTTTTTCCATTGTAGAAGTACTGCTATTTATTCAGCCATTGATTAAAGCTGTTTGAATTGGGCATGAACTCCACATTACTTTTTTTTTTAATCGAATCACCATTAGATACAGTTACAAAGCCTTCATGTTTGAGATTCAGCAGTACAATGATCAAACACCCATCACTCCACCAGTGCACACTTTCCACCACCATGTCCCAAGAATATCTACCCCCCTCCCATTACAGTCCTTACCCTCCCTCCATGGCAGGCAATTTCCCCAATATTTTCTCTACTTTAGGGCATTATGTTTTGCTCAAATTTTCCCATCATTCAAGCCTGCCTGCCAGGGGCAGATGGTCAATCATTTATTGTTCATTTCTCATTTTGAATATCTTGGGTGTCGCAGCTGCATGCTTCTGGAATCCTAGATTGTAAGTGGTTGGGTTCCAGAGACATTTCTTGTGGGGCACTAATCCATTTTGGGATTCAACTGGGCATCTCTGGACCAGGGCTGTTGGTGTGCTAAGATAGCACCCGGAGGCACATTGTGGGGGTGACAGCCAGGCTGATGAGCAGGCAGGGAGCTGGGGATGGACAGCCCAGTGCCTCGGCCACCATGCAGCATAGAGATTTAGTCCTGGAACCCGCATAACTGGACCTTGCTTGTGGAAGCTCTTGGTTCCCGAGATTCCATCTGGATTAGACAGGGAGACTGCACCTGCTCCATCTGGGGTTTCCCGGTGAAATTGGTTTGGCATGGGGCCCAGAGAGATCTCTGGCTCTGTGGTGTCTCCTGGGACTCACTGCTGTGTCTCTGACTTTTGGTCTCTTTCGAGATTTATTTATGGTTCTCTGAAGCTAGGCCATAGAGTTTCCAGGGGTGGCACTGGGGTTGGGTTGTGGGGGTGGATGCCAGTGCTTCCATGTGTATTGGGAAGTGCGGGGAGGTAACCCACCTCAACCCATGAAGGCCTGGAGATTACAGTCACAAAACCCTCATTACTGAATTTTCAGCAGATTATATCTTGGTGAGGTCCATCCTGAGACAGTGCAGTCAGGCTGGGGATATGGTGGCGATTTTGGATTGTGGAAGCAAGTTGTTGCTGGGGGTTCTGCCTGGGCAGGCAAAGGCCAACCTGCCCCCCTCCAATTTACCCCAGTCTATTCAGCCATGCGTGGGTCCGAGATTAACCTTGGCTTTTAGTCTCTTTCGAGATTTATCTATGGGTCTCTGAAATAAGGCCAATAAATGAACTTGTATACCTGAGCCGAAGGTGGTTTGTGGGCATGGCTCCCACATACCTAATTTTTGGCCGTTTAATTTCTTGGTAAACTTGGTACCAAGTTTTTGGGGTCTGGCCAAAGGCACAGCAGCAATTTTGGGGTGCCAGGAAGCCTGCAGTCACCATCTGGTTGCTGATGCACACGCCTCACAGGTACAGGTTGACCTGTTGGCGGCATCATACCTACTCTTCTCACCTTTCTAAGGGTTGGAAACTGTATTAGACTGGGAAGAATAACATGTATTATTATATTTCCTGATATCATATGAAGTACAGTGAAACAAAATGTATTCACTTAATTCTCATCTAGAACTTTTATTAGAGGGGTTATCAGTCATTCATAATATTGATTTTTAAATAAACTAGTATCATATTATCCTTCTGTTCTGAAACACCTGTTTACTACAGTATGAAAAAAATCCAATTGCTCATTTACTAAAGAGACTCAGATAATGTATTAAGAAGAGGTATACAAACATTATTGTCACCCATTGCCTCTTTTGCAAACCACAACACCCAATAAGAGAAAACAAAAGGGAATGCCTTCCACAGAGGCAGGGTGGGATCGGGGGATGGGAGGTGGAAGGGGTACTGGGATCCGGGGTGGTGGAAAAATGGGCACTGGTGGAGGGATGAGCATTTGATCATTGTATAATTGAAACCCAAGCACAAAAATTTGTAAGTCTACAACTGTACCTCATATGTCTCACTAATAAAAAAAAAAGTTTAAAAAAAGAAGAGGCATAAACAAATTTACATGTGAGAAATCTACTTGTGAGAATACTGAATGAAAATCTATGTGCTATACTGTCTTAAAGCTGTTATTTTTTTTCATGACAGTAACTGTGTTTTAAGGCTGTTGAACGAAGGCAAAATTAATCTCATTCTTAGTACAAGAATCTCAGTATTCCCTCACCAATTATAAGAGCATGCAAACTTAATTGATTCATGGACATTTTGCTTTCCCACTTCTTACTTGGTCATTAACATTTAAAAAATCAGCTGACCACTAGAAATCAGCAAGCAGTCTCAAAATAAGTGCTCAATAAAAAAATTATTGGATTGAGAAAAATTTATTTGAAAACTATGATTTTTAAGGACAATTATTGAAATGAAAAAACAAAAAGTAATAAAATTTTTCATTAGGATCAAATCCAGTTTTTATGCAGAACTCATAAGATACTTGGCAAATAACCTTCCACTCCTTACGAACTTTCAAAACTCTCAAAAACAAGTTCAAGCCCCAGCAAAATTTTAATGAGCCGTTTCAGTGTCCCCAACTTTATGAACTTTCTTTGCCTTCATATGATTTCAGACTTTTATCCTCCCTGGGCAGTCAAAATCAGCACTATTTCTTTAATATTGCTCTTTAACATATAACCTACTTGAAGTCATTTATATGCTGTTACCTGACAACATATTTTCTTTGTTTTTGCAATTTTTTAAAATAAGGTGTGGGTGGGTGACCCTCAGGGGGAGGAATTATGATTTCCCTGTACCTTATCTTGAACAATTTGGACTCAAAGCTATTTATAAGTTATTAATTCTTCCCTGTGATTATACCATTGCCAGTCAAGTCTCCATTGAATGGAAATTAAAGAAATTTAATGAAGTTTACCTTGACTTGAGAAATTCTCTGTGGAAGATCTAGACTCTTCCATAAGTTTCCAAAAGTTTAAACTAGGAAAGTGCCCTGTCTCAATGAACTCACGGAAGGAGAGGAACACTGAAGGCTAGAGGGATTGAATGGAGAAGCTGTGGGGGGAAGGGTACTTCACAGTGGGCAGAGATGGCATGGAGTTCAGAGGCAGGTAGGTGGTGGAGTCCCTAGGGTGTGTTTTGCTGAGTGGTCAGGAACAGTCCTGAGAGCTAGTTTGTCCTGGAGTGGAATACATCATTTCAAGTCCCCAACCCTCATAGAAGTATTGTTCACAGTGCAAAAAATTGTGTGGCTTCAGTTAAATGTCCAGGTAGGTGAGGACTGAGAGATCAAGAACTGTGTCTTAAAGAAACACTTTTTCCTTCTAAATCCTTCATTTGCAATTTTTTAGATAGTATTTACTTTTTTTGTTAATTTTTTTTATTAGTGAGACATAGATAGTATTTATTTTTTTGAGATCTTTAACCCTCTGGAAAGAAGATAAGTCTCTGAATCTCTAAAGTAGATCTTCTTGAAGTTTGTACATTTAACACTTTTTGCCTGAGAAATTTTTTGTGTCACTCCAGGCATATATAATAGATACATAAATCAAACATTTATTAATAATCAGTTCATTTTGAAGTAAAATTTTTGTGATCCCCCTCCACATTCAATTATAATTTAAGAAGATAGACCTAAAGCACATTTAGTTTAATTCAGTATTTGTCGAACAAATGTACTTTGGCTCTGAGATAAATTTAGCATTTTTACCTGCTCAACAGGTTTTAAATAGGACTGTATGATTTTGATGAGTCTTTTTAAAATTTGACTGTTCAATAAATGTTTATTTTGTTTAAAAACACTGCAGCAAGTTTAAGTGATATTCTTCTATTCCTAATTAAAGTTATAGACAATAACAAACACTTTTGTGTATCAGCTTTATATTAATTTATTTTTCTTGATTAACTTTAAGTCCTTATGTGTTTATTAGTCATTCATATTTCTCAGTTTATAATCTGATCGGACTGGAGTGATAGCACAGTGGGTAGGGCATTTGCCTTGCACGTGGCTGACCTGGCTGACCCAGGTTCGATTCCTCCGCCCCTCTTGGAGAGCCTGGCAAGCTACCCCTGATGTATTCAATATGCCAAACACAGCAACAAGTGTCACAATGGAGATGTTACTGGCCACTCGAGCAAATCTATGAACAACGGGAGGACAGAGACAGTGACATAATCTGATAATTTTAGTCCCATTTTTGCTTATTTCCTGATGTATTAGCATTTTACTTATTTTTTCTCTCAACTTTTAAAGTTTTTTTAATATTAATTTTTATTTTTTATTGAATCCCTGTGAGATAAAGCATTACAAAGCTGTTCATGATTGGGTTTCAGTCATAAAATATTCCAGCACCCATCCATCTACTAGTGTAATTTCCCAGCACCAGTGTCGCCATTTTCCATCCCACTCCCCCCCCAAAAAAAACTTTTCCCACCCCAGTCTGCCTCTATGGCAGGCACCTCTCATCTCTCACTTTTTCTCTTTCTCTCATTTTAGGCATTATGGTTGCAATACAGATACTGGAAGGTTATCATGTGTATTTCTTTACCTAGGGCTGTGCATCAACTTTAATTTGAAATGTTTGATTATTGCAATAGGCAAGAGAATTCAATCATTAAAATAAATAATTAAGAGGTTGCTGTGGCAGCTACTGGTATTAGTGGGGGGGGCATTCTGGGTCCTCATAGGGTGGTAGTATTTGAATGCTGGAATTGGTAGTACAGAAACTGATGGTCCACTTCCTGATGCTCCTTAATGTGGTGGGTCATTTCAACTGAGTAGACGAAGCTGGAAATCAGAAGTGTGTGGTTCTTGTATTTTAGGGTCATGACAAAAGAAAAAGAAAGTACTTGATGTATCCAAGTTTTTCAGTTCTTTTTCTGAAGGTAACCAAGATGACGCTATATGGTTTTTAAGAATCAGGTTGTTTGGAGAATATGTAAGGTACGTTCAATGCTAGACACTACACAAGAGTGACATTGCTTTCAGTAAACTCATGAAAAGAGTTTGCCCCAATTCAGTATTGGTCATTACTGATGTGAAGCCAAAGGGTATGGAACCACCCATAGATGCATATATTTCAGTGGATGAAGTTTATGACAATGGAATTGCAACCTTGAAAATATTTGACATGTGGTCAGTGAAGCTGGAGCCAAAGAAGTGGAGGAAGTTGGAGCAGAACATTTGTTACAAGACACCAAAGACACTCTAGTGGGCACTCTCCTGGTGGATCATGACTAGGTCCACAGTCCAAGGAACTGAACTCCAAACTTCTGGATATTGGAAGCTACCTAGAGGCAGTTGCTTGACAGCCACCAGGTCAGCTCCCAGATGCAGGACATCTTCACCTCTTGTTGAACCTCAGCCCACAGTTTATTAAGGCTTTTACCTGAAACCTAGTAAGGTGATGATATATTTGTCCTCACTGATCATGTCCGTGATTGACCTGCACCACCTCATCACAACAATATCACAACCAGGATTCAGAGAAGAAGAGCAGGGAAAAGAACAGTAAAAAGGAATAAGATGGAATGAGGGGGAAAGCACCCAGAGAGATAGCATGGGGTTATGTAAACCCTGAAAATCACCAGATGTCTTCCCAAGAAAATAGAAAAGAAAAAAAAAAGAAAAGAGAAGAAAGGAAAAGGAGAGAAAAGAGAGAAAAAGGAGAAAAGGAAATATGTAGTTGCAAATTAAAACCATATGGGCTGGAGCGATAGCACAGCGGGTAGGGTGTTCGCCTTACACGCGGCCAACATGGCCGACCCGAGTTCGATTCCTCCGCCCCTCTCAGAGAGCCTGGCAAGCTACCGAGAGTATTCGATATGCCAGACACAGTAACAACAAAGTCTCCAATGGAGACGTTACTGGGCCCGCTCGAGCAAAAATAAATACTAAGAAATAATAAATTATATTTTCTCTGTAACGTAACTGTGAAACTAAAACTCAAACCCAACAGTATTTTAATGGTTAGAAATAATAGAATCTAGTATATGGTAGATGCAAAAACCAATAATTTTCTTCCTCCCATGAATAATGACTTAAAATGGCTGTTTTAAAATGCCATTGATAATAATAACAATAACAAAACTATAAAGTTTCATAATAACAACAATAATAGTAGCACTGTAGCACTGTCCTCCCATTGTTCATCAATTTGCTCCACAGTGAGACTTGTTACTGTGTTTTGCATATCGAATATGTCAGGGGTAGCTTGCCAAGCTTTGCTGTGGGGGCAGAGCTTGGCACGGGTGAGATACTCTCAGTAGCTTGCCGGGTTATCCGAGAGGGGTGGAGGTATCGAATCTGTCTCAGCCGGTCCGGCGGCTTGCAAGGCAAACGTCCTACCGCTTTGCCATCGCTCCAGCCCATAACAAAAATATGTCTTGCATGTAAATCTAACACAAACAGCACAGAATGTAACAAAAGGGATGTGATTTTGGTATTGGACAATTTTATAGTGTCATTTATTAAACTTTCTTCTGTCCCCTCAACTGAAAAGTTGACTAATCAGTTTATTAATGATACCATGTCATTCATTATAGTTAACATTGTTTAAATATTTCTATTTTATGTCACATATAGCTGTGATCCACCTGAAATGATAGCACAGTGGTAGGGCGTTTGCTTTGCACGCAGCTGGCCCGGCCGAGCCGGGTTCGATTCCTCCGCCCCTCTCAGAGAGCCCGGCAAGCTACCGAGAGTATCTCACCCGTGCGGCAAAGCCTGGCAAGCTACCTGTGATGTATTCAATATGCCAAACACAGTAACAACAAGTCTCACGATGGAGACGTTACTGGGCCCACTCGAGCAAATCGAAGAAAAATGGGAGGACCGTGACCGTGATAGCTGTGATCAGGACTTGTTCCTACCTCTGTGCTCAGGCAACCGTATATGATGCCAGGGATCAACTCAGGATTGGTTGCATGAAAGGCAAGCACTTTACCAACTGAAGTATTCCTCTGGCCCTACTTAAAGATATTTTAGCATATGAAATAATATTTGTGTGAGAAGTATAGGAATATTCACAAACAGAAAATTCTAAAATATTCCAGACCAACATCAATTTAAATAAATTTTACTTCTATTTAGCAGGAAACAAAATAGAAATGTAAATCTTTTAAAGGTATCATTTATGCTAATTAGTAGAAATTTATATAAATATGCAAAAATTCTGTAAAAGCAAAGGCTATCTAGAAAAGAAAGTAAATTGCTGGACTTAACACTGCTTTTGAGTCTCATTAAAGAATCACAATCGTCTAGGGTTTGAGAAAGGGTAGATAAAGATCAATGGAACAGAATCTTTTATATATTTTGATGGATATACATATAGTCCGACATTTGTGTCAAGGTAAAGAGTAATATAGTGAGGAAAAGCAGACCTTTCAAGAAAGAATCTATGTCAATTGACTATATAGAAAAATAGTGCCCTTTGATCCCTATCACAATATATTAAAAATCAATTTCAAGTTTGATGTAGAACTAAATGTGAAAGGAAAATGATAAAAGTTTATAGGAAATTATAGATAATCTTCATAACCTTAGTAATGGTAGAACTTTCATATTATGAGCTTTGACATAAGTGTCAATCACAAGTGAAAATACTGATAAATTCCATTATTTTTGATGATATAATTCATAGTGAAATGTCCAGGCATAGAGTAGGAGAAAAAGTTAATATATGTTGATATATGGCTAAAAGAGTACTAGGTTCTGGAATATATTTAGAATTCCTGAGTGAACATAAAGAAAAAAAGACACTGATTAGATCCAAGATTTTCATTTCAACAAATAAACTAACATGATGCTTTCATACATTTCTGGTGGGATAGATATTGGCTAATCATTCTAGAAAACTACAATGAGAAGCTCAAAGATTTATTTTCATGAATGAAACTAGCAGAATCATATACAAATGTGGCAAAAGTGGGATTCATAAGTTAAATATTTAAAACAAAGTTTTAAGATAATAAATTTAAGTAACTTAAATATCCAACATCTGGGGGAAAAAAGAACCGTGAAACATTTATACAATGGAAGTCACATATAAAAAAGAATGAGCAAACTATTTTATCAGAGTCTGTAAAAGTAATCATTTTAATTAAAAAGATAAGGAATAACAGTATATATTGTATGATTCTTCTTGTATTTACACACACAAAACTAAATTACCAGTGGAAGAATGGCTCTAGGAAGGAACTCTAAATAACTCTTAGTCTAGCACTGTCTAGCACTGTCCTCTGGTTGTTCATCTAGTTGCTGAAGCGGGAACCAGTAACATCTCCATTGTGAGACTTGCTGTTACTGTTTTTGGCATATCGAATACACCACGGGGAGCTTGCCAGACTCTGCTGTGTGGGCGGGACATTCTCAGTAGAGCTTGCCAGGCTCTCTGAGAGGGGTGGAGGAATTGAACCTGGGTCAGCCCCGTGCAAGGCAAATGCCCTACCCGCTGTGCTATCACTCCAGTGATAACTCTTAGTTGATTATCATATTTTATTTTTGGTTTTGCATGGTCATCAGAATTTGTTTAGTTAAGTAGTTTCTATGATTCATAGTTCCTTTTACTTTTTGCATGCTATACTTCAATCAAAAGTTTATTTGAAGACTTGTGTTCATCAGTAGAAAATCTAGACACTCATAGCATGATAGAAATAGCTGGAATTTCAACATTTGACTTATCCATAGAGCTTAAGTTGCCTGGGTGTCTAGAAAAGGAGGAGTACTAATACAAAGTGAGTCCTGACATTTTAGGGTCATTTGTCTTTACCTGAGGATGAAAAAGATTTAATAACTCTCAAATGACAACTGTTTTTTTATTTTATCTTCCTGATCCAAAGCTTTTACTTGATGGCCTCTATAAATAAACTTGGCAATTAATCTTCATCCTTTGACAAATAGCCACCTGCTTTTGTGGGTTCATTGTCATGGGGCAGAGGCCAAAGTGCCCTGTTGGTATCTAGAATATAAATCATGTCATAAAGATATGTCTATGTTATATAAAACTAACCGGGCCACTTTGATTTTTTAAGTATTTCTATATTTTACATGAGAAAAGTTCTACAATAACAGATAAAACAAAAATTTAAAATGTGAACACCCGCTGATGGGATTACACGACGCCAGGGGGCCAGGTGGTGGGTGTGACCCCCGCCTACTGGAATTTGGAGGATCTGGGTGGAAGATGCTCGACTCCAATTCGAGTAGGCTTGGAGGTCTCGGCCCCGGAACCCGCGTGGCCTTGTCCCTCTGCCATTACCTTCAGGTGTGCGAAGAGTGGTCTCAGCATGGTGGTGGCTAGTCCTGGAGGTCTCCGGCTGCCGTAGCCCTGGCCGGGGCGGGGAGGAAAGCTCAACCCGCTCCCCTCCAAGGGACTCCGGGAAGGAACACCGAGGCGCGGGGGCAGAGACTGCACTGCTCTCGTCCGGGATCTGGATTTTATAGTCTCTGAGTCTTGGCCGCTGATGGGATTACACGGCGCCAGGGGGCCAGGTGGTGGGTGTGACCCCCGCCTACTGGAATTACCGCTGATGGCAGTCTCCGGCTGCCGTAGCCCTGGCCGGGGCGGGGAGGAAAGCTCAACCCGCTCCCCTCCAAGGGACTCCGGGAAGGAACACCGAGGCGCGGGGGCAGAGACTGCACTGCTCTCGTCCGGGATCTGGATTTTATAGTCTCTGAGTCTTGGCCGCTGATGGGATTACACGGCGCCAGGGGGCCAGGTGGTGGGTGTGACCCCCGCCTACTGGAATTTGGAGGATCTGGGTGGAAGATGCTCGACTCCAATTCGAGTAGGCTTGGAGGTCTCGGCCCCGGAACCCGCGTGGCTTTGTCCCTCTGCCAGTACCTTCAGGTGTGCGGAGAGTGGTCTCAGCATGGTGGTGGCTGGTCCTGGAGGTCTCCGGCTGCCGTAGCCCTGGCCGGGGCGGGGAGGAAAGCTCAACCCGCTCCCCCCAAGGGACTCCGGGAAGGAACACCGAGGCGCGGGGGCAGAGACTGCACCGCTCTCGTCCGGGATCTGGATTTTATAGTCTCTGAGTCTTGGCCGCTGATGGGATTACACGGCGCCAGGGGGCCAGGTGGTGGGTGTGACCCCCGCCTACTGGAATTTGGAGGATCTGGGTGGAAGATGCTCGACTCCAATTCGAGTAGGCTTGGAGGTCTCGGCCCCGGAACCCGCGTGGCTTTGTCCCTCTGCCAGTACCTTCAGGTGTGCGGAGAGTGGTCTCAGCATGGTGGTGGCTGGTCCTGGAGGTCTCCGGCTGCCGTAGCCCTGGCCGGGGCGGGGAGGAAAGCTCAACCCGCTCCCCTCCAAGGGACTCCGGGAAGGAACACCGAAGCGCGGGGGCAGAGACTGCACTGCTCTCGTCCGGGATCTGGATTTTATAGTCTCTGAGTCTTGGCCGCTGATGGGATTACACGGCGCCAGGGGACCAGGTGGTGGGTGTGACCCCCGCCTACTGGAATTTGGAGGATCTGGGTGGAAGATGCTCGACTCCAATTCGAGTAGGCTTGGAGGTCTCGGCCCCGGAACCCGCGTGGCTTTGTCCCTCTGCCAGTACCTTCAGGTGTGCGGAGAGTGGTCTCCGCATGGTGGTGGCTGGTCCTGGAGGTCTCCGGCTGCCGTAGCCCTGGCCGGGGCGGGGAGGAAAGCTCAACCCGCTCCCCTCCAAGGGACTCCGGGAAGGAACACCGAGGCGCGGGGGCAGAGACTGCACTGCTCTCGTCCGGGATCTGGATTTTATAGTCTCTGAGTCTTGGCCGCTGATGGGATTACACGGCGCCAGGGGGCCAGGTGGTGGGTGTGACCCCCGCCTACTGGAATTTGGAGGATCTGGGTGGAAGATGCTCGACTCCAATTCGAGTAGGCTTGGAGGTCTCGGCCCCGGAACCCGCGTGGCTTTGTCCCTCTGCCAGTACCTTCAGGTGTGCGGAGAGACTATAAAATCCAGATCCCGGACGAGAGCAGTGCAGTCTCTGCCCCCGCACCTCGGTGTTCCTTCCCGGAGTCCCTTGGAGGGGAGCGGGTTGAGCTTTCCTCCCCGCCCCGGCCAGGGCTACGGCAGCCGGAGACCTCCAGGACCAGCCACCACCATGCTGAGACCACTCTCCGCACACCTGAAGGTACTGGCAGAGGGACAAAGCCACGCGGGTTCCGGGGCCGAGACCTCCAAGCCTACTCGAATTGGAGTCGAGCATCTTCCACCCAGATCCTCCAAATTCCAGTAGGCGGGGGTCACACCCACCACCTGGCCCCCTGGCGCCGTGTAATCCCATCAGCGGCCAAGACTCAGAGACTATAAAATCCAGATCCCGGACGAGAGCAGTGCAGTCTCTGCCCCCTGCCTCGGTGTTCCTTCCCGGAGTCCCTTGGAGGGGAGCGGGTTGAGCTTTCCTCCCCGCCCCGGCCAGGGCTACGGCAGCCGGAGACCTCCAGGACCAGCCACCACCATGCTGAGACCACTCTCCGCACACCTGAAGGTACTGGCAGAGGGACAAAGCCACGCGGGTTCCGAGGCCGAAACCTCCCAGCCTACTCGAATTGGAGTCGAGCATCTTCCACCCAGATCCTCCAAATTCCAGTAGGCGGGGGTCACACCCACCACCTGGCCCCCTGGCGCCGTGTAATCCCATCAGCGGCCAAGACTCAGAGACTATAAAATCCAGATCCCGGACGAGAGCAGTGCAGTCTCTGCCCCCGCGCCTCGGTGTTCCTTCCCGGAGTCCCTTGGAGGGGAGCGGGTTGAGCTTTCCTCCCCGCCCCGGCCAGGGCTACGACAGCCGGAGACTGCCATCAGCGGTAATTCCAGTAGGCGGGGGTCACACCCACCACCTGACCCCCTGGCGCCGTGTAATCCCATCAGCGGCCAAGACTCAGAGACTATAAAATCCAGATCCCGGACGAGAGCAGTGCAGTCTCTGCCCCCGCGCCTCGGTGTTCCTTCCCGGAGTCCCTTGGAGGGGAGCGGGTTGAGCTTTCCTCCCCGCCCCGGCCAGGGCTACGGCAGCCGGAGACTGCCATCAGCGGTAATTCCAGTAGGCGGGGGTCACACCCACCACCTGGCCCCCTGGCGCTGTGTAATCCCATCAGCGGCCAAGACTCAGAGACTATAAAATCCAGATCCCGGAACCGCGCGGCCGCATTCGCGGCCACGCGACATCTTATTATCTCATTCCTACTTTGGACAAACTTGCAGGCTGTTGAATGTAGCCTGCCCACAGGGCAGAGTCTGGCAAACTCCCCGTGGCCTACCAAATATGCCAAATACCAGTAACAATGATGGGTCTCATTCTCCTAAAGAGCCCTGAATAAAATCTCAGGGCTAGGATGAAAGAGACGTTACTGGGGCCTGCTCGAGGCAATCGACGATTAACAGGATGATGAAATGAAAATGAAATGTGAACACCCATTGACTAAGCCAAAAATCAACCTTGGAGAACCAGTAGCAAAATTAAAATTATAATAATCGCACATGTGCCCAAAGTGCTATTATAGATATAAACAGATACCTATGTACAAACGCAAGAAATAAGCCCCTTAAATAAGAGAATAGTCGAATAAACTAGTGTAAATTAGTATAAGAGCATCACATGCATTGTTATGTAGCCATTTACCACTGTACCATTGTTTAGCTTTGACCACTCTGGAGAAGCTCATGTTTTCTCTTGAACACTTGCCCCTCTGTCCCACTTCACCCCCTGCTCTCTCTCTCTCTCTCTCTCTCTCTCCCCCCTCCTCCCATGCATTTTTCAAAGTAAATTATTTTCAATAAAACTCATTTGGGAAAAAAATTCTCAATAAAAACTGTAAATGTATCTTTTTGAGTGCTTATTGTGCACTAACTATGTTCTTCTAAGTTTTTACATAAAAACATAAACTACCCTTGTAACAACAATATGATATAGGAGCTATCGTTTCCATTTTATAGATGAGAAAATTAAAATTCAAGTATCACTTGGTTTCTAACACCCGATCACATACTAGCTATGTAAGGTTGGGTAAAATATGTCAACTGCTTGTGAAAACAATGACATGAAATGCAGTGAAAAATGGGCGCTGGAGATAGTACAGCTGGTAGGGTGCTAGTCTTGCACACAGCTGACCCAGTTGTCTCAGGTATCACATATAGTACCCTGAGCAATATCAGGAGTGATCCCTGAGCACAGACCCAGGAGTAAACTCTGAGCACTGCCATGAGTGGCCCCCAAACAAAATAAATGTAAAACTCTCCCCAGTTTAAGGTTTTCTTAGAGAATAAAAATTTCATTTACATAGACAAGAATTAATAAAACATGTCCCTTGTGTCTTACCAGGATTCAGGCCCACAAGTACATAATCCATTGTTGTGGTCATTCTACATGATATTTACTTACTCGTTCCAAATAGTCTAGATCTGCATGAAGTGGGTCCTCAGTCAATAAGCATTTCTTTTCTTCATGTTTTCTCTTGCTTTTCTGTTCTTCCCTCTATCAAATAACCCATGTTTTAGTCACAAAAAATATTTATTTATTTTATTTATTCAATCACTTGACATCCCATTACTCATCGATTTGCTTGAGAAGTTAAAAGTTTGCTTTAACTTCTCCATTCATCCCTGTCGCTAGTGTAGCCCAATGGCGTCTGCTCATTCTAGGAACATGAAGAGCCTCAAACCGATCATTCAGGGTTTTGATGAAGAAGTCTGACTATCTCGTAGGTGGGCTGCCCCACGGTCTTTTGACATCCCATGGAATCCAGTCGGTAACAGATCTAGTCCAGCAGTCGTATCTAAATCTCATTATGTGTCCAGCCCATCTGATTTTTGACACCTTGGCAAATTAGACAGCATCCCTGATTCTTGATGGTCAACAGAGGTCGGAACTCCGGATTCTATCTCTCACTTGAGTGAAGCAGGTTACTCCAAGCATAGCTCTTTCGATTCCTCTTTGGGAGACCTGAATAGCATTCTCATCCTGTTTTCATAGGGCCCAGGTCTCTGAGGTATATGTTAATGTGGAATCAAAGAGATGTGCCTGTAGCCGGAGGTTCCTGATGCTCTTAGCTATTTCTTCGATGCTCTTGAAGGCATTCCAAGCCACTCTCTTCCTCCTTTGCAACTCAGGTGCCAGGTCATTTGTCATGTTGACTTCTTGATGTAGGTACACATAACTGCATTTGGAGATGTTCATTCCATTGAGAGTGAATGGACAGTCAGGAACAAAACTGTTTCTCATAAACATTGTCTTCGTGAGATTCAGCTATAGTCCAACCTTTCCACGCTCAAGGTCAAAGTAGTCCAGCATTTGTGCTGCTTGACTAATGTTTGGTGTTATTAGAACGATGTCATCAGCAAAGCGGAGGTGGTGTAGTTGCTGACCGTCTATCTTCACTCCCAATCCTTCCTATTCCAGTCATCGCATGATGTTCTCGAGGGTGGCACTGAAGAGTTTCGGTGAAATGGTGTAGCCCCGCCGAACCCCTCTCTTGACGTCAATGATCACTTCTCTGTATAATGGTGAGATTCTGGTAGTGAATTCATAATACAGCTCATGGAGGATCCTGATGTATTGAGTTTGAATGCCCTGATTGGCTAGGGCTTCAATGACCGCTTCCATCTCAACAGAATCAAAGGCCTTCTTTAAGTCAATGAACGTTAGACAGAGCAGCATTTGAACTCCCAAGAAACCTCAGTGAGCTTGGTTATTGTGTGGATATGGTAGATCATGCTGAATCCTTTGCAGAACCCAGCTTACTAGCATGGTTGTCCTTCATTGAGTGTTCTGCCAATCCTATTCAGGATGACTCGAATAAACAGCTTGTAGATGACAGACAATAGGCAGATCGGGCGGTAGTTGCCAAAGTCGTGGATGTCTCCCTTCTTATACAGTAGTACAATCCTGCTGGTTTTCCATTGGGACGGAACCTTGCATTTAGACAGGTAGCGTGTAAAGAGCCAAGCCAGTGTATTGATTAGTATTGACAGCAATTTCTTCAAGTGTTCAGTTCTGACCTTGTCTGGGCCTGGTGCTGTTCGCTTTTTTACCGGTAATTACAATGGGTCTCATTTAATTTATTTATTGTTCTTTATGCCACACCCGGCAGTGCTCAGGGCTTACTCCTGGCTCGGCACTCAGGAATAACTCCTGGCTGAGCTTGGGAGATCATATGGGGTGCTGGGGACTGAACCCAAGTTTGCCACATGCAAGGCAAATGCCCTCCCTACTGTATTCTTGCTCCAGCTACAGTATTTGCTCTTTAAGAGATAAGTCTATGAACCTTACTAGGATATGTAAAATGATATATGTGTGTTTCTGTGGTGTTCAAAGTTGAAACTTTACCTGTCTCCATGGGAAAAGTTAAATACATTTCACAGAAAATTATGGTATGGAATATGTGTATTTTGACAGCTGTACCTCAGTCAACAGTTTGAAACAATGCATCTCATGAACATCTTTATGCTTTTCCACAGGTCCCATTTGTCATCTCACTGAAATCTATATTGGATCTTGAGAGACTTTTTGATCTTGCTAATGGAGGTGTCATATCAGAAGGAAGCCTGTTCCAGTGGCTATTGTCCCTTGTTTCCTGAACATCCTTTATATGTTAAACTTATAGAGGATTTTATTTCTACTGTTTTTCTTGGTTTGAAGTTTTAGATCTGTCTCTTATAGAAAGCAAATGAAATAAAATTATTTTCTTGTATAAGCTAAATGTCTTTTAAAAGTATTGCCTTGAATACTATTTTTTACATCGCATTTCAATTAGCAGACAATACTGGTGCTTATTAAAACTGTTGCATAGCTATTCCTCGAACATATGCTATGTGCAGCACTACTGTTTCTATATTTGTTTAGGTGGTCTTCACATGTGCCCCATCACAAGTCTGAATTAGGTCAGTAATTCTCAACTAGGGGCAATTTTGATCCTCAAGTGTCATTGGTCAGTGTCTGAAGACATACTTGATAGTTATTACTGGGAGAAAAGTGGCATCGAGTTGGTAGAAGCCAGGGACACTGCTAACAATCTTATGATGCCTAAGAGATGCCCACCCGCCCCCCAGTCTAGAATTATCTGACTCCAAAATGTCTATGCTGCCAAGGATGAAAATGCTGAATTAAACTCAACTTGTGATTAGTCCAATTTTGGGAGCTTGTTTATATTGCTTTTAAAGAAATCAGTAGCAAACAAGTTTTTTTTTTTTTTGAGAGGCAGTTTCACACAAAAAGTTAGGGCAAGGGCTATGGAAGACATAATCAAAGTTTGAATATTAATTTCACTAATTCTGCTCCTTTGAGAAAGTAACAAATTCTTTAAATACTATTTCCTTCTGTATATGCTGCATATATTAATGGTATAATAATGCCTGAAATTAAATTAGAGGATAGGAATAAAGTTCTTAACACAACACTAGCCATAGTATTAGTTATTATGTGGAGAGTTATTTCTATGACAAGTTGGAATATTATCACATTCCTGACTTACTTTATTTAACATCAAATAATGCTATACCTGAATGCTTTCAATATTTCAGCCTATGGATAGATACTGGTGATACTGGCCTACGGTAGATAGTATATAGATATATACCTATGTGTTATAGATAGGTAGGTAATATGTTATTTAGCATATTGTCCTTTATGTTTTACCTACTGTCTTTTATTTTTATGAAGAAAAACAAGGGTTTTGAGAGATGAAATAGAACTGAATTCAGAGGGAAAAAATTACCAATGACTATATCCATGTATGAATTAAAGTTTGGGGCAAGCAGAAAATCCATTTAGATAATATTGGCTCTAATGTAGAGAGGTATTATAGTATTTTAGCCAGGGATTGAATTTATAAAGTTGTCTGTTAGAACACAGAAATCTTTCAAGGATTTTGTGTTTCTCATAGAGAAGTTGGATTTATTATGTAAAATGTAGCCAAAGGTTTTGAGCAAAAGGTATAAAAATGATCAAGATATGTAATGTAGGAATGGAAATATAGCATGGCCAATTATCAAGGCTACTCACTTCAGCCTAATGTTAATTTCCCAACAGTGTGTATACGTGCTTGTGTGTGTTTAGTTTTTACTAATTAGATATTTTCCATTTTTCTTAATTTACATATTAGTGGGTATGAAAACATGTATTTTTATAAAACCCTAGAGCACTGAATGTCTGACATATAGTGAAGGCCTATATATTTGTTAAATATATGAATGATTAGGTGCATGGATGTAAAAATGAATGAATTTCCAGATGGCCCTAAGTAACTCTTAAAAGAAGCAGAAGCAAAAGTATCTTTATCACCTTTATTCTCTCTTCCACGACCATTATTGTCCATTCTTTCTGTAATATTTATCATGCAATGCACTAGTGCTTGATGTGACTTCCTTATGTCTTCACAAGGATTTTGACATTTTGGCTATGAAACACAGAGAGTTACAACCTCCTGTGACTAATGAGGGAGTGAAATCACCAAGCAGTTAACTAATTTTCCAGTGATCACAGAGGTAGAATCAGGATTTGAATCTTATTCTGTTTCATTGCGTCTCAGTGCTGCCTCTATTCTGCTCTTCTCTGTTCTACTCTTCTCTGTTCTGCTCTTCTCTGTTCTACTCTTCTCTGTTCTGCTCTGCTTTGCTGTACTCTATTCTTCTGTAGAATTTGAAATATCAAGATAGAGAAATACATAATTTAACCTCAAGCTAAAACTGTATACCTGTCATCTTCTCTAGGGGCATATTTGCAGGCCTTAATGAATGTCCCAAGAAAGCTTGGGGGGGGGGTCCTTGGTATTACCTCTGCCAATATATTGTTTTTTTTTTCTGGAGATGACAGGTCCCTTCCACCTATTACAGATAATAGTTTAGCACATGTTGCTTCTCCCCCCCCCCCATTCTTTGTAATTCCCAGATGCTGTTACTCTTGAGTGTTGTTTTGACAAAGAAACACTCTCTAAAACCCCACATACCCTACAATCACAGCTTCCCCACTTTAAACCTTTTCAGAAGTGCTCCATTTCTTCTAAAATAAGAACAACACACACTACTGAAAACCACAACTTTCTGTAGAGGGCAGTGAGGAAATTGAGATGAATTGAGCAAAATAGAAGCCAAACGAAAATTTAAAACCCTTTAGGATGAAAGATATATTTATTCCCAGAAATGTTTTTTTAGGTTTTTTTTAAGGAACAAATTATACAATTTGCAGCTGCTTTTTTAAAAATGCAATATATGGTATCTGTAAATGTTTTGCAGCAGACACCTGTGATGTTTTCTATTTGTTTTAATTACAACAGAGAGTGACAGGAGGCGAACTGAAAAAAAAGAAGGGAAGCAGAAAGAGAGGGGAGGGCAGCAGGGATCTAGGAGCCAGTGCCAGCAACTAAGTGATGGGTAATAAAATCCCAGCGCTTCCCATATCTTTCTGTGCATCAATTTCCAAGAGATTACTTTGGAAATTGACCACCTGCCAGCTATTCAGAGGCTTAAATGCTGTAGTCTCGCTTCACTTCCTGTATAGGCACTTTACAAATTCCCCACCCCAGATGACTTGTTCTTCTTCACTGAGTTGGAGGGGCAGGACTGGTACATTTCTGCAGAGTGTTAGAAACTTGGTTTCTGCCCCTGGTTTTCATGGACTTACCTTCTCCCTCTGGACGTCAGACAAATCCTTCCATCCCATTTCAGATGACAGTGCATAGGGCTCCCAACGTTCCTTGAGCACTTCCTGCTCTGCTCATTTGGCTCTTAATAGTGTCCTTAGGCACATGGGTTTTGTGTTTCTGTGTTTGAAATGCAGTATTAAAGTTTTAGCTCAAGGATATCATAAGTGTGCCGCTTGCCCACATCTTTAACTTTCATTTACCTTGAGACTTCATTGTTTCCTTACTGGGTATATCTTGGTATCACACTGTGTCCAGAAACTTAGGTGAAATATATGTAACATAATAATTGACATGTTCCATTCCTAAAAAAAATAAAATGGGATTAAATAAATAAAATGCTGTTTTTTTTTTTTTTACTTATCTACATATGCATAGAATTGACAAGAAAGCCCATAGTTGTGAATTAGAGGAGAATGTACTGGGCCCAAAGGTCTACTTTTTAAACACTGTTGACTAGAAAATAATTAGATGGCAATAAAAATCTAGGAAGCATTTATTGGAGAATTGCACCATGATCTGGTCCACAGTAAAGGGCCAGTTTCCAGGTACATTCCATTAGTGTGAGGATCCAGCAGAGTTTCCAAGGATTAAGCTGGAGTGCAGTTTACCTAAATTTAGGTAATTTGTTTGAAATTTTCAGCTTGGTCAGCACAAACTTGCAAATGGGAGGTTGCAATAGAAAGTCTTTTGGTCTTCGGAATCCATAAGGTACATTGAAGACAAGGTTAGCAAAAGCCTCCACAACATTGAAGCTAACAGTATATTCAAAGATGACATGACGCTGGCCATGAAAGTGAAAACAGAGATAGACAAAGGGGACTATCTTAAACTAAGAAGCTTCTGCACCTCAAAAGAAACAGTGACAAAAATACAAAGGCATTCCACAGAATGGGAAAGGATATTCACTCAATACCCATCCGATGGGCTGGAGGGATAGCACAGTGTTAGGGCATTTGCCTTGTGCGCAGCCAGCCCGGCCGAGCCGGATTCGATTCCCCCAACCCTCTTGGAGAGCTTGGCAAGCTACCGAGAGTATCTCGCCTGCATGGCAAAGCCTGGCAAGCTACTCGTGACATATTCAATATGCCAAACACAGTAACAATAGGTCTCAAAATGGAGACGTTATAGGGCCTGCTCAAGCAAATTGATGAACAACAGGAGGACCCATCCGATAAGGGGTTAATATCAAGGATATACAAAGCACTGGTTGACTCCACAAGAAGAAAACATCCAAACTCATCAAAAAATGGGGCAACAAAATGAACAGAAACTTTCTCAAAGAAGAAATCCGAATGACAAAAATGCACATGAGATAATGCTCTACATCACTAATCATCAGGGAGATGCAGATCAAAACAGCAATGAGATATCATCTCACACCACAGAAACTGGCCCACATCCAAAAGAACAAAAGCAACCAGTGTTGGCACGGATGTGGCGAGAAAGGGACCCTCCTTCACTGCTGGTGGGAATGCCAACTGGTTCAGCCCTTTTGGAAAACAGTATGGACGATTCTCAAAAAATTAGAAATTGAGCTCCCATTTGACCCTGCAGTACCACTCCTGGGAATATATCCAGGAGAGGCAAAAAAGTACAGTCGAAATGACATTTGCACTTCTGTGTTCATTGCTGCACTGTTCACAATAGCCAAATTTGGAAAAAATCCGAGTGCCCGAGAACAGATGACTGGTTAAAGAAACTTTGGTACGTCTACACGATGGAATACTATGCAGCTGTTAGAAAAATGAAGTCATGAAATTTACATGCAAGTGGTTCATGTAGAAAGTATCAAGCTCAGTGAAATGAGCCAGAAAGAAAGGAACGGACATAGAAAGACTGCATTCATCTGGGGAATATAAAGTAACAGAATGGGAGTCAAACACCCAAGAATAGTCGAGATAAGTACCAGGAGGTCTGTTCCATGACTTGAAAGCTGACAGCACATGCTGAGGGAAAGTCAGCTCAGATAGAGAAGAGAACACCAAGTAAAGGGTGTTTGGAGGACTCACTTCGGATGTGAGATACGTGCTGAAAGTAGACTATAGACCAAACATGATAGCCACTCAATACCTTTATTGCAAACTACAACACCCTATAGGAAAGAGAGAGCAAAAGGGAATGCCCTGCCACAGAGGCAGGGTGTGGTTGGGGGTTTGGAGGGGTGGGAGGGCTACTGGGATCATTGGTGGTGGAGAATGGGCACTGGTGGAGGGTTGGGTACTCAATCATTGTATAATTGAAACACAAGCACAAAAGTGTATAAGTCTACAACTGTACCTCATGGTGTTTCACTAATTAAAAAGTCTTTTGTTCTTTTGTTTCCTTGTGGTCATGGGAGTAGGGGGTGGGAGGTGTTGTTGGACTAATCTCAGGGGGGCTATTCTGGCTCTTTGCTCAGGACTGATCCCTCCAGGGCTTTGGTGACCATATGTGCTGGCAAACTTACCAGGATCAGATGCATGCAAGACAAGCGTCATAGCCCCCTACTGTCTTTCCAACTAGAACATTTTTTAAAAAATTTTTAATTTTAATTTTTATTTTTTATTAAATCACTGTGAGATACAGTCACAAAGCTTTCACGATTGAGTTTCAGTCATCATACAATGATCAAATGAACACCCATCCCTCCACTAGTGCACGTTTTTCACCACCAGTATCCCACCCTCCCCATCCCACCCATCCCCTTGCCTCTGTGGTAGACAATTTCCCTCATACTCTCTCTCTACTTCGGGAATTATGGTTTTCATATTTGGTTCTTTATCTTTTCTCAGCACACATCTCCCATCCCAAACGATCCTTCCAACCATCATTGACTTAGTGATCCTTTCTCTATTCCAGCTGCCTTCTCCTCAAGCTCCAAAGATGTAGCAATGTTCCTGACTCTGTCTCTACTGTCCTTGGGTGTCAGTCTCATGTTATTTTATTTTCCAGAAATGAGTGCAGTCATTCTATGTCTGTCCCTCTCTTTTTGACTCATTTCACTTTAGCATGATACTCTCTGTGGCCATCCACTTATAAGGAAATTTTATGACTTCATCTTTCCTAACAGCTGCATAGTATTTCATTGTGTAGATGTACCAAAGTTTCTTTAACCAGCTAGGGCAGTCTTTTTGTAACAGTAGAGAAGATGGCTTTCTGATGTTGATGGTCTTTTAAAAATTTTTTTGCAAGAATATATCAACAATGGGTCTCATTCTCCTAATCCTGAAAGAGCATTGAAATGACTCTTTTAAAATCTCAGGGCTAGGAAGAAGGAGAGGTTACTGGTTCCTGCTCGAGGAAATCGACGAACAACAGGATGATTGTGATCGTGATATCAACAAATAAGTGTTCTTTTATAGTCCCAGGAGAGAACTGACTCAGTCTGATAAAACTGTCTGTGTGTGTGTGTTCTATATGGAGCCTTCACAGTGGGGTAGGGGACGGCAGCCTTGGAGGTCCTCCTGGCAATCCTGGATCCAGAGGAGCAGAGCAGGTCTGATGGTTCTATGGCTGAGCAGTGATGCAGTTCCGCTTTAGTACCACCAGCGCTCCAGTCATATAAGGCCTGTGCAGGGTCCTTTGACCCTTCCCCTGACTCCAGGCTGCTTCCTTTTTACCTACAAGTCTCATCTTGGTAGAGACACGATGGAGTCTTTGAGCTTCAAAATAGTTTCCACCCCACTAGCTCTCGTTTTCTCAGGTCTGATGTGCTAGTGTCATGCTTCCAAAAGAAACTTCCACCTGTGGGCCCAGAAAGCCAGCGAATGTGTTCACTGATACAGTGAAGTGAATGCAATGGCCAAAATAAAATAACAATAAAAGATAGAAGATCTACTGAATATTCCTTGTATCAAATGGAGAAACAATGACTATTCTAGAGCAGTCATAAAAGTACCAAAAATAGAATTAGTATTAATCATTAAAAATGAAATAAAGAGATATTTTTTCATACCTACCACACTTCAAAAGCAAATTAAGCAAAACATTGAAATGATATAGAAAATAAAAAAGGGAAAAAAAGAAATCATATTGAAGGATATATATGAATATATACATACATATGTTTATATGTGAAATATTTCCAGAAAGTTTTTAAAAAAACAGGCAAGATGACATAATATAGGGACTGGAGTGATCTTACAGAGAATAGGGTACTTCCTGGAATTCAGCCAACCCAAGTTAAATCCTAAGCTACCCCCTTTTCCCCCCAGCCCTCTAGGAATGATCCTTGAGTGCAGAACCAGGAGTAAGCTCTGAGCATTTCTGTTAAACACCCCCCCATAAAAAAACAAACAAAAATAACAGATGGAATTATGTAAGTCTACATATGTACTGACAAAAAAGAAAACATTTTAAAGACAGTAATCTACCAAATTGAGATTTATGTTTATCTTTTCGTTAAGGAGGACGAATGCAGTCTACAAATAATGCTCAAGAGATTTGGTTGCATTTTTAAAAACAAAAAAGAACTTCTTTTTCACCCTTTTTAAATTTAGGCACTGTGACTTGCAATACTGTTGATGGAGTTTCAGACATAGAATTCCAACTCTACAACCACCACAGTGTCAGAGGCCTTCCACCAATGAGCCAAGATCTCTCCTACTTCAAACTCATGTCTTTGTTTTTCAAGTAGGATATTGGAATATGATATGTTTTCTATATTAAAAACAAAACTTTACTTTCTTTGTCTCATTGTCTTTCAAGATTTTTATGGTTATTGTCTTGTCTCTCAGTAACTAATATAACTTAACACTTCTATCATTATACAACTGTGTCCACATTGTTCAGATCTGTTTCTATTCTTGGGATTTTTAATGAGAATAGTCACTTTAAATCTAGTATCAATTTTACATGTGTCAAATTTAGAAAACTCAATCTATGAAAGCATTATTTTTAATATAAGGTAGTGAATCCTCAATAAATGTTTAATTAAATTGAGGACAATTCCCTGTACAATTCCTATCAATTATAAACTTCCTTAGTTATATTCTAAATTATTTGCATTTCCAAAATTAGATATATGTGGAACTTTCTGTATAACTGCTTGCTATGCAAAATGAGGTCAATGCAGCTTCCATCCATAATTTGAATGTTTTAAAAAATATATTAAGGAAGAAGGCTCTCTTTTCTAAATACTAAATTCTCATTTCCTATTTTTACTTTACACTTCAGTAGGGCTTTATGAGTTGTAACTTTGACACTAAAATTTCCATGGCAACAGATTTTTTTGTCACAAACACGGGCATGATTAAGGAGGTTTTAGTGATAATAGCTTTATTAATTACATTGCAGTTTCATTAGTTAAAATGATAGATTAAGAGGCAAAGAAACTTTATTACAAAGGGACATTTTGAGCTAGAGTTTTAAGACAACACAAAATTTATCATAAATTGCCTTTAATCTTATTTTCTATTTAAGTTAACATTTATATATTTTGTTTTATCTTATATCTTATAATTATGATATACATTTGATAAACATGAAAAGTCCCACCTTATAAGATCCCACTTTATATGACTGCATATGTCTAATGCAATCAATCATAAATATACATTATTCTGAAAAACTACTAAATATGTTCAGATTGTTAGGATGTTCCTGCTCTACTGGGCAAAAAAAACAGACCCTTCCATTTCCTTTTAAAGCTTGTTTATGACCTGTTCTGGTTAG
Source organism: Sorex fumeus (assembly GCF_029834395.1). Classification (NCBI taxonomy): domain Eukaryota; kingdom Metazoa; phylum Chordata; class Mammalia; order Eulipotyphla; family Soricidae; genus Sorex; species Sorex fumeus. The sequence goes on from NW_026606060.1 coordinate 44,034,964, forward strand.
ACATACTCAACAATTTAAGAAGTTTTCTTGACAATAAAGCCTCTTTTTTTTCTATTCTGTTGTTCCTGTGTTTTTTGAACAACATTAATTTGAAATTTGTAAGTCATTTTACAACAACCCTAATTTATTTCTCTCCCACAAGATTTGCAAGAATTTCTTGAGTGAGTTTCTCATCATTATGAAAGCAATTCAGAATAAATGTAGAGAACTTGCAAAGTATTGAAAGGAACAAAGTAGAAAATAAAAGTTACTCAGAAACCCATTGTGCTGAAAAAGCCAATGATAACATTTAAATGTATTTCCTCTAGCATGTCTAATATTTAAAAAAATCCTTAGACTGAAAAGTATGGAAATTTGAGGCAAGTATTCATATTCCCTGAGGGGTAATAGATGAGACTTTTTAGAGCCTAGTGGATGGCAAAATGACTGTATCGGGAGAGTTTTGATATGGTGGTCTGAATGAAATGCAGTTAGAAAAATCAGGAGTAATTAGATCCAAGGAATTGCCCAGAGTTCTCCTTCCTAGTAATAGAATGCATGGCAGTGATTCATAGGAAGAAGGGAAAAAATCAAATCTTCTCATTGTCCTTCAGAGATTGCTCATTAAATCTATCATAACTACATTAGGATTTCCCTGACAAACTGAGCTCATCATTCTTGCAAGCATTTGTTCATTTGATAGGCTTTGTTCATTGCTCAGTGCTTTTGTCTTCTAGCAAAAGAATCCTTCCTTACTCCTTTTATAAAAATGTACTTTTCAAGTATTCATTAAGTTCCGATTAAATTCTGTGCACACAAGGGATACCACTTGGATAGACCATTCCTTCAAATAAACATGTTTAGCACCCCTATCCCATCCCAGGCATCACCAACCCCACAGGCCTGTTGATGACGACAGTCAGTGCTTCCCCCTCACCCACATACTCTTGCCATAGTCTGTTGTCTACATTCTCATAGCTATCCCTGACTTGATATCAAGGAGCTAGGTAGCTAGATTGCTAGGTAACAAAAAGGAACCCATGCTTATTTTTTTGGGAGAGGGGTTGTGCCTTCCAAGCAATGATCAGGGTGTGTCTTTCTGACCATTTTTGGCAATACTTGGCCCTGTGAAGTACTTTTGCTCAGGACTATGCCTGCCAGCTCCTAGCTCGCACAAGGTGGGCAGGACTACCCCAGAATGCTCAGTGCTGGTGCTCAGGGCCTATTAGGGCTTTACCCAGCAGTTCAGGTTGGATTGGGAACAAGCAGTGCTGGGGTTGAAACTCAGGACCTTGCACATGACAGGCATAAATGTTTGTCACTTGAGTTCATTTTTTATTTTATTTTTTTTCAATAATTTTTAACTTCCTTTTTAGTTTTTTTTTCTCCTTTTGGGTCACACCCAGCGATGCACAGGGGTTACTCCTGGCTCATGCACTCAGGAATTAATCCTGGCAGTGCCCAGGGGACCATGTGGGATGCTGGGAATCAAACCCGGGTTGGCCATGTGCAAAGGAAACTCCCTCCCCACTGTGCTACCGCTCCAGCCTACTTGAGTTCATTTCTTATGAACTCATTAGGGGGTGCTAGTGGAGAGTGTCATGGGCCATACCTGGGAGTTCTCAAGGGCTATTACTATCTCTGTCTCCCAGTAGTGCTTAGGTGGGGGAATTGATACCAGGGATCAAACCCAGTTTGGTTGCATGCCTGACTCTTACCCCCTATACTCTAGTCTGGGTTAACTTCTTTAGAGAAGATACTATTAAAAACCTTTACACCCTCTAGGGGTCAGGCAAAGATTTGGCTGAGTGCTTTTCTGTAACATGTGTTAGCTAGTAAATATAACACATTACAAAATCACCAGTGATGCCATGTGAGGGGTGGGGGAGAGAAAAGAACACACGTTTAAGTAAAGCACTGCTATTCCTGGTACTAATACTAAAAAACGTGTTTGTTTTTTTTCTGGGGGCATATTCTAGGTGAACCCAGACTTCCAGAAAATGCAACACATTTGGGGGATCATTTTAAGTAGGGTAGACATTTCTTTTGAGCTCATTCTTTTTCTGATTTGTTGACTTAAAATCGTTTTGGATGCATCTCACAAAGAGAATTCAAATAACGGGGGATTTTTTTTTGAAAGGAGGATTTTTATTGATCTTTACAATAGTTTCACTTTTGCATGAGGAAAATTACTTCAATTTGTTTTTTTCCTGAGAGCAAGGTGTCTGATTAGAATTTTTTTCAGAATCTTTTGTTTTGAGATCATAGAAAAATCTATTTCCAACTGCATCACACAATACAGGGTATTTATTCACTCATGCAACTAAAAAGTACAGATTTAGAAAAGTCTCAGATTGGAGTCAATCCCGAGTCCCTCCTGAGCTCTAGTTCCATTTCTCCGCTGTTTCTGCTTCTCACATTGCAAGTTCAGATGGTTTCCCTGTTTCCCTCCGGTAGTAACAAAGACAGTCCGGAGACTCATTCTCACACAACCCCTTGAGGAAACCAGCTTCTTCTTAAACATGCACTTAGTAACTGTTTTAGGTTTTATGTCTGCT